>NW_028123654.1:0-524797 GCF_965194805.1 Balaenoptera borealis
GATGTAAATTGCCAACAGCCACTCTGGAGAAGTGTACTGTGTGTCCTGAAACATCTAAAAAACTCAGCTTAGAGAGCATAGGGCACTTCCACTCATGGGCGTATAAATTGGGAAAACTAAAAATCAGCAAGACACAGGCACCCCAAAGTTTAGGGCTGCTCTGTTGACAAGAACCTCCACTTCGTTACACCTTAAATATACCGGGAAAGAGAAAAATGGATAAAGAAGTTGTGGTCCTTATGTACAATGGAATATCACTCAGCCATGAAATCAACGTCATAAGGCTAGTAGCAGCATGATGAGTGGATTTAGGTACGACAATTCTAAGTGAAATAAGTCACACAGAAAAAGACACTTATCATAAGATATCACTTATAGAGGGAATGTAAAAACCGCTACCCTTGAACTGAATTACAAAACAGAACAGAGTCACGTTTAGAAAACACACTATGGCTGCTTAACGGGAAAGGTGAGGTGGGGTGATGCATAAAACAAGGGTTTCAAATTAGCTCAGATACCGTTCCATAAACCCAATATGTAATAGACACGACCTACTCCTTGCTTTGTGAACTGGACTCAACACCCCCTATTCACCGCCCAAGAATATATCTGACTAGTAAGAATCTTAAAAGCTATGTATTGATATCTCTCTGTAAGTGAGTCAAGTGGGTGTAAAGCGGCATAAACACAGCAGTGAAAAGCAGCTAAACCCCTTTACAAAAATCAATCACTTTTAAAAACCCGTGAAACAAAGACAGTGAAAGAGAGAGAAATTCTTACTAAATTCGTTCAGGGGCTGTGATGCCACCTGGATTGACCATATCTAGACCCACAGCTGATTGAGACATAAGGGTGGACACTCTTGGGGCTGAGAGGTTTGGTGAGGTTGGGTGAGCAAACAAAGACCCTTTAAAGTAATACTGCGTGGGTCCCATCCCATGGGTCCCAAATCTCCAGGTTCAAGGGCATCTTCCCACTTCGAAAACATGCATGAGAAACCCAGAAGATGGTGCACCGTGTGATCGGGAAAGGTTTCTAAAACGCACCTCATTTCTCATCTCCTTGGGCTCGGGTTCGCCATTCCAGCCGCTTTACTAGCAATCTCCCTTCTTGGAGAATCAGCACCTTTAACCTCCTGTTCCGTACAGGTTGCAATTTGTCCTGAGGATGAACGGGAAGAGGGGGAACCAATGAGAGACTAGCTCTAGGTGTTGGGACAGGCACAGGTCACTCTATTTTCCCATCAGGAAGAAAAATTAACCACAGACTCAGCCTGCCGCTCGGGAGCAGAATAGGGCCTGAAGAAATCTTGCGCTTTTGCGGCCAGCTCCCAAGAAAGCGAGTTGAAAAATGGAGCTCAGGGGCACTGCAATTCATAAACCTGCAGAGTTATAAATGATAACTCTCGTCCACAAATATATTGAGGGAAGGCAACGAAGAGGATTTGAAAGCAAGGCAGAATTGCAGGAAACAGATTTCAGGAGGTAGATTCGAATCGCCTTTAAAGCACGGGAAAAGCGGCAAAACCTCGACAATGATGCCCTTGGCCAAAAAGGGCGTATGCGTTTTTTCCTGAATATATTCAGGAAAAAACGCATACGCCCTTTTTGGCCAACCAAGCAACCTGGAAAGGCAAATCAGCGCTACAAAGAAGTCTCGCTTCCCATCGGTCAAAAGGGCTATGCTGAATAAAGTGTCAAAACCAGAAATGCAGGACAGGCCATGGAGAAACGGGAGCCTTGCTATGCTGATGGGCGGGATGTAAATTGCCAACAGCCACTCTGGAGAAGTGTACTGTGTGTCCTGAAACATCTAAAAAACTCAGCTTAGAGAGCATAGGGCACTTCCACTCATGGGCGTATAAATTGGGAAAACTAAAAATCAGCAAGACACAGGCACCCCAAAGTTTAGGGCTGCTCTGTTGACAAGAACCTCCACTTCGTTACACCTTAAATATACCGGGAAAGAGAAAAATGGATAAAGAAGTTGTGGTCCTTATGTACAATGGAATATCACTCAGCCATGAAATCAACGTCATAAGGCTAGTAGCAGCATGATGAGTGGATTTAGGTACGACAATTCTAAGTGAAATAAGTCACACAGAAAAAGACACTTATCATAAGATATCACTTATAGAGGGAATGTAAAAACCGCTACCCTTGAACTGAATTACAAAACAGAACAGAGTCACGTTTAGAAAACACACTATGGCTGCTTAACGGGAAAGGTGAGGTGGGGTGATGCATAAAACAAGGGTTTCAAATTAGCTCAGATACCGTTCCATAAACCCAATATGTAATAGACACGACCTACTCCTTGCTCAGTGAACTGGACTCAACACCCCCTATTCACCGCCCAAGAATATATCCGAGAAGTAAGAATCTTAAAACCTATGTATTGATATCTCTCTGAAAGTGAGTCAAGTGGGTGTAAAGCGGCATAAACAGAGCAGTGAAAAGCAGCTAAACCCCTTTATAAAAACCAATTACTTTTAAAAACCCGTGAAACAAAGACAGTGAAAGAGAGAGAAATTCTTACTAAATTCGTTCAGGGGCTGTGATGCCACCTGGATTGACCATATATAGACCCACAGCTGATTGAGACATAAGGGTGGACACTCTTGGGGCTGAGAGGTTTGGTGAGGTTAGGTGAGCAAACGCAGACCCTTTAAAGTAATACTGCGTGGTTCCCATCCCATGGGTCCCAAATCTCCAGGTTCAAGGGCATCTTCCCACTTCGAAAACATGCATGAGAAACCCAGAAGATGGTGCACCGTGTGATCGGGAAAGGTTTTTAAAACGCACCTCATTTCTCATCTCCTTGTGCTCGGGTTCTCCATTCCAGCCGCTTTACTAGCAATCTCCCTCCTTGGAGGATCAGCACCTTTAACCTCCTGTTCCGTACAGGTTGCAATTTGTCCTGAGGATGAACGGGAAGAGGGGGAACCAATGAGAGACTAGCTCTAGGTGTTGGGACAGGCACAGGTCACTCTATTTTCCCATCAGGAAGAAGAATTAACCACAGGCTCAGCCTGCCGCCCGTGACCAGTATAGGGCCTGAAGCAATCCTGCGCTTTTGCGGCCAGCTCCCAAGAAAGGGATTTGAAAAATGGAGCTCAGGGGCTCTGCAATTCACAAACCTGCAGAGTTATAAATGATAACTCTCGTCCACAAATATATTGAGGGAAGGCAACGAAGAGGATTTGAAAGCAAGGCAGAATTGCAGGAAACAGATTTCAGGAGGTAGATTCGAATCGCCTTTAAAGCACGGGAAAAGCGGCAAAACCTCGACAATGATGCCCTTGGCCAAAAAGGGCGTATGCGTTTTTTCCTGAATATATTCAGGAAAAAACGCATACGCCCTTTTTGGCCAACCAAGCAACCTGGAAAGGCAAATCAGCGCTACAAAGAAGTCTCGCTTCCCATCGGTCAAAAGGGCTATGCTGAATAAAGTGTCAAAACCAGAAATGCAGGACAGGCCATGGAGAAACGGGAGCCTTGCTACGCTGATGGGCGGGATGTAAATTGCCAACAGCCACTCTGGAGAAGTGTACTGTGTGTCCTGAAACATCTAAAAAACTCAGCTTAGAGAGCATAGGGCACTTCCACTCATGGGCGTATAAATTGGGAAAACTAAAAATCAGCAAGACACAGGCACCCCAAAGTTTAGGGCTGCTCTGTTGACAAGAACCTCCACTTCGTTACACCTTAAATATACCGGGAAAGAGAAAAATGGATAAAGAAGTTGTGGTCCTTATGTACAATGGAATATCACTCAGCCATGAAATCAACGTCATAAGGCTAGTAGCAGCATGATGAGTGGATTTAGGTACGACAATTCTAAGTGAAATAAGTCACACAGAAAAAGACACTTATCATAAGATATCACTTATAGAGGGAATGTAAAAACCGCTACCCTTGAACTGAATTACAAAACAGAACAGAGTCACGTTTAGAAAACACACTATGGCTGCTTAACGGGAAAGGTGAGGTGGGGTGATGCATAAAACAAGGGTTTCAAATTAGCTCAGATACCGTTCCATAAACCCAATATGTAATAGACACGACCTACTCCTTGCTCAGTGAACTGGACTCAACACCCCCTATTCACCGCCCAAGAATATATCCGAGAAGTAAGAATCTTAAAACCTATGTATTGATATCTCTCTGAAAGTGAGTCAAGTGGGTGTAAAGCGGCATAAACAGAGCAGTGAAAAGCAGCTAAACCCCTTTATAAAAACCAATTACTTTTAAAAACCCGTGAAACAAAGACAGTGAAAGAGAGAGAAATTCTTACTAAATTCGTTCAGGGGCTGTGATGCCACCTGGATTGACCATATATAGACCCACAGCTGATTGAGACATAAGGGTGGACACTCTTGGGGCTGAGAGGTTTGGTGAGGTTAGGTGAGCAAACGCAGACCCTTTAAAGTAATACTGCGTGGGTCCCATCCCATGGGTCCCAAATCTCCAGGTTCAAGGGCATCTTCCCACTTCGAAA
This sequence comes from Balaenoptera borealis, assembly GCF_965194805.1. NCBI lineage: Eukaryota > Metazoa > Chordata > Mammalia > Artiodactyla > Balaenopteridae > Balaenoptera > Balaenoptera borealis. The sequence goes on from NW_028123654.1 coordinate 4,501, forward strand.
ACATGCATGAGAAACCCAGAAGATGGTGCACCGTGTGATCGGGAAAGGTTTTTAAAACGCACCTCATTTCTCATCTCCTTGTGCTCGGGTTCTCCATTCCAGCCGCTTTACTAGCAATCTCCCTCCTTGGAGGATCAGCACCTTTAACCTCCTGTTCCGTACAGGTTGCAATTTGTCCTGAGGATGAACGGGAAGAGGGGGAACCAATGAGAGACTAGCTCTAGGTGTTGGGACAGGCACAGGTCACTCTATTTTCCCATCAGGAAGAAGAATTAACCACAGGCTCAGCCTGCCGCCCGTGACCAGTATAGGGCCTGAAGCAATCCTGCGCTTTTGCGGCCAGCTCCCAAGAAAGGGATTTGAAAAATGGAGCTCAGGGGCTCTGCAATTCACAAACCTGCAGAGTTATAAATGATAACTCTCGTCCACAAATATATTGAGGGAAGGCAACGAAGAGGATTTGAAAGCAAGGCAGAATTGCAGGAAACAGATTTCAGGAGGTAGATTCGAATCGCCTTTAAAGCACGGGAAAAGCGGCAAAACCTCGACAATGATGCCCTTGGCCAAAAAGGGCGTATGCGTTTTTTCCTGAATATATTCAGGAAAAAACGCATACGCCCTTTTTGGCCAACCAAGCAACCTGGAAAGGCAAATCAGCGCTACAAAGAAGTCTCGCTTCCCATCGGTCAAAAGGGCTATGCTGAATAAAGTGTCAAAACCAGAAATGCAGGACAGGCCATGGAGAAACGGGAGCCTTGCTACGCTGATGGGCGGGATGTAAATTGCCAACAGCCACTCTGGAGAAGTGTACTGTGTGTCCTGAAACATCTAAAAAACTCAGCTTAGAGAGCATAGGGCACTTCCACTCATGGGCGTATAAATTGGGAAAACTAAAAATCAGCAAGACACAGGCACCCCAAAGTTTAGGGCTGCTCTGTTGACAAGAACCTCCACTTCGTTACACCTTAAATATACCGGGAAAGAGAAAAATGGATAAAGAAGTTGTGGTCCTTATGTACAATGGAATATCACTCAGCCATGAAATCAACGTCATAAGGCTAGTAGCAGCATGATGAGTGGATTTAGGTACGACAATTCTAAGTGAAATAAGTCACACAGAAAAAGACACTTATCATAAGATATCACTTATAGAGGGAATGTAAAAACCGCTACCCTTGAACTGAATTACAAAACAGAACAGAGTCACGTTTAGAAAACACACTATGGCTGCTTAACGGGAAAGGTGAGGTGGGGTGATGCATAAAACAAGGGTTTCAAATTAGCTCAGATACCGTTCCATAAACCCAATATGTAATAGACACGACCTACTCCTTGCTCAGTGAACTGGACTCAACACCCCCTATTCACCGCCCAAGAATATATCCGAGAAGTAAGAATCTTAAAACCTATGTATTGATATCTCTCTGAAAGTGAGTCAAGTGGGTGTAAAGCGGCATAAACACAGCAGTGAAAAGCAGCTAAACCCCTTTATAAAAATCAATCACTTTTAAAAACCCGTGAAACAAAGACAGTGAAAGATAGAGAAATTCTTACTAAATTCGTTCAGGGGCTGTGATGCCACCTGGATTGACCATATATAGACCCACAGCTGATTGAGACATAAGGGTGGACACTCTTGGGGCTGAGAGGTTTGGTGAGGTTAGGTGAGCAAACGCAGACCCTTTAAAGTAATACTGCGTGGGTCCCATCCCATGGGTCCCAAATCTCCAGGTTCAAGGGCATCTTCCCACTTCGAAAACATGCATGAGAAACCCAGAAGATGGTGCACCGTGTGATCGGGAAAGGTTTTTAAAACGCACCTCATTTCTCATCTCCTTGTGCTCGGGTTCTCCATTCCAGCCGCTTTACTAGCAATCTCCCTCCTTGGAGGATCAGCACCTTTAACCTCCTGTTCCGTACAGGTTGCAATTTGTCCTGAGGATTAACGGGAAGAGGGGGAACCAATGAGAGACTAGCTCTAGGTGTTGGGACAGGCACAGGTCACTCTATTTTCCCATCAGGAAGAAGAATTAACCACAGGCTCAGCCTGCCGCCCGTGACCAGTATAGGGCCTGAAGCAATCCTGCGCTTTTGCGGCCAGCTCCCAAGAAAGGGATTTGAAAAATGGAGCTCAGGGGCTCTGCAATTCACAAACCTGCAGAGTTATAAATGATAACTCTCGTCCACAAATATATTGAGGGAAGGCAACGAAGAGGATTTGAAAGCAAGGCAGAATTGCAGGAAACAGATTTCAGGAGGTAGATTCGAATCGCCTTTAAAGCACGGGAAAAGCGGCAAAACCTCGACCATGATGCCCTTGGCCAAAAAGGGCGTATGCGTTTTTTCCTGAATATATTCAGGAAAAAACGCATACGCCCTTTTTGGCCAACCAAGCAACCTGGAAAGGCAAATCAGCGCTACAAAGAAGTCTCGCTTCCCATCGGTCAAAAGGGCTATGCTGAATAAAGTGTCAAAACCAGAAATGCAGGACAGGCCATGGAGAAACGGGAGCCTTGCTACGCTGATGGGCGGGATGTAAATTGCCAACAGCCACTCTGGAGAAGTGTACTGTGTGTCCTGAAACATCTAAAAAACTCAGCTTAGAGAGCATAGGGCACGTCCACTCATGGGCGTATAAATTGGGAAAACTAAAAATCAGCAAGACACAGGCACCCCAAAGTTTAGGGCTGCTCTGTTGACAAGAACCTCCACTTCGTTACACCTTAAATATACCGGGAAAGAGAAAAATGGATAAAGAAGTTGTGGTCCTTATGTACAATGGAATATCACTCAGCCATGAAATCAACGTCATAAGGCTAGTAGCAGCATGATGAGTGGATTTAGGTACGACAATTCTAAGTGAAATAAGTCACACAGAAAAAGACACTTATCATAAGATATCACTTATAGAGGGAATGTAAAAACCGCTACCCTTGAACTGAATTACAAAACAGAACAGAGTCACGTTTAGAAAACACACTATGGCTGCTTAACGGGAAAGGTGAGGTGGGGTGATGCATAAAACAAGGGTTTCAAATTAGCTCAGATACCGTTCCATAAACCCAATATGTAATAGACACGACCTACTCCTTGCTCAGTGAACTGGACTCAACACCCCCTATTCACCGCCCAAGAATATATCCGAGAAGTAAGAATCTTAAAACCTATGTATTGATATCTCTCTGAAAGTGAGTCAAGTGGGTGTAAAGCGGCATAAACAGAGCAGTGAAAAGCAGCTAAACCCCTTTATAAAAACCAATTACTTTTAAAAACCCGTGAAACAAAGACAGTGAAAGAGAGAGAAATTCTTACTAAATTCGTTCAGGGGCTGTGATGCCACCTGGATTGACCATATATAGACCCACAGCTGATTGAGACATAAGGGTGGACACTCTTGGGGCTGAGAGGTTTGGTGAGGTTAGGTGAGCAAACGCAGACCCTTTAAAGTAATACTGCGTGGTTCCCATCCCATGGGTCCCAAATCTCCAGGTTCAAGGGCATCTTCCCACTTCGAAAACATGCATGAGAAACCCAGAAGATGGTGCACCGTGTGATCGGGAAAGGTTTTTAAAACGCACCTCATTTCTCATCTCCTTGTGCTCGGGTTCTCCATTCCAGCCGCTTTACTAGCAATCTCCCTCCTTGGAGGATCAGCACCTTTAACCTCCTGTTCCGTACAGGTTGCAATTTGTCCTGAGGATGAACGGGAAGAGGGGGAACCAATGAGAGACTAGCTCTAGGTGTTGGGACAGGCACAGGTCACTCTATTTTCCCATCAGGAAGAAGAATTAACCACAGGCTCAGCCTGCCGCCCGTGACCAGTATAGGGCCTGAAGCAATCCTGCGCTTTTGCGGCCAGCTCCCAAGAAAGGGATTTGAAAAATGGAGCTCAGGGGCTCTGCAATTCACAAACCTGCAGAGTTATAAATGATAACTCTCGTCCACAAATATATTGAGGGAAGGCAACGAAGAGGATTTGAAAGCAAGGCAGAATTGCAGGAAACAGATTTCAGGAGGTAGATTCGAATCGCCTTTAAAGCACGGGAAAAGCGGCAAAACCTCGACCATGATGCCCTTGGCCAAAAAGGGCGTATGCGTTTTTTCCTGAATATATTCAGGAAAAAACGCATACGCCCTTTTTGGCCAACCAAGCAACCTGGAAAGGCAAATCAGCGCTACAAAGAAGTCTCGCTTCCCATCGGTCAAAAGGGCTATGCTGAATAAAGTGTCAAAACCAGAAATGCAGGACAGGCCATGGAGAAACGGGAGCCTTGCTACGCTGATGGGCGGGATGTAAATTGCCAACAGCCACTCTGGAGAAGTGTACTGTGTGTCCTGAAACATCTAAAAAACTCAGCTTAGAGAGCATAGGGCACGTCCACTCATGGGCGTATAAATTGGGAAAACTAAAAATCAGCAAGACACAGGCACCCCAAAGTTTAGGGCTGCTCTGTTGACAAGAACCTCCACTTCGTTACACCTTAAATATACCGGGAAAGAGAAAAATGGATAAAGAAGTTGTGGTCCTTATGTACAATGGAATATCACTCAGCCATGAAATCAACGTCATAAGGCTAGTAGCAGCATGATGAGTGGATTTAGGTACGACAATTCTAAGTGAAATAAGTCACACAGAAAAAGACACTTATCATAAGATATCACTTATAGAGGGAATGTAAAAACCGCTACCCTTGAACTGAATTACAAAACAGAACAGAGTCACGTTTAGAAAACACACTATGGCTGCTTAACGGGAAAGGTGAGGTGGGGTGATGCATAAAACAAGGGTTTCAAATTAGCTCAGATACCGTTCCATAAACCCAATATGTAATAGACACGACCTACTCCTTGCTCAGTGAACTGGACTCAACACCCCCTATTCACCGCCCAAGAATATATCCGAGAAGTAAGAATCTTAAAACCTATGTATTGATATCTCTCTGAAAGTGAGTCAAGTGGGTGTAAAGCGGCATAAACAGAGCAGTGAAAAGCAGCTAAACCCCTTTATAAAAACCAATTACTTTTAAAAACCCGTGAAACAAAGACAGTGAAAGAGAGAGAAATTCTTACTAAATTCGTTCAGGGGCTGTGATGCCACCTGGATTGACCATATATAGACCCACAGCTGATTGAGACATAAGGGTGGACACTCTTGGGGCTGAGAGGTTTGGTGAGGTTAGGTGAGCAAACGCAGACCCTTTAAAGTAATACTGCGTGGTTCCCATCCCATGGGTCCCAAATCTCCAGGTTCAAGGGCATCTTCCCACTTCGAAAACATGCATGAGAAACCCAGAAGATGGTGCACCGTGTGATCGGGAAAGGTTTTTAAAACGCACCTCATTTCTCATCTCCTTGTGCTCGGGTTCTCCATTCCAGCCGCTTTACTAGCAATCTCCCTCCTTGGAGGATCAGCACCTTTAACCTCCTGTTCCGTACAGGTTGCAATTTGTCCTGAGGATGAACGGGAAGAGGGGGAACCAATGAGAGACTAGCTCTAGGTGTTGGGACAGGCACAGGTCACTCTATTTTCCCATCAGGAAGAAGAATTAACCACAGGCTCAGCCTGCCGCCCGTGACCAGTATAGGGCCTGAAGCAATCCTGCGCTTTTGCGGCCAGCTCCCAAGAAAGGGATTTGAAAAATAGAGCTCAGGGGCTCTGCAATTCACAAACCTGCAGAGTTATAAATGATAACTCTCGTCCACAAATATATTGAGGGAAGGCAACGAAGAGGATTTGAAAGCAAGGCAGAATTGCAGGAAACAGATTTCAGGAGGTAGATACGAATCGCCTTTAAAGCACAGGAAAAGGGGCAAAACCTCGACCATGATGCCCTTGGCCAAAAAGGACGTATGCGTTTTTTCCTGAATATATTCAGGAAAAAACGCATACGCCCTTTTTGGCCAACCAAGCAACCTGGAAAGGCAAATCAGCGCTACAAAGAAGTCTCGCTTCCCATCGGTCAAAAGGGCTATGCTGAATAAAGTGTCAAAACCAGAAATGCAGGACAGGCCATGGAGAAACGGGAGCCTTGCTACGCTGATGGGCGGGATGTAAATTGCCAACAGCCACTCTGGAGAAGTGTACTGTGTGTCCTGAAACATCGAAAAAACTCAGCTTAGAGAGCATAGGGCACTTCCACTCATGGGCGTATAAATTGGGAAAACTAAAAATCAGCAAGACACAGGCACCCCAAAGTTTAGGGCTGCTCTGTTGACAAGAACCTCCACTTCGTTACACCTTAAATATCCCAGGAAAGAGAAAAATGGATAAAGAAGTTGTGGTCCTTATGTACAATGGAATATCACTCAGCCATGAAATCAACGTCATAAGGCTAGTAGCAGCATGATGAGTGGATTTAGGTACGACAATTCTAAGTGAAATAAGTCACACAGAAAAAGACACTTATCATAAGATATCACTTATAGAGGGAATGTAAAAACCGCTACCCTTGAACTGAATTACAAAACAGAACAGAGTCACGTTTAGAAAACACACTATGGCTGCTTAACGGGAAAGGTGAGGTGGGGTGATGCATAAAACAAGGGTTTCAAATTAGCTCAGATACCGTTCCATAAACCCAATATGTAATAGACACGACCTACTCCTTGCTCAGTGAACTGGACTCAACACCCCCTATTCACCGCCCAAGAATATATCCGAGAAGTAAGAATCTTAAAACCTATGTATTGATATCTCTCTGAAAGTGAGTCAAGTGGGTGTAAAGCGGCATAAACACAGCAGTGAAAAGCAGCTAAACCCCTTTATAAAAATCAATCACTTTTAAAAACCCGTGAAACAAAGACAGTGAAAGAGAGAGAAATTCTTACTAAATTCGTTCAGGGGCTGTGATGCCACCTGGATTGACCATATATAGACCCACAGCTGATTGAGACATAAGGGTGGACACTCTTGGGGCTGAGAGGTTTGGTGAGGTTAGGTGAGCAAACGCAGACCCTTTAAAGTAATACTGCGTGGGTCCCATCCCATGGGTCCCAAATCTCCAGGTTCAAGGGCATCTTCCCACTTCGAAAACATGCATGAGAAACCCAGAAGATGGTGCACCGTGTGATCGGGAAAGGTTTTTAAAACGCACCTCATTTCTCATCTCCTTGTGCTCGGGTTCTCCATTCCAGCCGCTTTACTAGCAATCTCCCTCCTTGGAGGATCAGCACCTTTAACCTCCTGTTCCGTACAGGTTGCAATTTGTCCTGAGGATGAACGGGAAGAGGGGGAACCAATGAGAGACTAGCTCTAGGTGTTGGGACAGGCACAGGTCACTCTATTTTCCCATCAGGAAGAAGAATTAACCACAGGCTCAGCCTGCCGCCCGTGACCAGTATAGGGCCTGAAGCAATCCTGCGCTTTTGCGGCCAGCTCCCAAGAAAGGGATTTGAAAAATGGAGCTCAGGGGCTCTGCAATTCACAAACCTGCAGAGTTATAAATGATAACTCTCGTCCACAAATATATTGAGGGAAGGCAACGAAGAGGATTTGAAAGCAAGGCAGAATTGCAGGAAACAGATTTCAGGAGGTAGATACGAATCGCCTTTAAAGCACAGGAAAAGGGGCAAAACCTCGACCATGATGCCCTTGGCCAAAAAGGACGTATGCGTTTTTTCCTGAATATATTCAGGAAAAAACGCATACGCCCTTTTTGGCCAACCAAGCAACCTGGAAAGGCAAATCAGCGCTACAAAGAAGTCTCGCTTCCCATCGGTCAAAAGGGCTATGCTGAATAAAGTGTCAAAACCAGAAATGCAGGACAGGCCATGGAGAAACGGGAGCCTTGCTACGCTGATGGGCGGGATGTAAAATGCCAACGGCCACTCTGGAGAAGTGTACGGTGTGTCCTGAAACATCGAAAAAACTCAGCTTAGAGAGCATAGGGCACTTCCACTCATGGGCGTATAAATTGGGAAAACTAAAAATCAGCAAGACACAGGCACCCCAAAGTTTAGGGCTGCTCTGTTGACAAGAACCTCCACTTCGTTACACCTTAAATATCCCAGGAAAGAGAAAAATGGATAAAGAAGTTGTGGTCCTTATGTACAATGGAATATCACTCAGCCATGAAATCAACGTCATAAGGCTAGTAGCAGCATGATGAGTGGATTTAGGTACGACGATTCTAAGTGAAATAAGTCACACAGAAAAAGACACTTATCATAAGATATCACTTATAGAGGGAATGTAAAAACCGCTACCCTTGAACTGAATTACAAAACAGAACAGAGTCACGTTTAGAAAACACACTATGGCTGCTTAACGGGAAAGGTGAGGTGGGGTGATGCATAAAACAAGGGTTTCAAATTAGCTCAGAGACCGTTCCATAAACCCAATATGTAATAGACACGACCTACTCCTTGCTCTGTGATCTGGACTCAACACCCCCTATTCACCGCCCAAGAATATATCTGACTAGTAAGAATCTTAAAAGCTATGTATTAATATCTCTCTGTAAGTGAGTCAAGTGGGTGTAAAGCGGCATAAACAGAGCAGTGAAAAGCAGCTAAACCCCTTTATAAAAACCAATTACTTTTAAAAACCCGTGAAACAAAGACAGTGAAAGATAGAGAAATTCTTACTAAATTCGTTCAGGGGCTGTGATGCCACCTGGATTGACCATATCTAGACCCACAGCTGATTGAGACATAAGGGTGGACACTCTTGGGGCTGAGAGGTTTGGTGAGGTTGGGTGAGCAAACGCAGACCCTTTAAAGTAATACTGCATTGTACCCATCCCATGGGTCCCAAATCTCCAGGTTCATGGGCATCTTCCCACTTCGAAAACATGAATGAGAAACCCAGAAGATGGTGCACCGTGTGATCGGGAAAGGTTTTTAAAACGCACCTCATTTCTCATCTCCTTGTGCTCGGGTTCTCCATTCCAGCCGCTTTACTAGCAATCTCCCTCCTTGGAGGATCAGCACCTTTAACCTCCTGTTCCGTACAGGTTGCAATTTGTCCTGAGGATGAACGGGAAGAGGGGGAACCAATGAGAGACTAGCTCTAGGTGTGGGGACAGGCACAGGTCACTCTATTTTCCCATCAGGAAGAAGAATTAACCACAGGCTCAGCCTGCCGCCCGTGACAAGTATAGGGCCTGAAGCAATCCTGCGCTTTTGCGGCCAGCTCCCAAGAAAGGGATTTGAAAAATGGAGCTCAGGGGCTCTGCAATTCACAAACCTGCAGAGTTATAAATGATAACTCTCGTCCACAAATATATTGAGGGAAGGCAACGAAGAGGATTTGAAAGCAAGGCAGAATTGCAGGAAACAGATTTCAGGAGGTAGATTCGAATCACCTTTAAAGCACGGGAAAAGCGGCAAAACCCCGACCATGATGCCCTTGGCCAAAAAGGGCGTATGCGTTTTTTCCTGAATATATTCAGGAAAAAAGGCATACGCCCTTTTTGGCCAACCAAGCAACCTGGAAAGGCAAATCAGCGCTACAAATAAGTCTCGCTTCCCATCGGTCAAAAGGGCTATGCTGAATAAAGTGTCAAAACCAGAAATGCAGGACAGGCCATGGAGAAACGGGAGCCTTGCTACGCTGATGGGCGGGATGTAAAATGCCAACGGCCACTCTGGAGAAGTGTACGGTGTGTCCTGAAACATCGAAAAAACTCAGCTTAGAGAGCATAGGGCACTTCCACTCATGGGCGTATAAATTGGGAAAACTAAAAATCAGCAAGACACAGGCACCCCAAAGTTTAGGGCTGCTCTGTTGACAAGAACCTCCACTTCGTTACACCTTAAATATCCCAGGAAAGAGAAAAATGGATAAAGAAGTTGTGGTCCTTATGTACAATGGAATATCACTCAGCCATGAAATCAACGTCATAAGGCTAGTAGCAGCATGATGAGTGGATTTAGGTACGACGATTCTAAGTGAAATAAGTCACACAGAAAAAGACACTTATCATAAGATATCACTTATAGAGGGAATGTAAAAACCGCTACCCTTGAACTGAATTACAAAACAGAACAGAGGCACAAGTTTAGAAAACACACTATGGCTGCTTAACGGGAAAGGTGAGGTGGGGTGATGCATAAAACAAGGGTTTCAAATTAGCTCAGATACCGTTCCATAAACCCAATATGTAATAGACACGACCTACTCCTTGCTCAGTGATCTGGACTCAACACCCCCTATTCACCGCCCAAGAATATATCTGACTAGTAAGAATCTTAAAAGCTATGTATTAATATCTCTCTGTAAGTGAGTCAAGTGGGTGTAAAGCGGCATAAACAGAGCAGTGAAAAGCAGCTAAACCCCTTTATAAAAACCAATTACTTTTAAAAACCCGTGAAACAAAGACAGTGAAAGATAGAGAAATTCTTACTAAATTCGTTCAGGGGCTGTGATGCCACCTGGATTGACCATATCTAGACCCACAGCTGATTGAGACATAAGGGTGGACACTCTTGGGGCTGAGAGGTTTGGTGAGGTTGGGTGAGCAAACGCAGACCCTTTAAAGTAATACTGCATTGTACCCATCCCATGGGTCCCAAATCTCCAGGTTCATGGGCATCTTCCCACTTCGAAAACATGCATGAGAAACCCAGAAGATGGTGCACCGTGTGATCGGGAAAGGTTTTTAAAACGCACCTCATTTCTCATCTCCTTGTGCTCGGGTTCTCCATTCCAGCCGCTTTACTAGCAATCTCCCTCCTTGGAGGATCAGCACCTTTAACCTCCTGTTCCGTACAGGTTGCAATTTGTCCTGAGGATGAACGGGAAGAGGGGGAACCAATGAGAGACTAGCTCCAGGTGTGGGGACAGGCACAGGTCACTCTATTTTCCCATCAGGAAGAAGAATTAACCACAGGCTCAGCCTGCCGCCCGTGACCAGTATAGGGCCTGAAGCAATCCTGCGCTTTTGCGGCCAGCTCCCAAGAAAGGGATTTGAAAAATGGAGCTCAGGGGCTCTGCAATTCACAAACCTGCAGAGTTATAAATGATAACTCTCGTCCACAAATATATTGAGGGAAGGCAACGAAGAGGATTTGAAAGCAAGGCAGAATTGCAGGAAACAGATTTCAGGAGGTAGATTCGAATCGCCTTTAAAGCACGGGAAAAGCGGCAAAACCTCGACCATGATGCCCTTGGCCAAAAAGGGCGTATGCGTTTTTTCCTGAATATATTCAGGAAAAAAGGCATACGCCCTTTTTGGCCAACCAAGCAACCTGGAAAGGCAAATCAGCGCTACAAAGAAGTCTCGCTTCCCATCGGTCAAAAGGGCTATGCTGAATAAAGTGTCAAAACCAGAAATGCAGGACAGGCCATGGAGAAACGGGAGCCTTGCTATGCTGATGGGCGGGATGTAAATTGCCAACAGCCACTCTGGAGAAGTGTACTGTGTGTCCTGAAACATCTAAAAAACTCAGCTTAGAGAGCATAGGGCACTTCCACTCATGGGCGTATAAATTGGGAAAACTAAAAATCAGCAAGACACAGGCACCCCAAAGTTTAGGGCTGCTCTGTTGACAAGAACCTCCACTTCGTTACACCTTAAATATACCGGGAAAGAGAAAAATGGATAAAGAAGTTGTGGTCCTTATGTACAATGGAATATCACTCAGCCATGAAATCAACGTCATAAGGCTAGTAGCAGCATGATGAGTGGATTTAGGTACGACAATTCTAAGTGAAATAAGTCACACAGAAAAAGACACTTATCATAAGATATCACTTATAGAGGGAATGTAAAAACCGCTACCCTTGAACTGAATTACAAAACAGAACAGAGTCACGTTTAGAAAACACACTATGGCTGCTTAACGGGAAAGGTGAGGTGGGGTGATGCATAAAACAAGGGTTTCAAATTAGCTCAGATACCGTTCCATAAACCCAATATGTAATAGACACGACCTACTCCTTGCTCAGTGAACTGGACTCAACACCCCCTATTCACCGCCCAAGAATATATCTGACTAGTAAGAATCTTAAAACCTATGTATTGATATCTCTCTGAAAGTGAGTCAAGTGGGTGTAAAGCGGCATAAACAGAGCAGTGAAAAGCAGCTAAACCCCTTTATAAAAACCAATCACTTTTAAAAACCCGTGAAACAAAGACAGTGAAAGAGAGAGAAATTCTTACTAAATTCGCTCAGGGGCTGTGACGCCACCTGGATTGACCTTATATAGACCCACAGCTGATTGAGACATAAGGGTGGACACTCTTGGGGCTGAGAGGTTTCGTGAGGTTGGGTGAGCAAACACAGACCCTTTAAAGTAATACTGCGTGGGTCCCATCCCATGGGTCCCAAATCTCCAGGTTCAAGGGCATCTTCCCACTTCGAAAACATGCATGAGAAACCCAGAAGATGGTGCACCGTGTGATCGGGAAAGGTTTCTAAAACGCACCTCATTTCTCATCTCCTTGGGCTCGGGTTCGCCATTCCAGCCGCTTTACTAGCAATCTCCCTTCTTGGAGAATCAGCACCTTTAACCTCCTGTTCCGTACAGGTTGCAATTTGTCCTGAGGATGAACGGGAAGAGGGGGAACCAATGAGAGACTAGCTCTAGGTGTTGGGACAGGCACAGGTCACTCTATTTTCCCATCAGGAAGAAAAATTAACCACAGACTCAGCCTGCCGCTCGGGACCAGAATAGGGCCTGAAGAAATCCTGCGCTTTTGCGGCCAGCTCCCAAGAAAGCGAGTTGAAAAATGGAGCTCAGGGGCACTGCAATTCATAAACCTGCAGAGTTATAAATGATAACTCTCGTCCACAAATATATTGAGGGAAGGCAACGAAGAGGATTTGAAAGCAAGGCAGAATTGCAGGAAACAGATTTCAGGAGGTAGATTCGAATCGCCTTTAAAGCACGGGAAAAGCGGCAAAACCTCGACAATGATGCCCTTGGCCAAAAAGGGCGTATGCGTTTTTTCCTGAATATATTCAGGAAAAACGCATACGCCCTTTTTGGCCAACCAAGCAACCTGGAAAGGCAAATCAGCGCTACAAAGAAGTCTCGCTTCCCATCGGTCAAAAGGGCCATGCTGTATAAAGTGTCAAAACCAGAAATGCAGGACAGGCCATGGAGAAACGGGAGCCTTGCTACGCTGATGGGCGGGATGTAAAATGCCAACGGCCACTCTGGAGAAGTGTACGGTGTGTCCTGAAACATCTAAAAAACTCAGCTTAGACAACATAGGGCACTTCCACTCATGGGCGTATAAATTGGGAAAACTAAAAATCAGCAAGACACAGGCACCCCAAAGTTTAGGGCTGATCTGTTGACAAGAACCTCCACTTCGTTACACCTTAAATATCCCAGGAAAGAGAAAAATGGATAAAGAAGTTGTGGTCCTTATGTACAACGGAATATCACTCAGCCATGAAATCAACGTCATAAGGCTAGTAGCAGCATGATGAGTGGATTTAGGTACGACGATTCTAAGTGAAATAAGTCACACAGAAAAAGACACTTATCATAAGATATCACTTATAGAGGGAATGTAAAAACCGCTACCCTTGAACTGAATTACAAAACAGAACAGAGTCACGTTTAGAAAACACACTATGGCTGCTTAACGGGAAAGGTGAGGTGGGGTGATGCATAAAACAAGGGTTTCAAATTAGCTCAGATACCGTTCCATAAACCCAATATGTAATAGACACGATCTACTCCTTGCTCAGTGAACTGGACTCAACACCCCCTATTCACCGCCCAAGAATATATCTGACTAGTAAGAATCTTAAAACATATGTATTGATATCTCTCTGTAAGTAAGTCAAGTGGGTGTAAAGCGGCATAAACAGCAGTGAAAAGCAGCTAAATCCCTTTATAAAAATAAATCACTTTTAAAAACCTGTGAAACAAAGACAGTGAAAGAGAAAGAAATTCTTACTAAATTCGTTCAGGGGCTGTGATGCCTCCTGGATTGACATATCTAGACCCACAGCTGATTGAGACATAAGGGTGGACACTCTTGGGGCTGAGAGGTTTGGTGAGGTTGGGTGAGCAAACGCAGACCCTTTAAAGTAATACTGCGTGGTACCCATCCCATGGGTCCCAAGTCTCCAGGTTCAAGGGCATCTTCCTTCATCGAAAACATGCATTAGAAACCCAGAAGATGGTACACCGTGTGATCGGGAAAGGTTTCTAAAACGCACCTCATTTCTCATCTCCTTGTGCTCGGGTTCTCCATTCCAGCCGCTTTACTAGCAATCTCCCTTCTTGGAGAATCAGCACCTTTAACCTCCTGTTCCGTACAGGTTGCAATTTGTCCTGAGGATGAACGGGAAGAGGGGGAACCAATGAGAGACTAGCTCTAGGTGTTGGGACAGGCACAGGTCACTCTATTTTCCCATCAGGAAGAAGAATTAACCACAGGCTCAGCCTGCCGCCCGTGACCAGTATAGGGCCTGAAGCAATCCTGCGCTTTTGCGGCCAGCTCCCAAGAAAGGGATTTGAAAAATGGAGCTCAGGGGCTCTGCAATTCACAAACCTGCAGAGTTATAAATGATAACTCTCGTCCACAAATATATTGAGGGAAGGCAACGAAGAGGATTTGAAAGCAAGGCAGAATTGCAGGAAACAGATTTCAGGAGGTAGATACGAATCGCCTTTAAAGCACAGGAAAAGGGGCAAAACCTCGACCATGATGCCCTTGGCCAAAAAGGGCGTATGCCTTTTTTCCTGAATATATTCAGGAAAAAAGGCATACGCCCTTTTTGGCCAACCAAGCAACCTGGAAAGGCAAATCAGCGCTACAAAGAAGTCTCGCTTCCCATCGGTCAAAAGGGCTATGCTGAATAAAGTGTCAAAACCAGAAATGCAGGACAGGCCATGGAGAAACGGGAGCCTTGCTACGCTGATGGGTGGGATGTAAATTGCCAACAGCCACTCTGGAGAAGTGTACGGTGTGTCCTGAAACATCGAAAAAACTCAGCTTAGAGAGCATAGGGCACTTCCACTCATGGGCGTAAAAATTGGGAAAACTAAAAATCAGCAAGACACAGGCACCCCAAAGTTTAGGGCTGCTCTGTTGACAAGAACCTCCACTTCGTTACACCTTAAATATACCAGGAAAGAGAAAAATGGATAAAGAAGTTGTGGTCCTTATGTACAATGGAATATCACTCAGCCATGAAATCAACGTCATAAGGCTAGTAGCAGCATGATGAGTGGATTTGGGTACGACGATTCTAAGTGAAATAAGTCACACAGAAAAAGACACTTATCATGAGATATCACTTATAGAGGGAATGTGAAAACCGCGACCCTTGAACTGAATTACAAAACAGAACAGAGGCACACGTTTAGAAAACACACTATGGCTGCTTAACGGGAAAGGTGAGGTGGGGTGATGCATAAAACAAGGGTTTCAAATTAGCTCAGATACCGTTTCATAAACCCAATATGTAATAGACACGACCTACTCCTTGCTCTGTGAACTGGACTCAACACCCCCTATTCACCGTCCAAGAATATATCTGACTAGTAAGAATCTTAAAAGCTATGTATTGATATCTCTCTGTAAGTGAGTCAAGTGGGTGTAAATCGGCATAAACACAGCAGTGAAAAGCAGCTAAACCCCTTTATAAAAATCAATCACTTTTAAAAACCCGTGAAACAAAGACAGAGAAAGAGAGAGAAATTCTTACTAAATTCGCTCAGGGGCTGTGACGCCACCTGGATTGACCATATCTAGACCCACAGCTGATTGAGACATAAGGGTGGACACTCTTGGGGCTGAGAGGTTTGGTGAGGTTGGGTGAGCAAACGCAGACCCTTTAAAGTACTACTGCGTGGGTCCCATCCCATGGGTCCCAAATCTCCAGGTTCAAGGGCATCTTCCCACTTCGAAAACATGCATGAGAAACCCAGAAGATGGTGCACCGTGTGATCGGGAAAGGTTTCTAAAACGCACCTCATTTCTCATCTCCTTGGGCTCGGGTTCGCCATTCCAGCCGCTTTACTAGCAATCTCCCTTCTTGGAGAATCAGCACCTTTAACCTCCTGTTCCGTACAGGTTGCAATTTGTCCTGAGGATGAACGGGAAGAGGGGGAACCAATGAGAGACTAGCTCTAGGTGTTGGGACAGGCACAGGTCACTCTATTTTCCCATCAGGAAGAAAAATTAACCACAGGCTCAGCCTGCCGCCCGTGACCAGTATAGGGCCTGAAGCAATCCTGCGCTTTTGCGGCCAGCTCCCAAGAAAGGGATTTGAAAAATGGAGCTCAGGGGCTCTGCAATTCACAAACCTGCAGAGTTATAAATGATAACTCTCGTCCACAAATATATTGAGGGAAGGAAACGAAGAGGATTTGAAAGCAAGGCAGAATTGCAGGAAACAGATTTCAGGAGGTAGATACGAATCGCCTTTAAAGCACAGGAAAAGGGGCAAAACCTCGACCATGATGCCCTTGGCCAAAAAGGGCGTATGCCTTTTTTCCTGAATATATTCAGGAAAAAAGGCATACGCCCTTTTTGGCCAACCAAGCAACCTGGAAAGGCAAATCAGCGCTACAAAGAAGTCTCGCTTCCCATCGGTCAAAAGGGCTATGCTGAATAAAGTGTCAAAACCAGAAATGCAGGACAGGCCATGGAGAAACGGGAGCCTTGCTACGCTGATGGGTGGGATGTAAATTGCCAACAGCCACTCTGGAGAAGTGTACGGTGTGTCCTGAAACATCGAAAAAACTCAGCTTAGAGAGCATAGGGCACTTCCACTCATGGGCGTAAAAATTGGGAAAACTAAAAATCAGCAAGACACAGGCACCCCAAAGTTTAGGGCTGATCTGTTGACAAGAACCTCCACTTCGTTACACCTTAAATATCCCAGGAAAGAGAAAAATGGATAAAGAAGTTGTGGTCCTTATGTACAACGGAATATCACTCAGCCATGAAATCAACTGCATAAGGCTAGTAGCAGCATGATGAGTGGATTTAGGTACGACGATTCTAAGTGAAATAAGTCACACAGAAAAAGACACTTATCATAAGATATCACTTATAGAGGGAATGTAAAAACCGCTACCCTTGAACTGAATTACAAAACAGAACAGAGTCACGTTTAGAAAACACACTATGGCTGCTTAACGGGAAAGGTGAGGTGGGGTGATGCATAAAACAAGGGTTTCAAATTAGCTCAGAGACCGTTCCATAAACCCAATATGTAATAGACACGACCTACTCCTTGCTCAGTGATCTGGACTCAACACCCCCTATTCACCGCCCAAGAATATATCTGACTAGTAAGAATCTTAAAAGCTATGTATTAATATCTCTCTGTAAGTGAGTCAAGTGAGTGTAAAGCGGCATAAACAGAGCAGTGAAAAGCAGCTAAACCCCTTTATAAAAACCAATTACTTTTAAAAACCCGTGAAACAAAGACAGTGAAAGATAGAGAAATTCTTACTAAATTCGTTCAGGGGCTATGATGCCACCTGGATTGACCATATATAGACCCAAAGCTGATTGAGACATAAGGTTGGACACTCTTGGGGCTGAGAGGTTTGGTGAGGTTGGGTGAGCAAACGCAGACCCTTTAAAGTAATACTGCATTGTACCCATCCCATGGGTCCCAAATCTCCAGGTTCATGGGCATCTTCCCACTTCGAAAACATGCATGAGAAACCCAGAAGATGGTGCACCGTGTGATCGGGAAAGGTTTTTAAAACGCACCTCATTTCTCATCTCCTTGTGCTCGGGTTCTCCATTCCAGCCGCTTTACTAGCAATCTCCCTCCTTGGAGGATCAGCACCTTTAACCTCCTGTTCCTTACAGGTTGCAATTTGTCCTGAGGATGAACGGGAAGAGGGGGAACCAATGAGAGACTAGCTCTAGGTGTTGCGACAGGCACAGGTCACTCTATTTTCCCATCAGGAAGAAGAATTAACCACAGGCTCAGCCTGCCGCTCGGGACCAGAATAGAGCCTGAAGCAATCCTGCGCTTTTGCGGCCAGCTCCCAAGAAAGCGAGTTGAAAAATGGAGCTCAGGGGCACTGCAATTCACAAACCTGCAGAGTTATAAATGATAACTCTCGTCCACAAATATATTGAGGGAAGGCAACGAAGAGGATTTGAAAGCAAGGCAGAATTGCAGGAAACAGATTTCAGGAGGTAGATTCGAATCGCCTTTAAAGCACAGGAAAATCGGCAAAACCTCGACCATGATGCCCTTGGCCAAAAAGGGCGTATGCGTTTTTTCCTGAATATATTCAGGAAAAAACGCATACGCCCTTTTTGGCCAACCAAGCAACCTGGAAAGGCAAATCAGCGCTACAAAGAAGTCTCGCTTCCCATCGGTCAAAAGGGCCATGCTGTATAAAGTGTCAAAACCAGAAATGCAGGACAGGCCATGGAGAAACGGGAACCTTGCTACGCTGATGGGCAGGATGTAAATTGCCAACAGCCACTCTGGAGAAGTGTACGGTGTGTCCTGAAACATCGAAAAAACTCAGCTTAGAGAGCATAGGGCACTTCCCCTCATGGGCGTATAAATTGGGAAAACTAAAAATCAGCAAGACACAGGCACCCCAAAGTTTAGGGCTGCTCTGTTGACAAGAACCTCCACTTCGTTACACCTTAAATATCCCAGGAAAGAGAAAAATGGATAAAGAAGTTGTGGTCCTTATGTACAATGGAATATCACTCAGCCATGAAATCAACGTCATAAGGCTAGTAGCAGCATGATGAGTGGATTTAGGTACGACGATTCTAAGTGAAATAAGTCACACAGAAAAAGACACTTATCATAAGATATCACTTATAGAGGGAATGTAAAAACCGCTACCCTTGAACTGAATTACGAAACAGAACAGAGTCACACGTTTAGAAAACACACTATGGCTGCTTAACGGGAAAGGTGAGGTGGGGTGATGCATAAAACAAGGGTTTCAAATTAGCTCAGATGCCGTTCCATAAACCCAATATGTAATAGACAAGACCTACTCCTTGCTCAGTAATCTAGACTCAACACCCCCTATTCACCGCCCGAGAATATATCTGACTAGTAAGAATCTTAAAACCTATGTATTGATATCTCACTGTAAGTGAGTCAAGTGGGTGTAAAGCGGCATAAACACAGCAGTGAAAAGCAGCTAAACCCCTTTAGAAAAACCAATTACTTTTAAAAACCCGTGAAACAAAGACAGTGAAAGAGAGAGAAATTCTTAATAAATTCGTTCAGGGGCTGTGATGCCACCTGGATTGACCATATATAGACCCACAGCTGATTGAGACATAAGGGTGAACACTCTTGGGGCTGAGAGGTTTGGTGAGGTTGGGTGAGCAAACGCAGACCCTTTAAAGTAATACTGCGTGGGTCCCATCCCATGGGTCCCAAATCTCCAGGTTCAAGGGCATCTTCCCACTTCGAAAACATGCATGAGAAACCCAGAAGATGGTGCACCGTGTGATCGGGAAAGGTTTTTAAAACGCACCTCATTTCTCATCTCCTTGTGCTCGGGTTCTCCATTCCAGCCGCTTTACTAGCAATCTCCCTCCTTGGAGGATCAGCACCTTTAACCTCCTGTTCCGTACAGGTTGCAATTTGTCCTGAGGATGAACGGGAAGAGGGGGAACCAATGAGAGACTAGCTCTAGGTGTTGGGACAGGCACAGGTCACTCTATTTTCCCATCAGGAAGAAAAATTAACCACAGACTCAGCCTGCCGCTCGGGAGCAGAATAGGGCCTGAAGAAATCTTGCGCTTTTGCGGCCAGCTCCCAAGAAAGCGAGTTGAAAAATGGAGCTCAGGGGCACTGCAATTCATAAACCTGCAGAGTTATAAATGATAACTCTCGTCCACAAATATATTGAGGGAAGGCAACGAAGAGGATTTGAAAGCAAGGCAGAATTGCAGGAAACAGATTTCAGGAGGTAGATTCGAATCGCCTTTAAAGCACGGGAAAAGCGGCAAAACCTCGACAATGATGCCCTTGGCCAAAAAGGGCGTATGCGTTTTTTCCTGAATATATTCAGGAAAAAACGCATACGCCCTTTTTGGCCAACCAAGCAACCTGGAAAGGCAAATCAGCGCTACAAAGAAGTCTCGCTTCCCATCGGTCAAAAGGGCTATGCTGAATAAAGTGTCAAAACCAGAAATGCAGGACAGGCCATGGAGAAACGGGAGCCTTGCTATGCTGATGGGCGGGATGTAAATTGCCAACAGCCACTCTGGAGAAGTGTACTGTGTGTCCTGAAACATCTAAAAAACTCAGCTTAGAGAGCATAGGGCACTTCCACTCATGGGCGTATAAATTGGGAAAACTAAAAATCAGCAAGACACAGGCACCCCAAAGTTTAGGGCTGCTCTGTTGACAAGAACCTCCACTT
Organism: Balaenoptera borealis; assembly: GCF_965194805.1. NCBI lineage: Eukaryota > Metazoa > Chordata > Mammalia > Artiodactyla > Balaenopteridae > Balaenoptera > Balaenoptera borealis. The sequence continues at coordinate 24,797 of NW_028123654.1, forward strand.
CGTTACACCTTAAATATACCGGGAAAGAGAAAAATGGATAAAGAAGTTGTGGTCCTTATGTACAATGGAATATCACTCAGCCATGAAATCAACGTCATAAGGCTAGTAGGAGCATGATGAGTGGATTTAGGTACGACAATTCTAAGTGAAATAAGTCACACAGAAAAAGACACTTATCATAAGATATCACTTATAGAGGGAATGTGAAAACCGCGACCCTTGAACTGAATTACAAAACAGAACAGAGTCACGTTTAGAACACACACTATGGCTGCTTAACGGGAAAGGTGAGGTGGGGTGATGCATAAAACAAGGGTTTCAAATTAGCTCAGATACCGTTCCATAAACCCAATATGTAATAGACACGACCTACTCCTTGCTCAGTGAACTGGACTCAACACCCCCTATTCACCGCCCAAGAATATATCCGAGAAGTAAGAATCTTAAAACCTATGTATTGATATCTCTCTGAAAGTGAGTCAAGTGGGTGTAAAGCGGCATAAACAGAGCAGTGAAAAGCAGCTAAACCCCTTTATAAAAACCAATTACTTTTAAAAACCCGTGAAACAAAGACAGTGAAAGAGAGAGAAATTCTTACTAAATTCGTTCAGGGGCTGTGATGCCACCTGGATTGACCATATATAGACCCACAGCTGATTGAGACATAAGGGTGGACACTCTTGGGGCTGAGAGGTTTGGTGAGGTTAGGTGAGCAAACGCAGACCCTTTAAAGTAATACTGCGTGGGTCCCATCCCATGGGTCCCAAATCTCCAGGTTCAAGGGCATCTTCCCACTTCGAAAACATGCATGAGAAACCCAGAAGATGGTGCACCGTGTGATCGGGAAAGGTTTTTAAAACGCACCTCATTTCTCATCTCCTTGTGCTCGGGTTCTCCATTCCAGCCGCTTTACTAGCAATCTCCCTCCTTGGAGGATCAGCACCTTTAACCTCCTGTTCCGTACAGGTTGCAATTTGTCCTGAGGATGAACGGGAAGAGGGGGAACCAATGAGAGACTAGCTCTAGGTGTTGGGACAGGCACAGGTCACTCTATTTTCCCATCAGGAAGAAGAATTAACCACAGGCTCAGCCTGCCGCCCGTGACCAGTATAGGGCCTGAAGCAATCCTGCGCTTTTGCGGCCAGCTCCCAAGAAAGGGATTTGAAAAATGGAGCTCAGGGGCTCTGCAATTCACAAACCTGCAGAGTTATAAATGATAACTCTCGTCCACAAATATATTGAGGGAAGGAAACGAAGAGGATTTGAAAGCAAGGCAGAATTGCAGGAAACAGATTTCAGGAGGTAGATACGAATCGCCTTTAAAGCACAGGAAAAGGGGCAAAACCTCGACCATGATGCCCTTGGCCAAAAAGGGCGTATGCCTTTTTTCCTGAATATATTCAGGAAAAAAGGCATACGCCCTTTTTGGCCAACCAAGCAACCTGGAAAGGCAAATCAGCGCTACAAAGAAGTCTCGCTTCCCATCGGTCAAAAGGGCTATGCTGAATAAAGTGTCAAAACCAGAAATGCAGGACAGGCCATGGAGAAACGGGAGCCTTGCTACGCTGATGGGTGGGATGTAAATTGCCAACAGCCACTCTGGAGAAGTGTACGGTGTGTCCTGAAACATCGAAAAAACTCAGCTTAGAGAGCATAGGGCACTTCCACTCATGGGCGTAAAAATTGGGAAAACTAAAAATCAGCAAGACACAGGCACCCCAAAGTTTAGGGCTGATCTGTTGACAAGAACCTCCACTTCGTTACACCTTAAATATCCCAGGAAAGAGAAAAATGGATAAAGAAGTTGTGGTCCTTATGTACAACGGAATATCACTCAGCCATGAAATCAACTGCATAAGGCTAGTAGCAGCATGATGAGTGGATTTAGGTACGACGATTCTAAGTGAAATAAGTCACACAGAAAAAGACACTTATCATAAGATATCACTTATAGAGGGAATGTAAAAACCGCTACCCTTGAACTGAATTACAAAACAGAACAGAGTCACGTTTAGAAAACACACTATGGCTGCTTAACGGGAAAGGTGAGGTGGGGTGATGCATAAAACAAGGGTTTCAAATTAGCTCAGAGACCGTTCCATAAACCCAATATGTAATAGACACGACCTACTCCTTGCTCAGTGATCTGGACTCAACACCCCCTATTCACCGCCCAAGAATATATCTGACTAGTAAGAATCTTAAAAGCTATGTATTAATATCTCTCTGTAAGTGAGTCAAGTGAGTGTAAAGCGGCATAAACAGAGCAGTGAAAAGCAGCTAAACCCCTTTATAAAAACCAATTACTTTTAAAAACCCGTGAAACAAAGACAGTGAAAGATAGAGAAATTCTTACTAAATTCGTTCAGGGGCTATGATGCCACCTGGATTGACCATATATAGACCCAAAGCTGATTGAGACATAAGGTTGGACACTCTTGGGGCTGAGAGGTTTGGTGAGGTTGGGTGAGCAAACGCAGACCCTTTAAAGTAATACTGCATTGTACCCATCCCATGGGTCCCAAATCTCCAGGTTCATGGGCATCTTCCCACTTCGAAAACATGCATGAGAAACCCAGAAGATGGTGCACCGTGTGATCGGGAAAGGTTTTTAAAACGCACCTCATTTCTCATCTCCTTGTGCTCGGGTTCTCCATTCCAGCCGCTTTACTAGCAATCTCCCTCCTTGGAGGATCAGCACCTTTAACCTCCTGTTCCTTACAGGTTGCAATTTGTCCTGAGGATGAACGGGAAGAGGGGGAACCAATGAGAGACTAGCTCTAGGTGTTGCGACAGGCACAGGTCACTCTATTTTCCCATCAGGAAGAAGAATTAACCACAGGCTCAGCCTGCCGCTCGGGACCAGAATAGAGCCTGAAGCAATCCTGCGCTTTTGCGGCCAGCTCCCAAGAAAGCGAGTTGAAAAATGGAGCTCAGGGGCACTGCAATTCACAAACCTGCAGAGTTATAAATGATAACTCTCGTCCACAAATATATTGAGGGAAGGCAACGAAGAGGATTTGAAAGCAAGGCAGAATTGCAGGAAACAGATTTCAGGAGGTAGATTCGAATCGCCTTTAAAGCACAGGAAAATCGGCAAAACCTCGACCATGATGCCCTTGGCCAAAAAGGGCGTATGCGTTTTTTCCTGAATATATTCAGGAAAAAACGCATACGCCCTTTTTGGCCAACCAAGCAACCTGGAAAGGCAAATCAGCGCTACAAAGAAGTCTCGCTTCCCATCGGTCAAAAGGGCCATGCTGTATAAAGTGTCAAAACCAGAAATGCAGGACAGGCCATGGAGAAACGGGAACCTTGCTACGCTGATGGGCAGGATGTAAATTGCCAACAGCCACTCTGGAGAAGTGTACGGTGTGTCCTGAAACATCGAAAAAACTCAGCTTAGAGAGCATAGGGCACTTCCCCTCATGGGCGTATAAATTGGGAAAACTAAAAATCAGCAAGACACAGGCACCCCAAAGTTTAGGGCTGCTCTGTTGACAAGAACCTCCACTTCGTTACACCTTAAATATCCCAGGAAAGAGAAAAATGGATAAAGAAGTTGTGGTCCTTATGTACAATGGAATATCACTCAGCCATGAAATCAACGTCATAAGGCTAGTAGCAGCATGATGAGTGGATTTAGGTACGACGATTCTAAGTGAAATAAGTCACACAGAAAAAGACACTTATCATAAGATATCACTTATAGAGGGAATGTAAAAACCGCTACCCTTGAACTGAATTACGAAACAGAACAGAGTCACACGTTTAGAAAACACACTATGGCTGCTTAACGGGAAAGGTGAGGTGGGGTGATGCATAAAACAAGGGTTTCAAATTAGCTCAGATGCCGTTCCATAAACCCAATATGTAATAGACAAGACCTACTCCTTGCTCAGTAATCTAGACTCAACACCCCCTATTCACCGCCCGAGAATATATCTGACTAGTAAGAATCTTAAAACCTATGTATTGATATCTCACTGTAAGTGAGTCAAGTGGGTGTAAAGCGGCATAAACACAGCAGTGAAAAGCAGCTAAACCCCTTTAGAAAAACCAATTACTTTTAAAAACCCGTGAAACAAAGACAGTGAAAGAGAGAGAAATTCTTAATAAATTCGTTCAGGGGCTGTGATGCCACCTGGATTGACCATATATAGACCCACAGCTGATTGAGACATAAGGGTGAACACTCTTGGGGCTGAGAGGTTTGGTGAGGTTGGGTGAGCAAACGCAGACCCTTTAAAGTAATACTGCGTGGGTCCCATCCCATGGGTCCCAAATCTCCAGGTTCAAGGGCATCTTCCCACTTCGAAAACATGCATGAGAAACCCAGAAGATGGTGCACCGTGTGATCGGGAAAGGTTTTTAAAACGCACCTCATTTCTCATCTCCTTGTGCTCGGGTTCTCCATTCCAGCCGCTTTACTAGCAATCTCCCTCCTTGGAGGATCAGCACCTTTAACCTCCTGTTCCGTACAGGTTGCAATTTGTCCTGAGGATGAACGGGAAGAGGGGGAACCAATGAGAGACTAGCTCTAGGTGTTGGGACAGGCACAGGTCACTCTATTTTCCCATCAGGAAGAAAAATTAACCACAGACTCAGCCTGCCGCTCGGGAGCAGAATAGGGCCTGAAGAAATCTTGCGCTTTTGCGGCCAGCTCCCAAGAAAGCGAGTTGAAAAATGGAGCTCAGGGGCACTGCAATTCATAAACCTGCAGAGTTATAAATGATAACTCTCGTCCACAAATATATTGAGGGAAGGCAACGAAGAGGATTTGAAAGCAAGGCAGAATTGCAGGAAACAGATTTCAGGAGGTAGATTCGAATCGCCTTTAAAGCACGGGAAAAGCGGCAAAACCTCGACAATGATGCCCTTGGCCAAAAAGGGCGTATGCGTTTTTTCCTGAATATATTCAGGAAAAAACGCATACGCCCTTTTTGGCCAACCAAGCAACCTGGAAAGGCAAATCAGCGCTACAAAGAAGTCTCGCTTCCCATCGGTCAAAAGGGCTATGCTGAATAAAGTGTCAAAACCAGAAATGCAGGACAGGCCATGGAGAAACGGGAGCCTTGCTATGCTGATGGGCGGGATGTAAATTGCCAACAGCCACTCTGGAGAAGTGTACTGTGTGTCCTGAAACATCTAAAAAACTCAGCTTAGAGAGTATAGGGCACTTCCACTCATGGGCGTATAAATTGGGAAAACTAAAAATCAGCAAGACACAGGCACCCCAAAGTTTAGGGCTGCTCTGTTGACAAGAACCTCCACTTCGTTACACCTTAAATATACCGGGAAAGAGAAAAATGGATAAAGAAGTTGTGGTCCTTATGTACAATGGAATATCACTCAGCCATGAAATCAACGTCATAAGGCTAGTAGGAGCATGATGAGTGGATTTAGGTACGACAATTCTAAGTGAAATAAGTCACACAGAAAAAGACACTTATCATAAGATATCACTTATAGAGGGAATGTGAAAACCGCGACCCTTGAACTGAATTACAAAACAGAACAGAGTCACGTTTAGAACACACACTATGGCTGCTTAACGGGAAAGGTGAGGTGGGGTGATGCATAAAACAAGGGTTTCAAATTAGCTCAGATACCGTTCCATAAACCCAATATGTAATAGACACGACCTACTCCTTGCTCAGTGAACTGGACTCAACACCCCCTATTCACCGCCCAAGAATATATCCGAGAAGTAAGAATCTTAAAACCTATGTATTGATATCTCTCTGAAAGTGAGTCAAGTGGGTGTAAAGCGGCATAAACAGAGCAGTGAAAAGCAGCTAAACCCCTTTATAAAAACCAATTACTTTTAAAAACCCGTGAAACAAAGACAGTGAAAGAGAGAGAAATTCTTACTAAATTCGTTCAGGGGCTGTGATGCCACCTGGATTGACCATATATAGACCCACAGCTGATTGAGACATAAGGGTGGACACTCTTGGGGCTGAGAGGTTTGGTGAGGTTAGGTGAGCAAACGCAGACCCTTTAAAGTAATACTGCGTGGGTCCCATCCCATGGGTCCCAAATCTCCAGGTTCAAGGGCATCTTCCCACTTCGAAAACATGCATGAGAAACCCAGAAGATGGTGCACCGTGTGATCGGGAAAGGTTTTTAAAACGCACCTCATTTCTCATCTCCTTGTGCTCGGGTTCTCCATTCCAGCCGCTTTACTAGCAATCTCCCTCCTTGGAGGATCAGCACCTTTAACCTCCTGTTCCGTACAGGTTGCAATTTGTCCTGAGGATGAACGGGAAGAGGGGGAACCAATGAGAGACTAGCTCTAGGTGTTGGGACAGGCACAGGTCACTCTATTTTCCCATCAGGAAGAAGAATTAACCACAGGCTCAGCCTGCCGCCCGTGACCAGTATAGGGCCTGAAGCAATCCTGCGCTTTTGCGGCCAGCTCCCAAGAAAGGGATTTGAAAAATGGAGCTCAGGGGCTCTGCAATTCACAAACCTGCAGAGTTATAAATGATAACTCTCGTCCACAAATATATTGAGGGAAGGCAACGAAGAGGATTTGAAAGCAAGGCAGAATTGCAGGAAACAGATTTCAGGAGGTAGATTCGAATCGCCTTTAAAGCACGGGAAAAGCGGCAAAACCTCGACAATGATGCCCTTGGCCAAAAAGGGCGTATGCGTTTTTTCCTGAATATATTCAGGAAAAAACGCATACGCCCTTTTTGGCCAACCAAGCAACCTGGAAAGGCAAATCAGCGCTACAAAGAAGTCTCGCTTCCCATCGGTCAAAAGGGCTATGCTGAATAAAGTGTCAAAACCAGAAATGCAGGACAGGCCATGGAGAAACGGGAGCCTTGCTACGCTGATGAGCGGGATGTAAATTGCCAACAGCCACTCTGGAGAAGTGTACTGTGTGTCCTGAAACATCTAAAAAACTCAGCTTAGAGAGCATAGGGCACTTCCACTCATGGGCGTATAAATTGGGAAAACTAAAAATCAGCAAGACACAGGCACCCCAAAGTTTAGGGCTGCTCTGTTGACAAGAACCTCCACTTCGTTACACCTTAAATATACCGGGAAAGAGAAAAATGGATAAAGAAGTTGTGGTCCTTATGTACAATGGAATATCACTCAGCCATGAAATCAACGTCATAAGGCTAGTAGCAGCATGATGAGTGGATTTAGGTACGACAATTCTAAGTGAAATAAGTCACACAGAAAAAGACACTTATCATAAGATATCACTTATAGAGGGAATGTAAAAACCGCTACCCTTGAACTGAATTACAAAACAGAACAGAGTCACGTTTAGAAAACACACTATGGCTGCTTAACGGGAAAGGTGAGGTGGGGTGATGCATAAAACAAGGGTTTCAAATTAGCTCAGATACCGTTCCATAAACCCAATATGTAATAGACACGACCTACTCCTTGCTCAGTGAACTGGACTCAACACCCCCTATTCACCGCCCAAGAATATATCCGAGAAGTAAGAATCTTAAAACCTATGTATTGATATCTCTCTGAAAGTGAGTCAAGTGGGTGTAAAGCGGCATAAACACAGCAGTGAAAAGCAGCTAAACCCCTTTATAAAAATCAATCACTTTTAAAAACCCGTGAAACAAAGACAGTGAAAGATAGAGAAATTCTTACTAAATTCGTTCAGGGGCTGTGATGCCACCTGGATTGACCATATATAGACCCACAGCTGATTGAGACATAAGGGTGGACACTCTTGGGGCTGAGAGGTTTGGTGAGGTTAGGTGAGCAAACGCAGACCCTTTAAAGTAATACTGCGTGGGTCCCATCCCATGGGTCCCAAATCTCCAGGTTCAAGGGCATCTTCCCACTTCGAAAACATGCATGAGAAACCCAGAAGATGGTGCACCGTGTGATCGGGAAAGGTTTTTAAAACGCACCTCATTTCTCATCTCCTTGTGCTCGGGTTCTCCATTCCAGCCGCTTTACTAGCAATCTCCCTCCTTGGAGGATCAGCACCTTTAACCTCCTGTTCCGTACAGGTTGCAATTTGTCCTGAGGATTAACGGGAAGAGGGGGAACCAATGAGAGACTAGCTCTAGGTGTTGGGACAGGCACAGGTCACTCTATTTTCCCATCAGGAAGAAGAATTAACCACAGGCTCAGCCTGCCGCCCGTGACCAGTATAGGGCCTGAAGCAATCCTGCGCTTTTGCGGCCAGCTCCCAAGAAAGGGATTTGAAAAATGGAGCTCAGGGGCTCTGCAATTCACAAACCTGCAGAGTTATAAATGATAACTCTCGTCCACAAATATATTGAGGGAAGGCAACGAAGAGGATTTGAAAGCAAGGCAGAATTGCAGGAAACAGATTTCAGGAGGTAGATTCGAATCGCCTTTAAAGCACGGGAAAAGCGGCAAAACCTCGACAATGATGCCCTTGGCCAAAAAGGGCGTATGCGTTTTTTCCTGAATATATTCAGGAAAAAACGCATACGCCCTTTTTGGCCAACCAAGCAACCTGGAAAGGCAAATCAGCGATACAAAGAAGTCTCGCTTCCCATCGGTCAAAAGGGCTATGCTGAATAAAGTGTCAAAACCAGAAATGCAGGACAGGCCATGGAGAAACGGGAGCCTTGCTACGCTGATGGGCGGGATGTAAATTGCCAACAGCCACTCTGGAGAAGTGTACTGTGTGTCCTGAAACATCTAAAAAACTCAGCTTAGAGAGCATAGGGCACTTCCACTCATGGGCGTATAAATTGGGAAAACTAAAAATCAGCAAGACACAGGCACCCCAAAGTTTAGGGCTGCTCTGTTGACAAGAACCTCCACTTCGTTACACCTTAAATATACCGGGAAAGAGAAAAATGGATAAAGAAGTTGTGGTCCTTATGTACAATGGAATATCACTCAGCCATGAAATCAACGTCATAAGGCTAGTAGCAGCATGATGAGTGGATTTAGGTACGACAATTCTAAGTGAAATAAGTCACACAGAAAAAGACACTTATCATAAGATATCACTTATAGAGGGAATGTAAAAACCGCTACCCTTGAACTGAATTACAAAACAGAACAGAGTCACGTTTAGAAAACACACTATGGCTGCTTAACGGGAAAGGTGAGGTGGGGTGATGCATAAAACAAGGGTTTCAAATTAGCTCAGATACCGTTCCATAAACCCAATATGTAATAGACACGACCTACTCCTTGCTTTGTGAACTGGACTCAACACCCCCTATTCACCGCCCAAGAATATATCTGACTAGTAAGAATCTTAAAAGCTATGTATTGATATCTCTCTGTAAGTGAGTCAAGTGGGTGTAAAGCGGCATAAACACAGCAGTGAAAAGCAGCTAAACCCCTTTACAAAAATCAATCACTTTTAAAAACCCGTGAAACAAAGACAGTGAAAGAGAGAGAAATTCTTACTAAATTCGTTCAGGGGCTGTGATGCCACCTGGATTGACCATATCTAGACCCACAGCTGATTGAGACATAAGGGTGGACACTCTTGGGGCTGAGAGGTTTGGTGAGGTTGGGTGAGCAAACAAAGACCCTTTAAAGTAATACTGCGTGGGTCCCATCCCATGGGTCCCAAATCTCCAGGTTCAAGGGCATCTTCCCACTTCGAAAACATGCATGAGAAACCCAGAAGATGGTGCACCGTGTGATCGGGAAAGGTTTCTAAAACGCACCTCATTTCTCATCTCCTTGGGCTCGGGTTCGCCATTCCAGCCGCTTTACTAGCAATCTCCCTTCTTGGAGAATCAGCACCTTTAACCTCCTGTTCCGTACAGGTTGCAATTTGTCCTGAGGATGAACGGGAAGAGGGGGAACCAATGAGAGACTAGCTCTAGGTGTTGGGACAGGCACAGGTCACTCTATTTTCCCATCAGGAAGAAAAATTAACCACAGACTCAGCCTGCCGCTCGGGAGCAGAATAGGGCCTGAAGAAATCTTGCGCTTTTGCGGCCAGCTCCCAAGAAAGCGAGTTGAAAAATGGAGCTCAGGGGCACTGCAATTCATAAACCTGCAGAGTTATAAATGATAACTCTCGTCCACAAATATATTGAGGGAAGGCAACGAAGAGGATTTGAAAGCAAGGCAGAATTGCAGGAAACAGATTTCAGGAGGTAGATTCGAATCGCCTTTAAAGCACGGGAAAAGCGGCAAAACCTCGACAATGATGCCCTTGGCCAAAAAGGGCGTATGCGTTTTTTCCTGAATATATTCAGGAAAAAACGCATACGCCCTTTTTGGCCAACCAAGCAACCTGGAAAGGCAAATCAGCGCTACAAAGAAGTCTCGCTTCCCATCGGTCAAAAGGGCTATGCTGAATAAAGTGTCAAAACCAGAAATGCAGGACAGGCCATGGAGAAACGGGAGCCTTGCTATGCTGATGGGCGGGATGTAAATTGCCAACAGCCACTCTGGAGAAGTGTACTGTGTGTCCTGAAACATCTAAAAAACTCAGCTTAGAGAGCATAGGGCACTTCCACTCATGGGCGTATAAATTGGGAAAACTAAAAATCAGCAAGACACAGGCACCCCAAAGTTTAGGGCTGCTCTGTTGACAAGAACCTCCACTTCGTTACACCTTAAATATACCGGGAAAGAGAAAAATGGATAAAGAAGTTGTGGTCCTTATGTACAATGGAATATCACTCAGCCATGAAATCAACGTCATAAGGCTAGTAGCAGCATGATGAGTGGATTTAGGTACGACAATTCTAAGTGAAATAAGTCACACAGAAAAAGACACTTATCATAAGATATCACTTATAGAGGGAATGTAAAAACCGCTACCCTTGAACTGAATTACAAAACAGAACAGAGTCACGTTTAGAAAACACACTATGGCTGCTTAACGGGAAAGGTGAGGTGGGGTGATGCATAAAACAAGGGTTTCAAATTAGCTCAGATACCGTTCCATAAACCCAATATGTAATAGACACGACCTACTCCTTGCTCAGTGAACTGGACTCAACACCCCCTATTCACCGCCCAAGAATATATCCGAGAAGTAAGAATCTTAAAACCTATGTATTGATATCTCTCTGAAAGTGAGTCAAGTGGGTGTAAAGCGGCATAAACAGAGCAGTGAAAAGCAGCTAAACCCCTTTATAAAAACCAATTACTTTTAAAAACCCGTGAAACAAAGACAGTGAAAGAGAGAGAAATTCTTACTAAATTCGTTCAGGGGCTGTGATGCCACCTGGATTGACCATATATAGACCCACAGCTGATTGAGACATAAGGGTGGACACTCTTGGGGCTGAGAGGTTTGGTGAGGTTAGGTGAGCAAACGCAGACCCTTTAAAGTAATACTGCGTGGTTCCCATCCCATGGGTCCCAAATCTCCAGGTTCAAGGGCATCTTCCCACTTCGAAAACATGCATGAGAAACCCAGAAGATGGTGCACCGTGTGATCGGGAAAGGTTTTTAAAACGCACCTCATTTCTCATCTCCTTGTGCTCGGGTTCTCCATTCCAGCCGCTTTACTAGCAATCTCCCTCCTTGGAGGATCAGCACCTTTAACCTCCTGTTCCGTACAGGTTGCAATTTGTCCTGAGGATGAACGGGAAGAGGGGGAACCAATGAGAGACTAGCTCTAGGTGTTGGGACAGGCACAGGTCACTCTATTTTCCCATCAGGAAGAAGAATTAACCACAGGCTCAGCCTGCCGCCCGTGACCAGTATAGGGCCTGAAGCAATCCTGCGCTTTTGCGGCCAGCTCCCAAGAAAGGGATTTGAAAAATGGAGCTCAGGGGCTCTGCAATTCACAAACCTGCAGAGTTATAAATGATAACTCTCGTCCACAAATATATTGAGGGAAGGCAACGAAGAGGATTTGAAAGCAAGGCAGAATTGCAGGAAACAGATTTCAGGAGGTAGATTCGAATCGCCTTTAAAGCACGGGAAAAGCGGCAAAACCTCGACAATGATGCCCTTGGCCAAAAAGGGCGTATGCGTTTTTTCCTGAATATATTCAGGAAAAAACGCATACGCCCTTTTTGGCCAACCAAGCAACCTGGAAAGGCAAATCAGCGCTACAAAGAAGTCTCGCTTCCCATCGGTCAAAAGGGCTATGCTGAATAAAGTGTCAAAACCAGAAATGCAGGACAGGCCATGGAGAAACGGGAGCCTTGCTATGCTGATGGGCGGGATGTAAATTGCCAACAGCCACTCTGGAGAAGTGTACTGTGTGTCCTGAAACATCTAAAAAACTCAGCTTAGAGAGCATAGGGCACTTCCACTCATGGGCGTATAAATTGGGAAAACTAAAAATCAGCAAGACACAGGCACCCCAAAGTTTAGGGCTGCTCTGTTGACAAGAACCTCCACTTCGTTACACCTTAAATATACCGGGAAAGAGAAAAATGGATAAAGAAGTTGTGGTCCTTATGTACAATGGAATATCACTCAGCCATGAAATCAACGTCATAAGGCTAGTAGCAGCATGATGAGTGGATTTAGGTACGACAATTCTAAGTGAAATAAGTCACACAGAAAAAGACACTTATCATAAGATATCACTTATAGAGGGAATGTAAAAACCGCTACCCTTGAACTGAATTACAAAACAGAACAGAGTCACGTTTAGAAAACACACTATGGCTGCTTAACGGGAAAGGTGAGGTGGGGTGATGCATAAAACAAGGGTTTCAAATTAGCTCAGATACCGTTCCATAAACCCAATATGTAATAGACACGACCTACTCCTTGCTCAGTGAACTGGACTCAACACCCCCTATTCACCGCCCAAGAATATATCCGAGAAGTAAGAATCTTAAAACCTATGTATTGATATCTCTCTGAAAGTGAGTCAAGTGGGTGTAAAGCGGCATAAACAGAGCAGTGAAAAGCAGCTAAACCCCTTTATAAAAACCAATTACTTTTAAAAACCCGTGAAACAAAGACAGTGAAAGAGAGAGAAATTCTTACTAAATTCGTTCAGGGGCTGTGATGCCACCTGGATTGACCATATATAGACCCACAGCTGATTGAGACATAAGGGTGGACACTCTTGGGGCTGAGAGGTTTGGTGAGGTTAGGTGAGCAAACGCAGACCCTTTAAAGTAATACTGCGTGGTTCCCATCCCATGGGTCCCAAATCTCCAGGTTCAAGGGCATCTTCCCACTTCGAAAACATGCATGAGAAACCCAGAAGATGGTGCACCGTGTGATCGGGAAAGGTTTTTAAAACGCACCTCATTTCTCATCTCCTTGTGCTCGGGTTCTCCATTCCAGCCGCTTTACTAGCAATCTCCCTCCTTGGAGGATCAGCACCTTTAACCTCCTGTTCCGTACAGGTTGCAATTTGTCCTGAGGATGAACGGGAAGAGGGGGAACCAATGAGAGACTAGCTCTAGGTGTTGGGACAGGCACAGGTCACTCTATTTTCCCATCAGGAAGAAGAATTAACCACAGGCTCAGCCTGCCGCCCGTGACCAGTATAGGGCCTGAAGCAATCCTGCGCTTTTGCGGCCAGCTCCCAAGAAAGGGATTTGAAAAATGGAGCTCAGGGGCTCTGCAATTCACAAACCTGCAGAGTTATAAATGATAACTCTCGTCCACAAATATATTGAGGGAAGGCAACGAAGAGGATTTGAAAGCAAGGCAGAATTGCAGGAAACAGATTTCAGGAGGTAGATTCGAATCGCCTTTAAAGCACGGGAAAAGCGGCAAAACCTCGACAATGATGCCCTTGGCCAAAAAGGGCGTATGCGTTTTTTCCTGAATATATTCAGGAAAAAACGCATACGCCCTTTTTGGCCAACCAAGCAACCTGGAAAGGCAAATCAGCGCTACAAAGAAGTCTCGCTTCCCATCGGTCAAAAGGGCTATGCTGAATAAAGTGTCAAAACCAGAAATGCAGGACAGGCCATGGAGAAACGGGAGCCTTGCTACGCTGATGGGCGGGATGTAAATTGCCAACAGCCACTCTGGAGAAGTGTACTGTGTGTCCTGAAACATCTAAAAAACTCAGCTTAGAGAGCATAGGGCACTTCCACTCATGGGCGTATAAATTGGGAAAACTAAAAATCAGCAAGACACAGGCACCCCAAAGTTTAGGGCTGCTCTGTTGACAAGAACCTCCACTTCGTTACACCTTAAATATACCGGGAAAGAGAAAAATGGATAAAGAAGTTGTGGTCCTTATGTACAATGGAATATCACTCAGCCATGAAATCAACGTCATAAGGCTAGTAGCAGCATGATGAGTGGATTTAGGTACGACAATTCTAAGTGAAATAAGTCACACAGAAAAAGACACTTATCATAAGATATCACTTATAGAGGGAATGTAAAAACCGCTACCCTTGAACTGAATTACAAAACAGAACAGAGTCACGTTTAGAAAACACACTATGGCTGCTTAACGGGAAAGGTGAGGTGGGGTGATGCATAAAACAAGGGTTTCAAATTAGCTCAGATACCGTTCCATAAACCCAATATGTAATAGACACGACCTACTCCTTGCTCAGTGAACTGGACTCAACACCCCCTATTCACCGCCCAAGAATATATCCGAGAAGTAAGAATCTTAAAACCTATGTATTGATATCTCTCTGAAAGTGAGTCAAGTGGGTGTAAAGCGGCATAAACAGAGCAGTGAAAAGCAGCTAAACCCCTTTATAAAAACCAATTACTTTTAAAAACCCGTGAAACAAAGACAGTGAAAGAGAGAGAAATTCTTACTAAATTCGTTCAGGGGCTGTGATGCCACCTGGATTGACCATATATAGACCCACAGCTGATTGAGACATAAGGGTGGACACTCTTGGGGCTGAGAGGTTTGGTGAGGTTAGGTGAGCAAACGCAGACCCTTTAAAGTAATACTGCGTGGGTCCCATCCCATGGGTCCCAAATCTCCAGGTTCAAGGGCATCTTCCCACTTCGAAAACATGCATGAGAAACCCAGAAGATGGTGCACCGTGTGATCGGGAAAGGTTTTTAAAACGCACCTCATTTCTCATCTCCTTGTGCTCGGGTTCTCCATTCCAGCCGCTTTACTAGCAATCTCCCTCCTTGGAGGATCAGCACCTTTAACCTCCTGTTCCGTACAGGTTGCAATTTGTCCTGAGGATTAACGGGAAGAGGGGGAACCAATGAGAGACTAGCTCTAGGTGTTGGGACAGGCACAGGTCACTCTATTTTCCCATCAGGAAGAAGAATTAACCACAGGCTCAGCCTGCCGCCCGTGACCAGTATAGGGCCTGAAGCAATCCTGCGCTTTTGCGGCCAGCTCCCAAGAAAGGGATTTGAAAAATGGAGCTCAGGGGCTCTGCAATTCACAAACCTGCAGAGTTATAAATGATAACTCTCGTCCACAAATATATTGAGGGAAGGCAACGAAGAGGATTTGAAAGCAAGGCAGAATTGCAGGAAACAGATTTCAGGAGGTAGATTCGAATCGCCTTTAAAGCACGGGAAAAGCGGCAAAACCTCGACAATGATGCCCTTGGCCAAAAAGGGCGTATGCGTTTTTTCCTGAATATATTCAGGAAAAAACGCATACGCCCTTTTTGGCCAACCAAGCAACCTGGAAAGGCAAATCAGCGATACAAAGAAGTCTCGCTTCCCATCGGTCAAAAGGGCTATGCTGAATAAAGTGTCAAAACCAGAAATGCAGGACAGGCCATGGAGAAACGGGAGCCTTGCTACGCTGATGGGCGGGATGTAAATTGCCAACAGCCACTCTGGAGAAGTGTACTGTGTGTCCTGAAACATCTAAAAAACTCAGCTTAGAGAGCATAGGGCACTTCCACTCATGGGCGTATAAATTGGGAAAACTAAAAATCAGCAAGACACAGGCACCCCAAAGTTTAGGGCTGCTCTGTTGACAAGAACCTCCACTTCGTTACACCTTAAATATACCGGGAAAGAGAAAAATGGATAAAGAAGTTGTGGTCCTTATGTACAATGGAATATCACTCAGCCATGAAATCAACGTCATAAGGCTAGTAGCAGCATGATGAGTGGATTTAGGTACGACAATTCTAAGTGAAATAAGTCACACAGAAAAAGACACTTATCATAAGATATCACTTATAGAGGGAATGTAAAAACCGCTACCCTTGAACTGAATTACAAAACAGAACAGAGTCACGTTTAGAAAACACACTATGGCTGCTTAACGGGAAAGGTGAGGTGGGGTGATGCATAAAACAAGGGTTTCAAATTAGCTCAGATACCGTTCCATAAACCCAATATGTAATAGACACGACCTACTCCTTGCTCAGTGAACTGGACTCAACACCCCCTATTCACCGCCCAAGAATATATCCGAGAAGTAAGAATCTTAAAACCTATGTATTGATATCTCTCTGAAAGTGAGTCAAGTGGGTGTAAAGCGGCATAAACACAGCAGTGAAAAGCAGCTAAACCCCTTTATAAAAATCAATCACTTTTAAAAACCCGTGAAACAAAGACAGTGAAAGATAGAGAAATTCTTACTAAATTCGTTCAGGGGCTGTGATGCCACCTGGATTGACCATATATAGACCCACAGCTGATTGAGACATAAGGGTGGACACTCTTGGGGCTGAGAGGTTTGGTGAGGTTAGGTGAGCAAACGCAGACCCTTTAAAGTAATACTGCGTGGGTCCCATCCCATGGGTCCCAAATCTCCAGGTTCAAGGGCATCTTCCCACTTCGAAAACATGCATGAGAAACCCAGAAGATGGTGCACCGTGTGATCGGGAAAGGTTTTTAAAACGCACCTCATTTCTCATCTCCTTGTGCTCGGGTTCTCCATTCCAGCCGCTTTACTAGCAATCTCCCTCCTTGGAGGATCAGCACCTTTAACCTCCTGTTCCGTACAGGTTGCAATTTGTCCTGAGGATTAACGGGAAGAGGGGGAACCAATGAGAGACTAGCTCTAGGTGTTGGGACAGGCACAGGTCACTCTATTTTCCCATCAGGAAGAAGAATTAACCACAGGCTCAGCCTGCCGCCCGTGACCAGTATAGGGCCTGAAGCAATCCTGCGCTTTTGCGGCCAGCTCCCAAGAAAGGGATTTGAAAAATGGAGCTCAGGGGCTCTGCAATTCACAAACCTGCAGAGTTATAAATGATAACTCTCGTCCACAAATATATTGAGGGAAGGCAACGAAGAGGATTTGAAAGCAAGGCAGAATTGCAGGAAACAGATTTCAGGAGGTAGATTCGAATCGCCTTTAAAGCACGGGAAAAGCGGCAAAACCTCGACCATGATGCCCTTGGCCAAAAAGGGCGTATGCGTTTTTTCCTGAATATATTCAGGAAAAAACGCATACGCCCTTTTTGGCCAACCAAGCAACCTGGAAAGGCAAATCAGCGCTACAAAGAAGTCTCGCTTCCCATCGGTCAAAAGGGCTATGCTGAATAAAGTGTCAAAACCAGAAATGCAGGACAGGCCATGGAGAAACGGGAGCCTTGCTACGCTGATGGGCGGGATGTAAATTGCCAACAGCCACTCTGGAGAAGTGTACTGTGTGTCCTGAAACATCTAAAAAACTCAGCTTAGAGAGCATAGGGCACGTCCACTCATGGGCGTATAAATTGGGAAAACTAAAAATCAGCAAGACACAGGCACCCCAAAGTTTAGGGCTGCTCTGTTGACAAGAACCTCCACTTCGTTACACCTTAAATATACCGGGAAAGAGAAAAATGGATAAAGAAGTTGTGGTCCTTATGTACAATGGAATATCACTCAGCCATGAAATCAACGTCATAAGGCTAGTAGCAGCATGATGAGTGGATTTAGGTACGACAATTCTAAGTGAAATAAGTCACACAGAAAAAGACACTTATCATAAGATATCACTTATAGAGGGAATGTAAAAACCGCTACCCTTGAACTGAATTACAAAACAGAACAGAGTCACGTTTAGAAAACACACTATGGCTGCTTAACGGGAAAGGTGAGGTGGGGTGATGCATAAAACAAGGGTTTCAAATTAGCTCAGATACCGTTCCATAAACCCAATATGTAATAGACACGACCTACTCCTTGCTCAGTGAACTGGACTCAACACCCCCTATTCACCGCCCAAGAATATATCCGAGAAGTAAGAATCTTAAAACCTATGTATTGATATCTCTCTGAAAGTGAGTCAAGTGGGTGTAAAGCGGCATAAACAGAGCAGTGAAAAGCAGCTAAACCCCTTTATAAAAACCAATTACTTTTAAAAACCCGTGAAACAAAGACAGTGAAAGAGAGAGAAATTCTTACTAAATTCGTTCAGGGGCTGTGATGCCACCTGGATTGACCATATATAGACCCACAGCTGATTGAGACATAAGGGTGGACACTCTTGGGGCTGAGAGGTTTGGTGAGGTTAGGTGAGCAAACGCAGACCCTTTAAAGTAATACTGCGTGGTTCCCATCCCATGGGTCCCAAATCTCCAGGTTCAAGGGCATCTTCCCACTTCGAAAACATGCATGAGAAACCCAGAAGATGGTGCACCGTGTGATCGGGAAAGGTTTTTAAAACGCACCTCATTTCTCATCTCCTTGTGCTCGGGTTCTCCATTCCAGCCGCTTTACTAGCAATCTCCCTCCTTGGAGGATCAGCACCTTTAACCTCCTGTTCCGTACAGGTTGCAATTTGTCCTGAGGATGAACGGGAAGAGGGGGAACCAATGAGAGACTAGCTCTAGGTGTTGGGACAGGCACAGGTCACTCTATTTTCCCATCAGGAAGAAGAATTAACCACAGGCTCAGCCTGCCGCCCGTGACCAGTATAGGGCCTGAAGCAATCCTGCGCTTTTGCGGCCAGCTCCCAAGAAAGGGATTTGAAAAATAGAGCTCAGGGGCTCTGCAATTCACAAACCTGCAGAGTTATAAATGATAACTCTCGTCCACAAATATATTGAGGGAAGGCAACGAAGAGGATTTGAAAGCAAGGCAGAATTGCAGGAAACAGATTTCAGGAGGTAGATTCGAATCGCCTTTAAAGCACGGGAAAAGCGGCAAAACCTCGACAATGATGCCCTTGGCCAAAAAGGGCGTATGCGTTTTTTCCTGAATATATTCAGGAAAAAACGCATACGCCCTTTTTGGCCAACCAAGCAACCTGGAAAGGCAAATCAGCGCTACAAAGAAGTCTCGCTTCCCATCGGTCAAAAGGGCTATGCTGAATAAAGTGTCAAAACCAGAAATGCAGGACAGGCCATGGAGAAACGGGAGCCTTGCTACGCTGATGGGCGGGATGTAAATTGCCAACAGCCACTCTGGAGAAGTGTACTGTGTGTCCTGAAACATCTAAAAAACTCAGCTTAGAGAGCATAGGGCACGTCCACTCATGGGCGTATAAATTGGGAAAACTAAAAATCAGCAAGACACAGGCACCCCAAAGTTTAGGGCTGCTCTGTTGACAAGAACCTCCACTTCGTTACACCTTAAATATACCGGGAAAGAGAAAAATGGATAAAGAAGTTGTGGTCCTTATGTACAATGGAATATCACTCAGCCATGAAATCAACGTCATAAGGCTAGTAGCAGCATGATGAGTGGATTTAGGTACGACAATTCTAAGTGAAATAAGTCACACAGAAAAAGACACTTATCATAAGATATCACTTATAGAGGGAATGTAAAAACCGCTACCCTTGAACTGAATTACAAAACAGAACAGAGTCACGTTTAGAAAACACACTATGGCTGCTTAACGGGAAAGGTGAGGTGGGGTGATGCATAAAACAAGGGTTTCAAATTAGCTCAGATACCGTTCCATAAACCCAATATGTAATAGACACGACCTACTCCTTGCTCAGTGAACTGGACTCAACACCCCCTATTCACCGCCCAAGAATATATCCGAGAAGTAAGAATCTTAAAACCTATGTATTGATATCTCTCTGAAAGTGAGTCAAGTGGGTGTAAAGCGGCATAAACACAGCAGTGAAAAGCAGCTAAACCCCTTTATAAAAATCAATCACTTTTAAAAACCCGTGAAACAAAGACAGTGAAAGAGAGAGAAATTCTTACTAAATTCGTTCAGGGGCTGTGATGCCACCTGGATTGACCATATATAGACCCACAGCTGATTGAGACATAAGGGTGGACACTCTTGGGGCTGAGAGGTTTGGTGAGGTTAGGTGAGCAAACGCAGACCCTTTAAAGTAATACTGCGTGGGTCCCATCCCATGGGTCCCAAATCTCCAGGTTCAAGGGCATCTTCCCACTTCGAAAACATGCATGAGAAACCCAGAAGATGGTGCACCGTGTGATCGGGAAAGGTTTTTAAAACGCACCTCATTTCTCATCTCCTTGTGCTCGGGTTCTCCATTCCAGCCGCTTTACTAGCAATCTCCCTCCTTGGAGGATCAGCACCTTTAACCTCCTGTTCCGTACAGGTTGCAATTTGTCCTGAGGATGAACGGGAAGAGGGGGAACCAATGAGAGACTAGCTCTAGGTGTTGGGACAGGCACAGGTCACTCTATTTTCCCATCAGGAAGAAGAATTAACCACAGGCTCAGCCTGCCGCCCGTGACCAGTATAGGGCCTGAAGCAATCCTGCGCTTTTGCGGCCAGCTCCCAAGAAAGGGATTTGAAAAATGGAGCTCAGGGGCTCTGCAATTCACAAACCTGCAGAGTTATAAATGATAACTCTCGTCCACAAATATATTGAGGGAAGGCAACGAAGAGGATTTGAAAGCAAGGCAGAATTGCAGGAAACAGATTTCAGGAGGTAGATACGAATCGCCTTTAAAGCACAGGAAAAGGGGCAAAACCTCGACCATGATGCCCTTGGCCAAAAAGGACGTATGCGTTTTTTCCTGAATATATTCAGGAAAAAACGCATACGCCCTTTTTGGCCAACCAAGCAACCTGGAAAGGCAAATCAGCGCTACAAAGAAGTCTCGCTTCCCATCGGTCAAAAGGGCTATGCTGAATAAAGTGTCAAAACCAGAAATGCAGGACAGGCCATGGAGAAACGGGAGCCTTGCTACGCTGATGGGCGGGATGTAAAATGCCAACGGCCACTCTGGAGAAGTGTACGGTGTGTCCTGAAACATCGAAAAAACTCAGCTTAGAGAGCATAGGGCACTTCCACTCATGGGCGTATAAATTGGGAAAACTAAAAATCAGCAAGACACAGGCACCCCAAAGTTTAGGGCTGCTCTGTTGACAAGAACCTCCACTTCGTTACACCTTAAATATCCCAGGAAAGAGAAAAATGGATAAAGAAGTTGTGGTCCTTATGTACAATGGAATATCACTCAGCCATGAAATCAACGTCATAAGGCTAGTAGCAGCATGATGAGTGGATTTAGGTACGACGATTCTAAGTGAAATAAGTCACACAGAAAAAGACACTTATCATAAGATATCACTTATAGAGGGAATGTAAAAACCGCTACCCTTGAACTGAATTACAAAACAGAACAGAGTCACGTTTAGAAAACACACTATGGCTGCTTAACGGGAAAGGTGAGGTGGGGTGATGCATAAAACAAGGGTTTCAAATTAGCTCAGAGACCGTTCCATAAACCCAATATGTAATAGACACGACCTACTCCTTGCTCTGTGATCTGGACTCAACACCCCCTATTCACCGCCCAAGAATATATCTGACTAGTAAGAATCTTAAAAGCTATGTATTAATATCTCTCTGTAAGTGAGTCAAGTGGGTGTAAAGCGGCATAAACAGAGCAGTGAAAAGCAGCTAAACCCCTTTATAAAAACCAATTACTTTTAAAAACCCGTGAAACAAAGACAGTGAAAGATAGAGAAATTCTTACTAAATTCGTTCAGGGGCTGTGATGCCACCTGGATTGACCATATCTAGACCCACAGCTGATTGAGACATAAGGGTGGACACTCTTGGGGCTGAGAGGTTTGGTGAGGTTGGGTGAGCAAACGCAGACCCTTTAAAGTAATACTGCATTGTACCCATCCCATGGGTCCCAAATCTCCAGGTTCATGGGCATCTTCCCACTTCGAAAACATGCATGAGAAACCCAGAAGATGGTGCACCGTGTGATCGGGAAAGGTTTTTAAAACGCACCTCATTTCTCATCTCCTTGTGCTCGGGTTCTCCATTCCAGCCGCTTTACTAGCAATCTCCCTCCTTGGAGGATCAGCACCTTTAACCTCCTGTTCCGTACAGGTTGCAATTTGTCCTGAGGATGAACGGGAAGAGGGGGAACCAATGAGAGACTAGCTCCAGGTGTGGGGACAGGCACAGGTCACTCTATTTTCCCATCAGGAAGAAGAATTAACCACAGGCTCAGCCTGCCGCCCGTGACCAGTATAGGGCCTGAAGCAATCCTGCGCTTTTGCGGCCAGCTCCCAAGAAAGGGATTTGAAAAATGGAGCTCAGGGGCTCTGCAATTCACAAACCTGCAGAGTTATAAATGATAACTCTCGTCCACAAATATATTGAGGGAAGGCAACGAAGAGGATTTGAAAGCAAGGCAGAATTGCAGGAAACAGATTTCAGGAGGTAGATTCGAATCGCCTTTAAAGCACGGGAAAAGCGGCAAAACCTCGACCATGATGCCCTTGGCCAAAAAGGGCGTATGCGTTTTTTCCTGAATATATTCAGGAAAAAAGGCATACGCCCTTTTTGGCCAACCAAGCAACCTGGAAAGGCAAATCAGCGCTACAAAGAAGTCTCGCTTCCCATCGGTCAAAAGGGCTATGCTGAATAAAGTGTCAAAACCAGAAATGCAGGACAGGCCATGGAGAAACGGGAGCCTTGCTATGCTGATGGGCGGGATGTAAATTGCCAACAGCCACTCTGGAGAAGTGTACTGTGTGTCCTGAAACATCTAAAAAACTCAGCTTAGAGAGCATAGGGCACTTCCACTCATGGGCGTATAAATTGGGAAAACTAAAAATCAGCAAGACACAGGCACCCCAAAGTTTAGGGCTGCTCTGTTGACAAGAACCTCCACTTCGTTACACCTTAAATATACCAGGAAAGAGAAAAATGGATAAAGAAGTTGTGGTCCTTATGTACAATGGAATATCACTCAGCCATGAAATCAACGTCATAAGGCTAGTAGCAGCATGATGAGTGGATTTAGGTACGACAATTCTAAGTGAAATAAGTCACACAGAAAAAGACACTTATCATAAGATATCACTTATAGAGGGAATGTAAAAACCGCTACCCTTGAACTGAATTACAAAACAGAACAGAGTCACGTTTAGAAAACACACTATGGCTGCTTAACGGGAAAGGTGAGGTGGGGTGATGCATAAAACAAGGGTTTCAAATTAGCTCAGATACCGTTCCATAAACCCAATATGTAATAGACACGACCTACTCCTTGCTCAGTGAACTGGACTCAACACCCCCTATTCACCGCCCAAGAATATATCTGACTAGTAAGAATCTTAAAACCTATGTATTGATATCTCTCTGAAAGTGAGTCAAGTGGGTGTAAAGCGGCATAAACAGAGCAGTGAAAAGCAGCTAAACCCCTTTATAAAAACCAATCACTTTTAAAAACCCGTGAAACAAAGACAGTGAAAGAGAGAGAAATTCTTACTAAATTCGCTCAGGGGCTGTGACGCCACCTGGATTGACCTTATATAGACCCACAGCTGATTGAGACATAAGGGTGGACACTCTTGGGGCTGAGAGGTTTCGTGAGGTTGGGTGAGCAAACACAGACCCTTTAAAGTAATACTGCGTGGGTCCCATCCCATGGGTCCCAAATCTCCAGGTTCAAGGGCATCTTCCCACTTCGAAAACATGCATGAGAAACCCAGAAGATGGTGCACCGTGTGATCGGGAAAGGTTTCTAAAACGCACCTCATTTCTCATCTCCTTGGGCTCGGGTTCGCCATTCCAGCCGCTTTACTAGCAATCTCCCTTCTTGGAGAATCAGCACCTTTAACCTCCTGTTCCGTACAGGTTGCAATTTGTCCTGAGGATGAACGGGAAGAGGGGGAACCAATGAGAGACTAGCTCTAGGTGTTGGGACAGGCACAGGTCACTCTATTTTCCCATCAGGAAGAAAAATTAACCACAGACTCAGCCTGCCGCTCGGGACCAGAATAGGGCCTGAAGAAATCCTGCGCTTTTGCGGCCAGCTCCCAAGAAAGCGAGTTGAAAAATGGAGCTCAGGGGCACTGCAATTCATAAACCTGCAGAGTTATAAATGATAACTCTCGTCCACAAATATATTGAGGGAAGGCAACGAAGAGGATTTGAAAGCAAGGCAGAATTGCAGGAAACAGATTTCAGGAGGTAGATTCGAATCGCCTTTAAAGCACGGGAAAAGCGGCAAAACCTCGACAATGATGCCCTTGGCCAAAAAGGGCGTATGCGTTTTTTCCTGAATATATTCAGGAAAAACGCATACGCCCTTTTTGGCCAACCAAGCAACCTGGAAAGGCAAATCAGCGCTACAAAGAAGTCTCGCTTCCCATCGGTCAAAAGGGCCATGCTGTATAAAGTGTCAAAACCAGAAATGCAGGACAGGCCATGGAGAAACGGGAGCCTTGCTACGCTGATGGGCGGGATGTAAAATGCCAACGGCCACTCTGGAGAAGTGTACGGTGTGTCCTGAAACATCTAAAAAACTCAGCTTAGACAACATAGGGCACTTCCACTCATGGGCGTATAAATTGGGAAAACTAAAAATCAGCAAGACACAGGCACCCCAAAGTTTAGGGCTGATCTGTTGACAAGAACCTCCACTTCGTTACACCTTAAATATCCCAGGAAAGAGAAAAATGGATAAAGAAGTTGTGGTCCTTATGTACAACGGAATATCACTCAGCCATGAAATCAACGTCATAAGGCTAGTAGCAGCATGATGAGTGGATTTAGGTACGACGATTCTAAGTGAAATAAGTCACACAGAAAAAGACACTTATCATAAGATATCACTTATAGAGGGAATGTAAAAACCGCTACCCTTGAACTGAATTACAAAACAGAACAGAGTCACGTTTAGAAAACACACTATGGCTGCTTAACGGGAAAGGTGAGGTGGGGTGATGCATAAAACAAGGGTTTCAAATTAGCTCAGATACCGTTCCATAAACCCAATATGTAATAGACACGATCTACTCCTTGCTCAGTGAACTGGACTCAACACCCCCTATTCACCGCCCAAGAATATATCTGACTAGTAAGAATCTTAAAACATATGTATTGATATCTCTCTGTAAGTAAGTCAAGTGGGTGTAAAGCGGCATAAACAGCAGTGAAAAGCAGCTAAATCCCTTTATAAAAATAAATCACTTTTAAAAACCTGTGAAACAAAGACAGTGAAAGAGAAAGAAATTCTTACTAAATTCGTTCAGGGGCTGTGATGCCTCCTGGATTGACATATCTAGACCCACAGCTGATTGAGACATAAGGGTGGACACTCTTGGGGCTGAGAGGTTTGGTGAGGTTGGGTGAGCAAACGCAGACCCTTTAAAGTAATACTGCGTGGTACCCATCCCATGGGTCCCAAGTCTCCAGGTTCAAGGGCATCTTCCTTCATCGAAAACATGCATTAGAAACCCAGAAGATGGTACACCGTGTGATCGGGAAAGGTTTCTAAAACGCACCTCATTTCTCATCTCCTTGTGCTCGGGTTCTCCATTCCAGCCGCTTTACTAGCAATCTCCCTTCTTGGAGAATCAGCACCTTTAACCTCCTGTTCCGTACAGGTTGCAATTTGTCCTGAGGATGAACGGGAAGAGGGGGAACCAATGAGAGACTAGCTCTAGGTGTTGGGACAGGCACAGGTCACTCTATTTTCCCATCAGGAAGAAGAATTAACCACAGGCTCAGCCTGCCGCCCGTGACCAGTATAGGGCCTGAAGCAATCCTGCGCTTTTGCGGCCAGCTCCCAAGAAAGGGATTTGAAAAATGGAGCTCAGGGGCTCTGCAATTCACAAACCTGCAGAGTTATAAATGATAACTCTCGTCCACAAATATATTGAGGGAAGGCAACGAAGAGGATTTGAAAGCA
This sequence comes from Balaenoptera borealis, assembly GCF_965194805.1. Taxonomy (NCBI): domain Eukaryota; kingdom Metazoa; phylum Chordata; class Mammalia; order Artiodactyla; family Balaenopteridae; genus Balaenoptera; species Balaenoptera borealis. Next base: position 50,678 of record NW_028123654.1, read on the forward strand.
AGGCAGAATTGCAGGAAACAGATTTCAGGAGGTAGATACGAATCGCCTTTAAAGCACAGGAAAAGGGGCAAAACCTCGACCATGATGCCCTTGGCCAAAAAGGGCGTATGCCTTTTTTCCTGAATATATTCAGGAAAAAAGGCATACGCCCTTTTTGGCCAACCAAGCAACCTGGAAAGGCAAATCAGCGCTACAAAGAAGTCTCGCTTCCCATCGGTCAAAAGGGCTATGCTGAATAAAGTGTCAAAACCAGAAATGCAGGACAGGCCATGGAGAAACGGGAGCCTTGCTACGCTGATGGGTGGGATGTAAATTGCCAACAGCCACTCTGGAGAAGTGTACGGTGTGTCCTGAAACATCGAAAAAACTCAGCTTAGAGAGCATAGGGCACTTCCACTCATGGGCGTAAAAATTGGGAAAACTAAAAATCAGCAAGACACAGGCACCCCAAAGTTTAGGGCTGCTCTGTTGACAAGAACCTCCACTTCGTTACACCTTAAATATACCAGGAAAGAGAAAAATGGATAAAGAAGTTGTGGTCCTTATGTACAATGGAATATCACTCAGCCATGAAATCAACGTCATAAGGCTAGTAGCAGCATGATGAGTGGATTTGGGTACGACGATTCTAAGTGAAATAAGTCACACAGAAAAAGACACTTATCATGAGATATCACTTATAGAGGGAATGTGAAAACCGCGACCCTTGAACTGAATTACAAAACAGAACAGAGGCACACGTTTAGAAAACACACTATGGCTGCTTAACGGGAAAGGTGAGGTGGGGTGATGCATAAAACAAGGGTTTCAAATTAGCTCAGATACCGTTTCATAAACCCAATATGTAATAGACACGACCTACTCCTTGCTCTGTGAACTGGACTCAACACCCCCTATTCACCGTCCAAGAATATATCTGACTAGTAAGAATCTTAAAAGCTATGTATTGATATCTCTCTGTAAGTGAGTCAAGTGGGTGTAAATCGGCATAAACACAGCAGTGAAAAGCAGCTAAACCCCTTTATAAAAATCAATCACTTTTAAAAACCCGTGAAACAAAGACAGAGAAAGAGAGAGAAATTCTTACTAAATTCGCTCAGGGGCTGTGACGCCACCTGGATTGACCATATCTAGACCCACAGCTGATTGAGACATAAGGGTGGACACTCTTGGGGCTGAGAGGTTTGGTGAGGTTGGGTGAGCAAACGCAGACCCTTTAAAGTACTACTGCGTGGGTCCCATCCCATGGGTCCCAAATCTCCAGGTTCAAGGGCATCTTCCCACTTCGAAAACATGCATGAGAAACCCAGAAGATGGTGCACCGTGTGATCGGGAAAGGTTTCTAAAACGCACCTCATTTCTCATCTCCTTGGGCTCGGGTTCGCCATTCCAGCCGCTTTACTAGCAATCTCCCTTCTTGGAGAATCAGCACCTTTAACCTCCTGTTCCGTACAGGTTGCAATTTGTCCTGAGGATGAACGGGAAGAGGGGGAACCAATGAGAGACTAGCTCTAGGTGTTGGGACAGGCACAGGTCACTCTATTTTCCCATCAGGAAGAAAAATTAACCACAGACTCAGCCTGCCGCTCGGGACCAGAATAGGGCCTGAAGAAATCCTGCGCTTTTGCGGCCAGCTCCCAAGAAAGCGAGTTGAAAAATGGAGCTCAGGGGCACTGCAATTCATAAACCTGCAGAGTTATAAATGATAACTCTCGTCCACAAATATATTGAGGGAAGGCAACGAAGAGGATTTGAAAGCAAGGCAGAATTGCAGGAAACAGATTTCAGGAGGTAGATTCGAATCGCCTTTAAAGCACGGGAAAAGCGGCAAAACCTCGACAATGATGCCCTTGGCCAAAAAGGGCGTATGCGTTTTTCCTGAATATATTCAGGAAAAAACGCATACGCCCTTTTTGGCCAACCAAGCAACCTGGAAAGGCAAATCAGCCCTACAAAGAAGTCTCGCTTCCCATCGGTCAAAAGGGCCATGCTGTATAAAGTGTCAAAACCAGAAATGCAGGACAGGCCATGGAGAAACGGGAGCCTTGCTATGCTGATGGGCGGGATGTAAAATGCCAACGGCCACTCTGGAGAAGTGTACGGTGTGTCCTGAAACATCTAAAAAACTCAGCTTAGACAACATAGGGCACTTCCCCTCATGGGCGTATAAATTGGGAAAACTAAAAATCAGCAAGACACAGGCACCCCAAAGTTTAGGGCTGATCTGTTGACAAGAACCTCCACTTCGTTACACCTTAAATATCCCAGGAAAGAGAAAAATGGATAAAGAAGTTGTGGTCCTTATGTACAACGGAATATCACTCAGCCATGAAATCAACGTCATAAGGCTAGTAGCAGCATGATGAGTGGATTTAGGTACGACGATTCTAAGTGAAATAAGTCACACAGAAAAAGACACTTATCATAAGATATCACTTATAGAGGGAATGTAAAAACCGCTACCCTTGAACTGAATTACAAAACAGAACAGAGTCACGTTTAGAAAACACACTATGGCTGCTTAACGGGAAAGGTGAGGTGGGGTGATGCATAAAACAAGGGTTTCAAATTAGCTCAGATACCGTTCCATAAACCCAATATGTAATAGACACGACCTACTCCTTGCTCAGTGAACTGGACTCAACACCCCCTATTCACCGCCCAAGAATATATCTGACTAGTAAGAATCTTAAAACATATGTATTGATATCTCTCTGTAAGTAAGTCAAGTGGGTGTAAAGCGGCATAAACAGCAGTGAAAAGCAGCTAAACCCCTTTATAAAAATCAATCACTTTTAAAAACCTGTGAAACAAAGACAGTGAAAGAGAGAGAAATTTTTACTAAATTCGTTCAGGGGCTGTGATGCCTCCTGGATTGACATATCTAGACCCACAGCTGATTGAGACATAAGGGTGGACACTCTTGGGGCTGAGAGGTTTGGTGAGGTTGGGTGAGCAAACGCAGACCCTTTAAAGTAATACTGCGTGGTACCCATCCCATGGGTCCCAAATCTCCAGGTTCAAGGGCATCTTCCTTCATCGAAAACATGCATTAGAAACCCAGAAGATGGTACACCGTGTGATCGGGAAAGGTTTCTAAAACGCACCTCATTTCTCATCTCCTTGTGCTCGGGTTCTCCATTCCAGCCGCTTTACTAGCAATCTCCCTCCTTGGAGGATCAGCACCTTTAACCTCCTGTTCCGTACAGGTTGCAATTTGTCCTGAGGATGAACGGGAAGAGGGGGAACCAATGAGAGACTAGCTCTAGGTGTTGGGACAGGCACAGGTCACTCTATTTTCCCATCAGGAAGAAGAATTAACCACAGGCTCAGCCTGCCGCCCGTGACCAGTATAGGGCCTGAAGCAATCCTGCGCTTTTGCGGCCAGCTCCCAAGAAAGGGATTTGAAAAATGGAGCTCAGGGGCTCTGCAATTCACAAACCTGCAGAGTTATAAATGATAACTCTCGTCCACAAATATATTGAGGGAAGGCAACGAAGAGGATTTGAAAGCAAGGCAGAATTGCAGGAAACAGATTTCAGGAGGTAGATACGAATCGCCTTTAAAGCACAGGAAAAGGGGCAAAACCTCGACCATGATGCCCTTGGCCAAAAAGGGCGTATGCCTTTTTTCCTGAATATATTCAGGAAAAAAGGCATACGCCCTTTTTGGCCAACCAAGCAACCTGGAAAGGCAAATCAGCGCTACAAATAAGTCTCGCTTCCCATCGGTCAAAAGGGCTATGCTGAATAAAGTGTCAAAACCAGAAATGCAGGACAGGCCATGGAGAAACGGGAGCCTTGCTACGCTGATGGGTGGGATGTAAATTGCCAACAGCCACTCTGGAGAAGTGTACGGTGTGTCCTGAAACATCGAAAAAACTCAGCTTAGAGAGCATAGGGCACTTCCATTCATGGGCGTAAAAATTGGGAAAACTAAAAATCAGCAAGACACAGGCACCCCAAAGTTTAGGGCTGCTCTGTTGACAAGAACCTCCACTTCGTTACACCTTAAATATACCAGGAAAGAGAAAAATGGATAAAGAAGTTGTGGTCCTTATGTACAATGGAATATCACTCAGCCATGAAATCAACGTCATAAGGCTAGTAGCAGCATGATGAGTGGATTTGGGTACGACGATTCTAAGTGAAATAAGTCACACAGAAAAAGACACTTATCATGAGATATCACTTATAGAGGGAATGTGAAAACCGCGACCCTTGAACTGAATTACAAAACAGAACAGAGGCACACGTTTAGAAAACACACTATGGCTGCTTAACGGGAAAGGTGAGGTGGGGTGATGCATAAAACAAGGGTTTCAAATTAGCTCAGATACCGTTTCATAAACCCAATATGTAATAGACACGACCTACTCCTTGCTCTGTGAACTGGACTCAACACCCCCTATTCACCGTCCAAGAATATATCTGACTAGTAAGAACCTTAAAAGCTATGTATTGATATCTCTCTGTAAGTGAGTCAAGTGGGTGTAAATCGGCATAAACACAGCAGTGAAAAGCAGCTAAACCCCTTTATAAAAATCAATCACTTTTAAAAACCCGTGAAACAAAGACAGAGAAAGAGAGAGAAATTCTTACTAAATTCGCTCAGGGGCTGTGACGCCACCTGGATTGACCATATCTAGACCCACAGCTGATTGAGACATAAGGGTGGACACTCTTGGGGCTGAGAGGTTTGGTGAGGTTGGGTGAGCAAACGCAGACCCTTTAAAGTACTACTGCGTGGGTCCCATCCCATGGGTCCCAAATCTCCAGGTTCAAGGGCATCTTCCCACTTCGAAAACATGCATGAGAAACCCAGAAGATGGTGCACCGTGTGATCGGGAAAGGTTTCTAAAACGCACCTCATTTCTCATCTCCTTGGGCTCGGGTTCGCCATTCCAGCCGCTTTACTAGCAATCTCCCTTCTTGGAGAATCAGCACCTTTAACCTCCTGTTCCGTACAGGTTGCAATTTGTCCTGAGGATGAACGGGAAGAGGGGGAACCAATGAGAGACTAGCTCTAGGTGTTGGGACAGGCACAGGTCACTCTATTTTCCCATCAGGAAGAAAAATTAACCACAGACTCAGCCTGCCGCTCGGGACCAGAATAGGGCCTGAAGAAATCCTGCGCTTTTGCGGCCAGCTCCCAAGAAAGCGAGTTGAAAAATGGAGCTCAGGGGCACTGCAATTCATAAACCTGCAGAGTTATAAATGATAACTCTCGTCCACAAATATATTGAGGGAAGGCAACGAAGAGGATTTGAAAGCAAGGCAGAATTGCAGGAAACAGATTTCAGGAGGTAGATTCGAATCGCCTTTAAAGCACGGGAAAAGCGGCAAAACCTCGACAATGATGCCCTTGGCCAAAAAGGGCGTATGCGTTTTTCCTGAATATATTCAGGAAAAAACGCATACGCCCTTTTTGGCCAACCAAGCAACCTGGAAAGGCAAATCAGCGCTACAAAGAAGTCTCGCTTCCCATCGGTCAAAAGGGCCATGCTGTATAAAGTGTCAAAACCAGAAATGCAGGACAGGCCATGGAGAAACGGGAGCCTTGCTACGCTGATGGGCGGGATGTAAAATGCCAACGGCCACTCTGGAGAAGTGTACGGTGTGTCCTGAAACATCTAAAAAACTCAGCTTAGACAACATAGGGCACTTCCCCTCATGGGCGTATAAATTGGGAAAACTAAAAATCAGCAAGACACAGGCACCCCAAAGTTTAGGGCTGATCTGTTGACAAGAACCTCCACTTCGTTACACCTTAAATATCCCAGGAAAGAGAAAAATGGATAAAGAAGTTGTGGTCCTTATGTACAACGGAATATCACTCAGCCATGAAATCAACTGCATAAGGCTAGTAGCAGCATGATGAGTGGATTTAGGTACGACGATTCTAAGTGAAATAAGTCACACAGAAAAAGACACTTATCATAAGATATCACTTATAGAGGGAATGTAAAAACCGCTACCCTTGAACTGAATTACAAAACAGAACAGAGTCACGTTTAGAAAACACACTATGGCTGCTTAACGGGAAAGGTGAGGTGGGGTGATGCATAAAACAAGGGTTTCAAATTAGCTCAGATACCGTTCCATAAACCCAATATGTAATAGACACGACCTACTCCTTGCTCAGTGAACTGGACTCAACACCCCCTATTCACCGCCCAAGAATATATCTGACTAGTAAGAATCTTAAAACATATGTATTGATATCTCTCTGTAAGTGAGTCAAGTGGGTGTAAAGCGGCATAAACAGCAGTGAAAAGCAGCTAAACCCCTTTATAAAAATCACTCACTTTTAAAAACCTGTGAAACAAAGGCAGTGAAAGAGAGAGAAATTCTTACTAAATTCGTTCAGGGGCTGTGATGCCTCCTGGATTGACATATCTAGACCCACAGCTGATTGAGACATAAGGGTGGACACTCTTGGGGCTGAGAGGTTTGGTGAGGTTGGGTGAGCAAACGCAGACCCTTTAAAGTAATACTGCGTGGTACCCATCCCATGGGTCCCAAATCTCCAGGTTCAAGGGCATCTTCCTTCATCGAAAACATGCATTAGAAACCCAGAAGATGGTACACCGTGTGATCGGGAAAGGTTTCTAAAACGCACCTCATTTCTCATCTCCTTGTGCTCGGGTTCTCCATTCCAGCCGCATTACTAGCAATCTCCCTCCTTGGAGGTTCAGCACCTTTAACCTCCTGTTCCGTACAGGTTGCAATTTGTCCTGAGGATGAACGGGAAGAGGGGGAACCAATGAGAGACTAGCTCTAGGTGTTGGGACAGGCACAGGTCACTCTATTTTCCCATCAGGAAGAAGAATTAACCACAGGCTCAGCCTGCCGCCCGTGACCAGTATAGGGCCTGAAGCAATCCTGCGCTTTTGCGGCCAGCTCCCAAGAAAAGGATTTGAAAAATGGAGCTCAGGGGCTCTGCAATTCACAAACCTGCAGAGTTATAAATGATAACTCTCGTCCACAAATATATTGAGGGAAGGCAACGAAGAGGATTTGAAAGCAAGGCAGAATTGCAGGAAACAGATTTCAGGAGGTAGATTCGAATCGCCTTTAAAGCACAGGAAAAGCGGCAACACCTCGACCATGATGCCCTTGGCCAAAAAGGGCGTATGCCTTTTTTCCTGAATATATTCAGGAAAAAAGGCATACGCCCTTTTTGGCCAACCAAGCAACCTGGAAAGGCAAATCAGCGCTACAAAGAAGTCTCGCTTCCCATCGGTCAAAAGGGCTATGCTGAATAAAGTGTCAAAACCAGAAATGCAGGACAGGCCATGGAGAAACGGGAGCCTTGCTACGCTGATGGGCGGGATGTAAATTGCCAACAGCCACTCTGGAGAAGTGTACGGTGTGTCCTGAAACATCGAAAAAACTCAGCTTAGAGAGCATAGGGCACTTCCACTCATGGGCGTAAAAATTGGGAAAACTAAAAATCAGCAAGACACAGGCACCCCAAAGTTTAGGGCTGCTCTGTTGACAAGAACCTCCACTTCGTTACACCTTAAATATACCAGGAAAGAGAAAAATGGATAAAGAAGTTGTGGTCCTTATGTACAATGGAATATCACTCAGCCATGAAATCAACGTCATAAGGCTAGTAGCAGCATGATGAGTGGATTTGGGTACGACGATTCTAAGTGAAATAAGTCACACAGAAAAAGACACTTATCATGAGATATCACTTATAGAGGGAATGTGAAAACCGCGACCCTTGAACTGAATTACAAAACAGAACAGAGGCACACGTTTAGAAAACACACTATGGCTGCTTAACGGGAAAGGTGAGGTGGGGTGATGCATAAAACAAGGGTTTCAAATTAGCTCAGATACCGTTTCATAAACCCAATATGTAATAGACACGACCTACTCCTTGCTCTGTGAACTGGACTCAACACCCCCTATTCACCGTCCAAGAATATATCTGACTAGTAAGAATCTTAAAAGCTATGTATTGATATCTCTCTGTAAGTGAGTCAAGTGGGTGTAAATCGGCATAAACACAGCAGTGAAAAGCAGCTAAACCCCTTTATAAAAATCAATCACTTTTAAAAACCCGTGAAACAAAGACAGAGAAAGAGAGAGAAATTCTTACTAAATTCGCTCAGGGGCTGTGACGCCACCTGGATTGACTATATCTAGACCCACAGCTGATTGAGACATAAGGGTGGACACTCTTGGGGCTGAGAGGTTTGGTGAGGTTGGGTGAGCAAACGCAGACCCTTTAAAGTACTACTGCGTGGGTCCCATCCCATGGGTCCCAAATCTCCAGGTTCAAGGGCATCTTCCCACTTCGAAAACATGCATGAGAAACCCAGAAGATGGTGCACCGTGTGATCGGGAAAGGTTTCTAAAACGCACCTCATTTCTCATCTCCTTGGGCTCGGGTTCGCCATTCCAGCCGCTTTACTAGCAATCTCCCTTCTTGGAGAATCAGCACCTTTAACCTCCTGTTCCGTACAGGTTGCAATTTGTCCTGAGGATGAACGGGAAGAGGGGGAACCAATGAGAGACTAGCTCTAGGTGTTGGGACAGGCACAGGTCACTCTATTTTCCCATCAGGAAGAAAAATTAACCACAGGCTCAGCCTGCCGCCCGTGACCAGTATAGGGCCTGAAGCAATCCTGCGCTTTTGCGGCCAGCTCCCAAGAAAGGGATTTGAAAAATGGAGCTCAGGGGCTCTGCAATTCACAAACCTGCAGAGTTATAAATGATAACTCTCGTCCACAAATATATTGAGGGAAGGAAACGAAGAGGATTTGAAAGCAAGGCAGAATTGCAGGAAACAGATTTCAGGAGGTAGATACGAATCGCCTTTAAAGCACAGGAAAAGGGGCAAAACCTCGACCATGATGCCCTTGGCCAAAAAGGGCGTATGCCTTTTTTCCTGAATATATTCAGGAAAAAAGGCATACGCCCTTTTTGGCCAACCAAGCAACCTGGAAAGGCAAATCAGCGCTACAAAGAAGTCTCGCTTCCCATCGGTCAAAAGGGCTATGCTGAATAAAGTGTCAAAACCAGAAATGCAGGACAGGCCATGGAGAAACGGGAGCCTTGCTACGCTGATGGGTGGGATGTAAATTGCCAACAGCCACTCTGGAGAAGTGTACGGTGTGTCCTGAAACATCGAAAAAACTCAGCTTAGAGAGCATAGGGCACTTCCACTCATGGGCGTAAAAATTGGGAAAACTAAAAATCAGCAAGACACAGGCACCCCAAAGTTTAGGGCTGCTCTGTTGACAAGAACCTCCACTTCGTTACACCTTAAATATACCAGGAAAGAGAAAAATGGATAAAGAAGTTGTGGTCCTTATGTACAATGGAATATCACTCAGCCATGAAATCAACGTCATAAGGCTAGTAGCAGCATGATGAGTGGATTTAGGTACGACGATTCTAAGTGAAATAAGTCACACAGAAAAAGACACTTATCATAAGATATCACTTATAGAGGGAATGTGAAAACCGCGACCCTTGAACTGAATTACAAAACAGAACAGAGGCACACGTTTAGAAAACACACTATGGCTGCTTAACGGGAAAGGTGAGGTGGGGTGATGCATAAAACAAGGGTTTCAAATTAGCTCAGATACCGTTTCATAAACCCAATATGTAATAGACACGACCTACTCCTTGCTCTGTGAACTGGACTCAACACCCCCTATTCACCGTCCAAGAATATATCTGACTAGTAAGAATCTTAAAAGCTATGTATTGATATCTCTCTGTAAGTGAGTCAAGTGGGTGTAAATCGGCATAAACACAGCAGTGAAAAGCAGCTAAACCCCTTTATAAAAATCAATCACTTTTAAAAACCCGTGAAACAAAGACAGAGAAAGAGAGAGAAATTCTTACTAAATTCGCTCAGGGGCTGTGACGCCACCTGGATTGACCATATCTAGACCCACAGCTGATTGAGACATAAGGGTGGACACTCTTGGGGCTGAGAGGTTTGGTGAGGTTGGGTGAGCAAACGCAGACCCTTTAAAGTACTACTGCGTGGGTCCCATCCCATGGGTCCCAAATCTCCAGGTTCAAGGGCATCTTCCCACTTCGAAAACATGCATGAGAAACCCAGAAGATGGTGCACCGTGTGATCGGGAAAGGTTTCTAAAACGCACCTCATTTCTCATCTCCTTGGGCTCGGGTTCGCCATTCCAGCCGCTTTACTAGCAATCTCCCTTCTTGGAGAATCAGCACCTTTAACCTCCTGTTCCGTACAGGTTGCAATTTGTCCTGAGGATGAACGGGAAGAGGGGGAACCAATGAGAGACTAGCTCTAGGTGTTGGGACAGGCACAGGTCACTCTATTTTCCCATCAGGAAGAAAAATTAACCACAGGCTCAGCCTGCCGCCCGTGACCAGTATAGGGCCTGAAGCAATCCTGCGCTTTTGCGGCCAGCTCCCAAGAAAGGGATTTGAAAAATGGAGCTCAGGGGCTCTGCAATTCACAAACCTGCAGAGTTATAAATGATAACTCTCGTCCACAAATATATTGAGGGAAGGAAACGAAGAGGATTTGAAAGCAAGGCAGAATTGCAGGAAACAGATTTCAGGAGGTAGATACGAATCGCCTTTAAAGCACAGGAAAAGGGGCAAAACCTCGACCATGATGCCCTTGGCCAAAAAGGGCGTATGCCTTTTTTCCTGAATATATTCAGGAAAAAAGGCATACGCCCTTTTTGGCCAACCAAGCAACCTGGAAAGGCAAATCAGCGCTACAAAGAAGTCTCGCTTCCCATCGGTCAAAAGGGCTATGCTGAATAAAGTGTCAAAACCAGAAATGCAGGACAGGCCATGGAGAAACGGGAGCCTTGCTACGCTGATGGGTGGGATGTAAATTGCCAACAGCCACTCTGGAGAAGTGTACGGTGTGTCCTGAAACATCGAAAAAACTCAGCTTAGAGAGCATAGGGCACTTCCACTCATGGGCGTAAAAATTGGGAAAACTAAAAATCAGCAAGACACAGGCACCCCAAAGTTTAGGGCTGCTCTGTTGACAAGAACCTCCACTTCGTTACACCTTAAATATACCAGGAAAGAGAAAAATGGATAAAGAAGTTGTGGTCCTTATGTACAATGGAATATCACTCAGCCATGAAATCAACGTCATAAGGCTAGTAGCAGCATGATGAGTGGATTTAGGTACGACGATTCTAAGTGAAATAAGTCACACAGAAAAAGACACTTATCATAAGATATCACTTATAGAGGGAATGTGAAAACCGCGACCCTTGAACTGAATTACAAAACAGAACAGAGGCACACGTTTAGAAAACACACTATGGCTGCTTAACGGGAAAGGTGAGGTGGGGTGATGCATAAAACAAGGGTTTCAAATTAGCTCAGATACCGTTTCATAAACCCAATATGTAATAGACACGACCTACTCCTTGCTCTGTGAACTGGACTCAACACCCCCTATTCACCGTCCAAGAATATATCTGACTAGTAAGAATCTTAAAAGCTATGTATTGATATCTCTCTGTAAGTGAGTCAAGTGGGTGTAAATCGGCATAAACACAGCAGTGAAAAGCAGCTAAACCCCTTTATAAAAATCAATCACTTTTAAAAACCCGTGAAACAAAGACAGAGAAAGAGAGAGAAATTCTTACTAAATTCGCTCAGGGGCTGTGACGCCACCTGGATTGACCATATCTAGACCCACAGCTGATTGAGACATAAGGGTGGACACTCTTGGGGCTGAGAGGTTTGGTGAGGTTGGGTGAGCAAACGCAGACCCTTTAAAGTACTACTGCGTGGGTCCCATCCCATGGGTCCCAAATCTCCAGGTTCAAGGGCATCTTCCCACTTCGAAAACATGCATGAGAAACCCAGAAGATGGTGCACCGTGTGATCGGGAAAGGTTTCTAAAACGCACCTCATTTCTCATCTCCTTGGGCTCGGGTTCGCCATTCCAGCCGCTTTACTAGCAATCTCCCTTCTTGGAGAATCAGCACCTTTAACCTCCTGTTCCGTACAGGTTGCAATTTGTCCTGAGGATGAACGGGAAGAGGGGGAACCAATGAGAGACTAGCTCTAGGTGTTGGGACAGGCACAGGTCACTCTATTTTCCCATCAGGAAGAAAAATTAACCACAGACTCAGCCTGCCGCTCGGGACCAGAATAGGGCCTGAAGAAATCCTGCGCTTTTGCGGCCAGCTCCCAAGAAAGCGAGTTGAAAAATGGAGCTCAGGGGCACTGCAATTCATAAACCTGCAGAGTTATAAATGATAACTCTCGTCCACAAATATATTGAGGGAAGGCAACGAAGAGGATTTGAAAGCAAGGCAGAATTGCAGGAAACAGATTTCAGGAGGTAGATTCGAATCGCCTTTAAAGCACGGGAAAAGCGGCAAAACCTCGACAATGATGCCCTTGGCCAAAAAGGGCGTATGCGTTTTTCCTGAATATATTCAGGAAAAAACGCATACGCCCTTTTTGGCCAACCAAGCAACCTGGAAAGGCAAATCAGCGCTACAAAGAAGTCTCGCTTCCCATCGGTCAAAAGGGCCATGCTGTATAAAGTGTCAAAACCAGAAATGCAGGACAGGCCATGGAGAAACGGGAGCCTTGCTACGCTGATGGGCGGGATGTAAAATGCCAACGGCCACTCTGGAGAAGTGTACGGTGTGTCCTGAAACATCTAAAAAACTCAGCTTAGAGAACATAGGGCACTTCCCCTCATGGGCGTATAAATTGGGAAAACTAAAAATCAGCAAGACACAGGCACCCCAAAGTTTAGGGCTGATCTGTTGACAAGAACCTCCACTTCGTTACACCTTAAATATCCCAGGAAAGAGAAAAATGGATAAAGAAGTTGTGGTCCTTATGTACAACGGAATATCACTCAGCCATGAAATCAACTGCATAAGGCTAGTAGCAGCATGATGAGTGGATTTAGGTACGACGATTCTAAGTGAAATAAGTCACACAGAAAAAGACACTTATCATAAGATATCACTTATAGAGGGAATGTAAAAACCGCTACCCTTGAACTGAATTACAAAACAGAACAGAGTCACGTTTAGAAAACACACTATGGCTGCTTAACGGGAAAGGTGAGGTGGGGTGATGCATAAAACAAGGGTTTCAAATTAGCTCAGATACCGTTCCATAAACCCAATATGTAATAGACACGACCTACTCCTTGCTCAGTGAACTGGACTCAACACCCCCTATTCACCGCCCAAGAATATATCTGACTAGTAAGAATCTTAAAACATATGTATTGATATCTCTCTGTAAGTGAGTCAAGTGGGTGTAAAGCGGAATAAACAGCAGTGAAAAGCAGCTAAACCCCTTTATAAAAATCACTCACTTTTAAAAACCTGTGAAACAAAGGCAGTGAAAGAGAGAGAAATTCTTACTAAATTCGTTCAGGGGCTGTGATGCCTCCTGGATTGACATATCTAGACCCACAGCTGATTGAGACATAAGGGTGGACACTCTTGGGGCTGAGAGGTTTGGTGAGGTTGGGTGAGCAAACGCAGACCCTTTAAAGTAATACTGCGTGGTACCCATCCCATGGGTCCCAAATCTCCAGGTTCAAGGGCATCTTCCTTCATCGAAAACATGCATTAGAAACCCAGAAGATGGTACACCGTGTGATCGGGAAAGGTTTCTAAAACGCACCTCATTTCTCATCTCCTTGTGCTCGGGTTCTCCATTCCAGCCGCATTACTAGCAATCTCCCTCCTTGGAGGTTCAGCACCTTTAACCTCCTGTTCCGTACAGGTTGCAATTTGTCCTGAGGATGAACGGGAAGAGGGGGAACCAATGAGAGACTAGCTCTAGGTGTTGGGACAGGCACAGGTCACTCTATTTTCCCATCAGGAAGAAGAATTAACCACAGGCTCAGCCTGCCGCCCGTGACCAGTATAGGGCCTGAAGCAATCCTGCGCTTTTGCGGCCAGCTCCCAAGAAAAGGATTTGAAAAATGGAGCTCAGGGGCTCTGCAATTCACAAACCTGCAGAGTTATAAATGATAACTCTCGTCCACAAATATATTGAGGGAAGGCAACGAAGAGGATTTGAAAGCAAGGCAGAATTGCAGGAAACAGATTTCAGGAGGTAGATTCGAATCGCCTTTAAAGCACAGGAAAAGCGGCAACACCTCGACCATGATGCCCTTGGCCAAAAAGGGCGTATGCCTTTTTTCCTGAATATATTCAGGAAAAAAGGCATACGCCCTTTTTGGCCAACCAAGCAACCTGGAAAGGCAAATCAGCGCTACAAAGAAGTCTCGCTTCCCATCGGTCAAAAGGGCTATGCTGAATAAAGTGTCAAAACCAGAAATGCAGGACAGGCCATGGAGAAACGGGAGCCTTGCTACGCTGATGGGTGGGATGTAAATTGCCAACAGCCACTCTGGAGAAGTGTACGGTGTGTCCTGAAACATCGAAAAAACTCAGCTTAGAGAGCATAGGGCACTTCCACTCATGGGCGTAAAAATTGGGAAAACTAAAAATCAGCAAGACACAGGCACCCCAAAGTTTAGGGCTGCTCTGTTGACAAGAACCTCCACTTCGTTACACCTTAAATATCCCAGGAAAGAGAAAAATGGATAAAGAAGTTGTGGTCCTTATGTACAATGGAATATCACTCAGCCATGAAATCAACGTCATAAGGCTAGTAGCAGCATGATGAGTGGATTTGGGTACGACGATTCTAAGTGAAATAAGTCACACAGAAAAAGACACTTATCATGAGATATCACTTATAGAGGGAATGTGAAAACCGCGACCCTTGAACTGAATTACAAAACAGAACAGAGGCACACGTTTAGAAAACACACTATGGCTGCTTAACGGGAAAGGTGAGGTGGGGTGATGCATAAAACAAGGGTTTCAAATTAGCTCAGATACCGTTTCATAAACCCAATATGTAATAGACACGACCTACTCCTTGCTCTGTGAACTGGACTCAACACCCCCTATTCACCGTCCAAGAATATATCTGACTAGTAAGAATCTTAAAAGCTATGTATTGATATCTCTCTGTAAGTGAGTCAAGTGGGTGTAAATCGGCATAAACACAGCAGTGAAAAGCAGCTAAACCCCTTTATAAAAATCAATCACTTTTAAAAACCCGTGAAACAAAGACAGAGAAAGAGAGAGAAATTCTTACTAAATTCGCTCAGGGGCTGTGACGCCACCTGGATTGACCATATCTAGACCCACAGCTGATTGAGACATAAGGGTGGACACTCTTGGGGCTGAGAGGTTTGGTGAGGTTGGGTGAGCAAACGCAGACCCTTTAAAGTACTACTGCGTGGGTCCCATCCCATGGGTCCCAAATCTCCAGGTTCAAGGGCATCTTCCCACTTCGAAAACATGCATGAGAAACCCAGAAGATGGTGCACCGTGTGATCGGGAAAGGTTTCTAAAACGCACCTCATTTCTCATCTCCTTGGGCTCGGGTTCGCCATTCCAGCCGCTTTACTAGCAATCTCCCTTCTTGGAGAATCAGCACCTTTAACCTCCTGTTCCGTACAGGTTGCAATTTGTCCTGAGGATGAACGGGAAGAGGGGGAACCAATGAGAGACTAGCTCTAGGTGTTGGGACAGGCACAGGTCACTCTATTTTCCCATCAGGAAGAAAAATTAACCACAGGCTCAGCCTGCCGCCCGTGACCAGTATAGGGCCTGAAGCAATCCTGCGCTTTTGCGGCCAGCTCCCAAGAAAGGGATTTGAAAAATGGAGCTCAGGGGCTCTGCAATTCACAAACCTGCAGAGTTATAAATGATAACTCTCGTCCACAAATATATTGAGGGAAGGCAACGAAGAGGATTTGAAAGCAAGGCAGAATTGCAGGAAACAGATTTCAGGAGGTAGATACGAATCGCCTTTAAAGCACAGGAAAAGGGGCAAAACCTCGACCATGATGCCCTTGGCCAAAAAGGGCGTATGCCTTTTTTCCTGAATATATTCAGGAAAAAAGGCATACGCCCTTTTTGGCCAACCAAGCAACCTGGAAAGGCAAATCAGCGCTACAAAGAAGTCTCGCTTCCCATCGGTCAAAAGGGCTATGCTGAATAAAGTGTCAAAACCAGAAATGCAGGACAGGCCATGGAGAAACGGGAGCCTTGCTACGCTGATGGGTGGGATGTAAATTGCCAACAGCCACTCTGGAGAAGTGTACGGTGTGTCCTGAAACATCGAAAAAACTCAGCTTAGAGAGCATAGGGCACTTCCACTCATGGGCGTAAAAATTGGGAAAACTAAAAATCAGCAAGACACAGGCACCCCAAAGTTTAGGGCTGATCTGTTGACAAGAACCTCCACTTCGTTACACCTTAAATATCCCAGGAAAGAGAAAAATGGATAAAGAAGTTGTGGTCCTTATGTACAACGGAATATCACTCAGCCATGAAATCAACTGCATAAGGCTAGTAGCAGCATGATGAGTGGATTTAGGTACGACGATTCTAAGTGAAATAAGTCACACAGAAAAAGACACTTATCATAAGATATCACTTATAGAGGGAATGTAAAAACCGCTACCCTTGAACTGAATTACAAAACAGAACAGAGTCACGTTTAGAAAACACACTATGGCTGCTTAACGGGAAAGGTGAGGTGGGGTGATGCATAAAACAAGGGTTTCAAATTAGCTCAGATACCGTTCCATAAACCCAATATGTAATAGACACGACCTACTCCTTGCTCAGTGAACTGGACTCAACACCCCCTATTCACCGCCCAAGAATATATCTGACTAGTAAGAATCTTAAAACATATGTATTGATATCTCTCTGTAAGTAAGTCAAGTGGGTGTAAAGCGGCATAAACAGCAGTGAAAAGCAGCTAAATCCCTTTATAAAAATCAATCACTTTTAAAAACCTGTGAAACAAAGACAGTGAAAGAGAGAGAAATTTTTACTAAATTCGTTCAGGGGCTGTGATGCCTCCTGGATTGACATATCTAGACCCACAGCTGATTGAGACATAAGGGTGGACACTCTTGGGGCTGAGAGGTTTGGTGAGGTTGGGTGAGCAAACGCAGACCCTTTAAAGTAATACTGCGTGGTACCCATCCCATGGGTCCCAAATCTCCAGGTTCAAGGGCATCTTCCTTCATCGAAAACATGCATTAGAAACCCAGAAGATGGTACACCGTGTGATCGGGAAAGGTTTCTAAAACGCACCTCATTTCTCATCTCCTTGTGCTCGGGTTCTCCATTCCAGCCGCTTTACTAGCAATCTCCCTCCTTGGAGGATCAGCACCTTTAACCTCCTGTTCCGTACAGGTTGCAATTTGTCCTGAGGATGAACGGGAAGAGGGGGAACCAATGAGAGACTAGCTCTAGGTGTTGGGACAGGCACAGGTCACTCTATTTTCCCATCAGGAAGAAGAATTAACCACAGGCTCAGCCTGCCGCCCGTGACCAGTATAGGGCCTGAAGCAATCCTGCGCTTTTGCGGCCAGCTCCCAAGAAAGGGATTTGAAAAATGGAGCTCAGGGGCTCTGCAATTCACAAACCTGCAGAGTTATAAATGATAACTCTCGTCCACAAATATATTGAGGGAAGGCAACGAAGAGGATTTGAAAGCAAGGCAGAATTGCAGGAAACAGATTTCAGGAGGTAGATACGAATCGCCTTTAAAGCACAGGAAAAGGGGCAAAACCTCGACCATGATGCCCTTGGCCAAAAAGGGCGTATGCGTTTTTCCTGAATATATTCAGGAAAAAAGGCATACGCCCTTTTTGGCCAACCAAGCAACCTGGAAAGGCAAATCAGCGCTACAAAGAAGTCTCGCTTCCCATCGGTCAAAAGGGCTATGCTGAATAAAGTGTCAAAACCAGAAATGCAGGACAGGCCATGGAGAAACGGGAGCCTTGCTACGCTGATGCGCGGGATGTAAAATGCCAACGGCCCCTCTGGAGAAGTGTACGGTGTGTCCTGAAACATCTAAAAAACTCAGCTTAGACAACATAGGGCACTTCCACTCATGGGCGTATAAATTGGGAAAACTAAAAATCAGCAAGACACAGGCACCCCAAAGTTTAGGGCTGCTCTGTTGACAAGAACCTCCACTTCGTTACACCTTAAATATACCAGGAAAGAGAAAAATGGATAAAGAAGTTGTGGTCCTTATGTACAATGGAATATCACTCAGCCATGAAATCAACGTCATAAGGCTAGTAGCAGCATGATGAGTGGATTTAGGTACGACGATTCTAAGTGAAATAAGTCACACAGAAAAAGACACTTATCATAAGATATCACTTATAGAGGGAATGTGAAAACCGCGACCCTTGAACTGAATTACAAAACAGAACAGAGGCACACGTTTAGAAAACACACTATGGCTCCTTAACGGGAAAGGTGAGGTGGGGTGATGCATAAAACAAGGGTTTCAAATTAGCTCAGATACCGTTCCATAAACCCAATATGTAATAGACACGACCTACTCCTTGCTCAGTGAACTGGACTCAACACCCCCTATTCACCGCCCAAGAATATATCCGAGAAGTAAGAATCTTAAAACCTATGTATTGATATCTCTCTGAAAGTGAGTCAAGTGGGTGTAAAGCGGCATAAACACAGCAGTGAAAAGCAGCTAAACCCCTTTATAAAAATCAATCACTTTTAAAAACCCGTGAAACAAAGACAGTGAAAGATAGAGAAATTCTTACTAAATTCGTTCAGGGGCTGTGATGCCACCTGGATTGACCATATATAGACCCACAGCTGATTGAGACATAAGGGTGGACACTCTTGGGGCTGAGAGGTTTGGTGAGGTTGGGTGAGCAAACGCAGACCCTTTAAAGTAATACTGCGTGGTTCCCATCCCATGGGTCCCAAATCTCCAGTTTCAAGGGCATCTTCCCACTTCGAAAACATGCATGAGAAACCCAGAAGATGGTGCACCGTGTGATCGGGAAAGGTTTTTAAAACGCACCTCATTTCTCATCTCCTTGTGCTCGGGTTCTCCATTCCAGCCGCTTTACTAGCAATCTCCCTCCTTGGAGGATCAGCACCTTTAACCTCCTGTTCCGTACACGTTGCAATTTGTCCTGAGGATTAACGGGAAGAGGGGGAACCAATGAGAGACTAGCTCTAGGTGTTGGGACAGGCACAGGTCACTCTATTTTCCCATCAGGAAGAAGAATTAACCACAGGCTCAGCCTGCCGCCCGTGACCAGTATAGGGCCTGAAGCAATCCTGCGCTTTTGCGGCCAGCTCCCAAGAAAGGGATTTGAAAAATGGAGCTCAGGGGCTCTGCAATTCACAAACCTGCAGAGTTATAAATGATAACTCTCGTCCACAAATATATTGAGGGAAGGCAACGAAGAGGATTTGAAAGCAAGGCAGAATTGCAGGAAACAGATTTCAGGAGGTAGATTCGAATCGCCTTTTAAGCACGGGAAATGCGGCAAAACCTCGACAATGATGCCCTTGGCCAAAAAGGGCGTATGCGTTTTTCCTGAATATATTCAGGAAAAAACGCATACGCCCTTTTTGGCCAACCAAGCAACCTGGAAAGGCAAATCAGCGCTACAAAGAAGTCTCGCTTCCCATCGGTCAAAAGGGCCATGCTGTATAAAGTGTCAAAACCAGAAATGCAGGACAGGCCATGGAGAAACGGGAGCCTTGCTACGCTGATGGGCGGGATGTAAAATGCCAACGGCCACTCTGGAGAAGTGTACGGTGTGTCCTGAAACATCTAAAAAACTCAGCTTAGACAACATAGGGCACTTCCCCTCATGGGCGTATAAATTGGGAAAACTAAAAATCAGCAAGACACAGGCACCCCAAAGTTTAGGGCTGATCTGTTGACAAGAACCTCCACTTCGTTACACCTTAAATATCCCAGGAAAGAGAAAAATGGATAAAGAAGTTGTGGTCCTTATGTACAACGGAATATCACTCAGCCATGAAATCAACTGCATAAGGCTAGTAGCAGCATGATGAGTGGATTTAGGTACGACGATTCTAAGTGAAATAAGTCACACAGAAAAAGACACTTATCATAAGATATCACTTATAGAGGGAATGTAAAAACCGCTACCCTTGAACTGAATTACAAAACAGAACAGAGTCACGTTTAGAAAACACACTATGGCTGCTTAATGGGAAAGGTGAGGTGGGGTGATGCATAAAACAAGGGTTTCAAATTAGCTCAGATACCGTTCCATAAACCCAATATGTAATAGACACGACCTACTCCTTGCTCAGTGAACTGGACTCAACACCCCCTATTCACCGCCCAAGAATATATCTGACTAGTAAGAATCTTAAAACATATGTATTGATATCTCTCTGTAAGTAAGTCAAGTGGGTGTAAAGCGGCATAAACAGCAGTGAAAAGCAGCTAAATCCCTTTATAAAAATCAATCACTTTTAAAAACCTGTGAAACAAAGACAGTGAAAGAGAGAGAAATTTTTACTAAATTCGTTCAGGGGCTGTGATGCCTCCTGGATTGACATATCTAGACCCACAGCTGATTGAGACATAAGGGTGGACACTCTTGGGGCTGAGAGGTTTGGTGAGGTTGGGTGAGCAAACGCAGACCCTTTAAAGTAATACTGCGTGGTACCCATCCCATGGGTCCCAAATCTCCAGGTTCAAGGGCATCTTCCTTCATCGAAAACATGCATTAGAAACCCAGAAGATGGTACACCGTGTGATCGGGAAAGGTTTCTAAAACGCACCTCATTTCTCATCTCCTTGTGCTCGGGTTCTCCATTCCAGCCGCTTTACTAGCAATCTCCCTCCTTGGAGGATCAGCACCTTTAACCTCCTGTTCCGTACAGGTTGCAATTTGTCCTGAGGATGAACGGGAAGAGGGGGAACCAATGAGAGACTAGCTCTAGGTGTTGGGACAGGCACAGGTCACTCTATTTTCCCATCAGGAAGAAGAATTAACCACAGGCTCAGCCTGCCGCCCGTGACCAGTATAGGGCCTGAAGCAATCCTGCGCTTTTGCGGCCAGCTCCCAAGAAAGGGATTTGAAAAATGGAGCTCAGGGGCTCTGCAATTCACAAACCTGCAGAGTTATAAATGATAACTCTCGTCCACAAATATATTGAGGGAAGGCAACGAAGAGGATTTGAAAGCAAGGCAGAATTGCAGGAAACAGATTTCAGGAGGTAGATACGAATCGCCTTTAAAGCACAGGAAAAGGGGCAAAACCTCGACCATGATGCCCTTGGCCAAAAAGGGCGTATGCCTTTTTTCCTGAATATATTCAGGAAAAAAGGCATACGCCCTTTTTGGCCAACCAAGCAACCTGGAAAGGCAAATCAGCGCTACAAAGAAGTCTCGCTTCCCATCGGT
This sequence comes from Balaenoptera borealis, assembly GCF_965194805.1. Lineage (NCBI taxonomy): Eukaryota > Metazoa > Chordata > Mammalia > Artiodactyla > Balaenopteridae > Balaenoptera > Balaenoptera borealis. The sequence goes on from NW_028123654.1 coordinate 71,986, forward strand.
CAAAAGGGCTATGCTGAATAAAGTGTCAAAACCAGAAATGCAGGACAGGCCATGGAGAAACGGGAGCCTTGCTACGCTGATGGGTGGGATGTAAATTGCCAACAGCCACTCTGGAGAAGTGTACGGTGTGTCCTGAAACATCGAAAAAACTCAGCTTAGAGAGCATAGGGCACTTCCACTCATGGGCGTAAAAATTGGGAAAACTAAAAATCAGCAAGACACAGGCACCCCAAAGTTTAGGGCTGCTCTGTTGACAAGAACCTCCACTTCGTTACACCTTAAATATACCAGGAAAGAGAAAAATGGATAAAGAAGTTGTGGTCCTTATGTACAATGGAATATCACTCAGCCATGAAATCAACGTCATAAGGCTAGTAGCAGCATGATGAGTGGATTTAGGTACGACGATTCTAAGTGAAATAAGTCACACAGAAAAAGACACTTATCATAAGATATCACTTATAGAGGGAATGTGAAAACCGCGACCCTTGAACTGAATTACAAAACAGAACAGAGGCACACGTTTAGAAAACACACCATGGCTGCTTAACGGGAAAGGTGAGGTGGGGTGATGCATAAAACAAGGGTTTCAAATTAGCTCAGATACCGTTTCATAAACCCAATATGTAATAGACACGACCTACTCCTTGCTCTGTGAACTGGACTCAACACCCCCTATTCACCGTCCAAGAATATATCTGACTAGTAAGAATCTTAAAAGCTATGTATTGATATCTCTCTGTAAGTGAGTCAAGTGGGTGTAAATCGGCATAAACACAGCAGTGAAAAGCAGCTAAACCCCTTTATAAAAATCAATCACTTTTAAAAACCCGTGAAACAAAGACAGAGAAAGAGAGAGAAATTCTTACTAAATTCGCTCAGGGGCTGTGACGCCACCTGGATTGACCATATCTAGACCCACAGCTGATTGAGACATAAGGGTGGACACTCTTGGGGCTGAGAGGTTTGGTGAGGTTGGGTGAGCAAACGCAGACCCTTTAAAGTAATACTGCGTGGTTCCCATCCCATGGGTCCCAAATCTCCAGGTTCAAGGGCATCTTCCCACTTCGAAAACATGCATGAGAAACCCAGAAGATGGTGCACCGTGTGATCGGGAAAGGTTTCTAAAACGCACCTCATTTCTCATCTCCTTGGGCTCGGGTTCGCCATTCCAGCCGCTTTACTAGCAATCTCCCTTCTTGGAGAATCAGCACCTTTAACCTCCTGTTCCGTACAGGTTGCAATTTGTCCTGAGGATGAACGGGAAGAGGGGGAACCAATGAGAGACTAGCTCTAGGTGTTGGGACAGGCACAGGTCACTCTATTTTCCCATCAGGAAGAAAAATTAACCACAGACTCAGCCTGCCGCTCGGGACCAGAATAGGGCCTGAAGAAATCCTGCGCTTTTGCGGCCAGCTCCCAAGAAAGCGAGTTGAAAAATGGAGCTCAGGGGCACTGCAATTCATAAACCTGCAGAGTTATAAATGATAACTCTCGTCCACAAATATATTGAGGGAAGGCAACGAAGAGGATTTGAAAGCAAGGCAGAATTGCAGGAAACAGATTTCAGGAGGTAGATTCGAATCGCCTTTAAAGCACGGGAAAAGCGGCAAAACCTCGACAATGATGCCCTTGGCCAAAAAGGGCGTATGCGTTTTTCCTGAATATATTCAGGAAAAAACGCATACGCCCTTTTTGGCCAACCAAGCAACCTGGAAAGGCAAATCAGCCCTACAAAGAAGTCTCGCTTCCCATCGGTCAAAAGGGCCATGCTGTATAAAGTGTCAAAACCAGAAATGCAGGACAGTCCATGGAGAAACGGGAGCCTTGCTACGCTGATGGGCGGGATGTAAATTGCCAACAGCCACTCTGGAGAAGTGTACGGTGTGTCTTGAAACATCGAAAAAACTCAGCTTACAGAGCATAGGGCACTTCCCCTCATGGGCGTATAAATTGGGAAAACTAAAAATCAGCAAGACACAGGCACCCCAAAGTTTAGGGCTGATCTGTTGACAAGAACCTCCACTTCGTTACACCTTAAATATCCCAGGAAAGAGAAAAATGGATAAAGAAGTTGTGGTCCTTATGTACAACGGAATATCACTCAGCCATGAAATCAACTGCATAAGGCTAGTAGCAGCATGATGAGTGGATTTAGGTACGACGATTCTAAGTGAAATAAGTCACACAGAAAAAGACACTTATCATAAGATATCACTTATAGAGGGAATGTAAAAACCGCTACCCTTGAACTGAATTACAAAACAGAACAGAGTCACGTTTAGAAAACACACTATGGCTGCTTAACGGGAAAGGTGAGGTGGGGTGATGCATAAAACAAGGGTTTCAAATTAGCTCAGATACCGTTCCATAAACCCAATATGTAATAGACACGACCTACTCCTTGCTCAGTGAACTGGACTCAACACCCCCTATTCACCGCCCAAGAATATATCTGACTAGTAAGAATCTTAAAACATATGTATTGATATCTCTCTGTAAGTGAGTCAAGTGGGTGTAAAGCGGAATAAACAGCAGTGAAAAGCAGCTAAACCCCTTTATAAAAATCACTCACTTTTAAAAACCTGTGAAACAAAGGCAGTGAAAGAGAGAGAAATTCTTACTAAATTCGTTCAGGGGCTGTGATGCCTCCTGGATTGACATATCTAGACCCACAGCTGATTGAGACATAAGGGTGGACACTCTTGGGGCTGAGAGGTTTGGTGAGGTTGGGTGAGCAAACGCAGACCCTTTAAAGTAATACTGCGTGGTACCCATCCCATGGGTCCCAAATCTCCAGGTTCAAGGGCATCTTCCTTCATCGAAAACATGCATTAGAAACCCAGAAGATGGTACACCGTGTGATCGGGAAAGGTTTCTAAAACGCACCTCATTTCTCATCTCCTTGTGCTCGGGTTCTCCATTCCAGCCGCATTACTAGCAATCTCCCTCCTTGGAGGATCAGCACCTTTAACCTCCTGTTCCGTACAGGTTGCAATTTGTCCTGAGGATGAACGGGAAGAGGGGGAACCAATGAGAGACTAGCTCTAGGTGTTGGGACAGGCACAGGTCACTCTATTTTCCCATCAGGAAGAAGAATTAACCACAGGCTCAGCCTGCCGCCCGTGACCAGTATAGGGCCTGAAGCAATCCTGCGCTTTTGCGGCCAGCTCCCAAGAAAGGGATTTGAAAAATGGAGCTCAGGGGCTCTGCAATTCACAAACCTGCAGAGTTATAAATGATAACTCTCGTCCACAAATATATTGAGGGAAGGCAACGAAGAGGATTTGAAAGCAAGGCAGAATTGCAGGAAACAGATTTCAGGAGGTAGATTCGAATCGCCTTTAAAGCACGGGAAAAGCGGCAAAACCTCGACAATGATGCCCTTGGCCAAAAAGGGCGTATGCGTTTTTCCTGAATATATTCAGGAAAAAACGCATACGCCCTTTTTGGCCAACCAAGCAACCTGGAAAGGCAAATCAGCCCTACAAAGAAGTCTCGCTTCCCATCGGTCAAAAGGGCCATGCTGAATAAAGTATCAAAACCAGAAATGCAGGACAGGCCATGGAGAAACGGGAGCCTTGCTACGCTGAAGGGCGGGATGTAAATTGCCAACAGCCACTCTGGAGAAGTGTACGGTGTGTCCTGAAACATCGAAAAAACTCAGCTTAGAGAGCATAGGGCACTTCCACTCATGGGCGTATAAATTGGGAAAACTAAAAATCAGCAAGACACAGGCACCCCAAAGTTTAGGGCTGCTCTGTTGACAAGAACCTCCACTTCGTTACACCTTAAATATCCCAGGAAAGAGAAAAATGGATAAAGAAGTTGTGGTCCTTATGTACAATGGAATATCACTCAGCCATGAAATCAACGTCATAAGGCTAGTAGCAGCATGATGAGTGGATTTACGTACGACGATTCTAAGTGAAATAAGTCACACAGAAAAAGACACTTATCATAAGATATCACTTATAGAGGGAATGTAAAAACCGCTACCCTTGAACTGAATTACAAAACAGAACAGAGGCACACGTTTAGAAAACACACTATGGCTGCTTAACGGGAAAGGTGAGGTGGGGTGATGCATAAAACAAGAGTTTCAAATTAGCTCAGAGACCGTTCCATAAACCCAATATGTAATAGACACGACCTACTCCTTGCTCAGTGATCTGGACTCAACACCCCCTATTCACCGCCCAAGAATATATCTGACTAGTAAGAATCTTAAAAGCTATGTATTAATATCTCTCTGTAAGTGAGTCAATTGGATGTAAAGCGGCATAAACAGAGCAGTGAAAAGCAGCTAAACCCCTTTATAAAAACCAATTACTTTTAAAAACCCGTGAAACAAAGACAGTGAAAGATAGAGAAATTCTTACTAAATTCGTTCAGGGGCTGTGATGCCACCTGGATTGACCATATATAGACCCACAGCTGATTGAGACATAAGGGTGGACACTCTTGGGGCTGAGAGGTTTGGTGAGGTTGGGTGAGCAAACGCAGACCCTTTAAAGTAATACTGCATTGTACCCATCCCATGGGTCCCAAATCTCCAGGTTCATGGGCATCTTCCCACTTCGAAAACATGCATGAGAAACCCAGAAGATGGTGCACCGTGTGATCGGGAAAGGTTTTTAAAACGCACCTCATTTCTCATCTCCTTGTGCTCGGGTTCTCCATTCCAGCCGCTTTACTAGCAATCTCCCTCCTTGGAGGATCAGCACCTTTAACCTCCTGTTCCGTACAGGTTGCAATTTGTCCTGAGGATGAACGGGAAGAGGGGGAACCAATGAGAGACTAGCTCTAGGTGTTGGGACAGGCACAGGTCACTCTATTTTCCCATCAGGAAGAAGAATTAACCACAGGCTCAGCCTGCCGCCCGTGACCAGTATAGGGCCTGAAGCAATCCTGCGCTTTTGCGGCCAGCTCCCAAGAAAGGGATTTGAAAAATGGAGCTCAGGGGCTCTGCAATTCACAAACCTGCAGAGTTATAAATGATAACTCTCGTCCACAAATATATTGAGGGAAGGAAACGAAGAGGATTTGAAAGCAAGGCAGAATTGCAGGAAACAGATTTCAGGAGGTAGATACGAATCGCCTTTAAAGCACAGGAAAAGGGGCAAAACCTCGACCATGATGCCCTTGGCCAAAAAGGGCGTATGCCTTTTTTCCTGAATATATTCAGGAAAAAACGCATACGCCCTTTTTGGCCAACCAAGCAACCTGGAAAGGCAAATCAGCGCTACAAAGAAGTCTCGCTTCCCATCGGTCAAAAGGGCCATGCTGAATAAAGTATCAAAACCAGAAATGCAGGACAGGCCATGGAGAAACGGGAGCCTTGCTACGCTGAAGGGCGGGATGTAAATTGCCAACAGCCACTCTGGAGAAGTGTACGGTGTGTCCTGAAACATCGAAAAAACTCAGCTTAGAGAGCATAGGGCACTTCCACTCATGGGCGTATAAATTGGGAAAACTAAAAATCAGCAAGACACAGGCACCCCAAAGTTTAGGGCTGCTCTGTTGACAAGAACCTCTACTTTGTTACAATGTAAATATCCCAGGAAAGGGAAAAATGGATAAAGAAGTTGTGGTCCTTATGTACAATGGAATATCACTCAGCCATGAAATCAACGTCATAAGGCTAGTAGCAGCATGATGAGTGGATTTAGGTACGACGATTGTAAGTGAAATAAGTCACACAGAAAAAGACACTTATCATAAGATATCACTTATAGAGGGAATGTGAAAACCGCGACCCTTGAACTGAATTACAAAACAGAACAGAGGCACACGTTTAGAAAACACACTATGGCTGCTTAACGGGAAAGGTGAGGTGGGGTGATGCATAAAACAAGGGTTTCAAATTAGCTCAGATACCGTTCCATAAACCCAATATGTAATAGACACGACCTACTCCTTGCTCTGTGAACTGGACTCAACACCCCCTATTCACCGCCCGAGAATATATCTGACTAGTAAGAATCTTAAAAGCTATGTATTGATATCTCTCTGTAAGTGAGTCAAGTGGGTGTAAATCGGCATAAACACAGCAGTGAAAAGCAGCTAAACCCCTTTATAAAAATCAATCACTTTTAAAAACCCGTGAAACAAAGACAGAGAAAGAGAGAGAAATTCTTAATAAATTCGCTCAGGGGCTGTGACGCCACCTGGATTGACCATATCTAGACCCACAGCTGATTGAGACATAAGGGTGGACACTCTTGGGGCTGAGAGGTTTGGTGAGGTTGGGTGAGCAAACACAGACCCTTTAAAGTAATACTGCGTGGGTCCCATCCCATTGGTCCCAAATCTCCAGGTTCAAGGGCATCTTCCCACTTCGAAAACATGCATGAGAAACCCAGAAGATGGTGCACCGTGTGATCGGGAAAGGTTTCTAAAACGCACCTCATTTCTCATCTCCTTGGGCTCGGGTTCGCCATTCCAGCCGCTTTACTAGCAATCTCCCTTCTTGGAGAATCAGCACCTTTAACCTCCTGTTCCGTACAGGTTGCAATTTGTCCTGAGGATGAACGGGAAGAGGGGGAACCAATGAGAGACTAGCTCTAGGTGTTGGGACAGGCACAGGTCACTCTATTTTCCCATCAGGAAGAAAAATTAACCACAGACTCAGCCTGCCGCTCGGGACCAGAATAGGGCCTGAAGAAATCCTGCGCTTTTGCGGCCAGCTCCCAAGAAAGCGAGTTGAAAAATGGAGCTCAGGGGCACTGCAATTCATAAACCTGCAGAGTTATAAATGATAACTCTCGTCCACAAATATATTGAGGGAAGGCAACGAAGAGGATTTGAAAGCAAGGCAGAATTGCAGGAAACAGATTTCAGGAGGTAGATTCGAATCGCCTTTAAAGCACGGGAAAAGCGGCAAAACCTCGACAATGATGCCCTTGGCCAAAAAGGGCGTATGCGTTTTTCCTGAATATATTCAGGAAAAAACGCATACGCCCTTTTTGGCCAACCAAGCAACCTGGAAAGGCAAATCAGCGCTACAAAGAAGTCTCGCTTCCCATCGGTCAAAAGGGCCATGCTGTATAAAGTGTCAAAACCAGAAATGCAGGACAGGCCATGGAGAAACGGGAGCCTTGCTACGCTGATGCGCGGGATGTAAAATGCCAACGGCCCCTCTGGAGAAGTGTACGGTGTGTCCTGAAACATCTAAAAAACTCAGCTTAGACAACATAGGGCACTTCCACTCATGGGCGTATAAATTGGGAAAACTAAAAATCAGCAAGACACAGGCACCCCAAAGTTTAGGGCTGCTCTGTTGACAAGAACCTCCACTTCGTTACACCTTAAATATACCAGGAAAGAGAAAAATGGATAAAGAAGTTGTGGTCCTTATGTACAATGGAATATCACTCAGCCATGAAATCAACGTCATAAGGCTAGTAGCAGCATGATGAGTGGATTTAGGTACGACGATTCTAAGTGAAATAAGTCACACAGAAAAAGACACTTATCATAAGATATCACTTATAGAGGGAATGTGAAAACCGCGACCCTTGAACTGAATTACAAAACAGAACAGAGGCACACGTTTAGAAAACACACTATGGCTCCTTAACGGGAAAGGTGAGGTGGGGTGATGCATAAAACAAGGGTTTCAAATTAGCTCAGATACCGTTCCATAAACCCATATGTAATAGACACGACCTACTCCTTGCTCAGTGAACTGGACTCAACACCCCCTATTCACCGCCCAAGAATATATCCGAGAAGTAAGAATCTTAAAACCTATGTATTGATATCTCTCTGAAAGTGAGTCAAGTGGGTGTAAAGCGGCATAAACACAGCAGTGAAAAGCAGCTAAACCCCTTTATAAAAATCAATCACTTTTAAAAACCCGTGAAACAAAGACAGTGAAAGAGAGAGAAATTCTTACTAAATTCGTTCAGGGGCTGTGATGCCACCTGGATTGACCATATATAGACCCACAGCTGATTGAGACATAAGGGTGGACACTCTTGGGGCTGAGAGGTTTGGTGAGGTTGGGTGAGCAAACGCAGACCCTTTAAAGTAATACTGCGTGGTTCCCATCCCATGGGTCCCAAATCTCCAGTTTCAAGGGCATCTTCCCACTTCGAAAACATGCATGAGAAACCCAGAAGATGGTGCACCGTGTGATCGGGAAAGGTTTTTAAAACGCACCTCATTTCTCATCTCCTTGTGCTCGGGTTCTCCATTCCAGCCGCTTTACTAGCAATCTCCCTCCTTGGAGTATCAGCACCTTTAACCTCCTGTTCCGTACAGGTTGCAATTTGTCCTGAGGATTAACGGGAAGAGGGGGAACCAATGAGAGACTAGCTCTAGGTGTTGGGACAGGCACAGGTCACTCTATTTTCCCATCAGGAAGAAGAATTAACCACAGGCTCAGCCTGCCGCCCGTGACCAGTATAGGGCCTGAAGCAATCCTGCGCTTTTGCGGCCAGCTCCCAAGAAAGGGATTTGAAAAATGGAGCTCAGGGGCTCTGCAATTCACAAACCTGCAGAGTTATAAATGATAACTCTCGTCCACAAATATATTGAGGGAAGGCAACGAAGAGGATTTGAAAGCAAGGCAGAATTGCAGGAAACAGATTTCAGGAGGTAGATTCGAATCGCCTTTTAAGCACGGGAAAAGCGGCAAAACCTCGACAATGATGCCCTTGGCCAAAAAGGGCGTATGCGTTTTTCCTGAATATATTCAGGAAAAAACGCATACGCCCTTTTTGGCCAACCAAGCAACCTGGAAAGGCAAATCAGCGCTACAAAGAAGTCTCGCTTCCCATCGGTCAAAAGGGCCATGCTGTATAAAGTGTCAAAACCAGAAATGCAGGACAGGCCATGGAGAAACGGGAGCCTTGCTACGCTGATGGGCGGGATGTAAAATGCCAACGGCCACTCTGGAGAAGTGTACGGTGTGTCCTGAAACATCTAAAAAACTCAGCTTAGACAACATAGGGCTCTTCCCCTCATGGGCGTATAAATTGGGAAAACTAAAAATCAGCAAGACACAGGCACCCCAAAGTTTAGGGCTGATCTGTTGACAAGAACCTCCACTTCGTTACACCTTAAATATCCCAGGAAAGAGAAAAATGGATAAAGAAGTTGTGGTCCTTATGTACAACGGAATATCACTCAGCCATGAAATCAACTGCATAAGGCTAGTAGCAGCATGATGAGTGGATTTAGGTACGACGATTCTAAGTGAAATAAGTCACACAGAAAAAGACACTTATCATAAGATATCACTTATAGAGGGAATGTAAAAACCGCTACCCTTGAACTGAATTACAAAACAGAACAGAGTCACGTTTAGAAAACACACTATGGCTGCTTAACGGGAAAGGTGAGGTGGGGTGATGCATAAAACAAGGGTTTCAAATTAGCTCAGATACCGTTCCATAAACCCAATATGTAATAGACACGACCTACTCCTTGCTCAGTGAACTGGACTCAACACCCCCTATTCACCGCCCAAGAATATATCTGACTAGTAAGAATCTTAAAACATATGTATTGATATCTCTCTGTAAGTAAGTCAAGTGGGTGTAAAGCGGCATAAACAGCAGTGAAAAGCAGCTAAATCCCTTTATAAAAATCAATCACTTTTAAAAACCTGTGAAACAAAGACAGTGAAAGAGAGAGAAATTTTTACTAAATTCGTTCAGGGGCTGTGATGCCTCCTGGATTGACATATCTAGACCCACAGCTGATTGAGACATAAGGGTGGACACTCTTGGGGCTGAGAGGTTTGGTGAGGTTGGGTGAGCAAACGCAGACCCTTTAAAGTAATACTGCGTGGTACCCATCCCATGGGTCCCAAATCTCCAGGTTCAAGGGCATCTTCCTTCATCGAAAACATGCATTAGAAACCCAGAAGATGGTACACCGTGTGATCGGGAAAGGTTTCTAAAACGCACCTCATTTCTCATCTCCTTGTGCTCGGGTTCTCCATTCCAGCCGCTTTACTAGCAATCTCCCTCCTTGGAGGATCAGCACCTTTAACCTCCTGTTCCGTACAGGTTGCAATTTGTCCTGAGGATGAACGGGAAGAGGGGGAACCAATGAGAGACTAGCTCTAGGTGTTGGGACAGGCACAGGTCACTCTATTTTCCCATCAGGAAGAAGAATTAACCACAGGCTCAGCCTGCCGCCCGTGACCAGTATAGGGCCTGAAGCAATCCTGCGCTTTTGCGGCCAGCTCCCAAGAAAGGGATTTGAAAAATGGAGCTCAGGGGCTCTGCAATTCACAAACCTGCAGAGTTATAAATGATAACTCTCGTCCACAAATATATTGAGGGAAGGCAACGAAGAGGATTTGAAAGCAAGGCAGAATTGCAGGAAACAGATTTCAGGAGGTAGATACGAATCGCCTTTAAAGCACAGGAAAAGGGGCAAAACCTCGACCATGATGCCCTTGGCCAAAAAGGGCGTATGCCTTTTTTCCTGAATATATTCAGGAAAAAAGGCATACGCCCTTTTTGGCCAACCAAGCAACCTGGAAAGGCAAATCAGCGCTACAAAGAAGTCTCGCTTCCCATCGGTCAAAAGGGCTATGCTGAATAAAGTGTCAAAACCAGAAATGCAGGACAGGCCATGGAGAAACGGGAGCCTTGCTACGCTGATGGGTGGGATGTAAATTGCCAACAGCCACTCTGGAGAAGTGTACGGTGTGTCCTGAAACATCGAAAAAACTCAGCTTAGAGAGCATAGGGCACTTCCACTCATGGGCGTAAAAATTGGGAAAACTAAAAATCAGCAAGACACAGGCACCCCAAAATTTAGGGCTGCTCTGTTGACAAGAACCTCCACTTCGTTACACCTTAAATATACCAGGAAAGAGAAAAATGGATAAAGAAGTTGTGGTCCTTATGTACAATGGAATATCACTCAGCCATGAAATCAACGTCATAAGGCTAGTAGCAGCATGATGAGTGGATTTAGGTACGACGATTCTAAGTGAAATAAGTCACACAGAAAAAGACACTTATCATAAGATATCACTTATAGAGGGAATGTGAAAACCGCGACCCTTGAACTGAATTACAAAACAGAACAGAGGCACACGTTTAGAAAACACACTATGGCTGCTTAACGGGAAAGGTGAGGTGGGGTGATGCATAAAACAAGGGTTTCAAATTAGCTCAGATACCGTTTCATAAACCCAATATGTAATAGACACGACCTACTCCTTGCTCTGTGAACTGGACTCAACACCCCCTATTCACCGTCCAAGAATATATCTGACTAGTAAGAATCTTAAAAGCTATGTATTGATATCTCTCTGTAAGTGAGTCAAGTGGGTGTAAATCGGCATAAACACAGCAGTGAAAAGCAGCTAAACCCCTTTATAAAAATCAATCACTTTTAAAAACCCGTGAAACAAAGACAGAGAAAGAGAGAGAAATTCTTAATAAATTCGCTCAGGGGCTGTGACGCCACCTGGATTGACCATATCTAGACCCACAGCTGATTGAGACATAAGGGTGGACACTCTTGGGGCTGAGAGGTTTGGTGAGGTTGGGTGAGCAAACACAGACCCTTTAAAGTAATACTGCGTGGGTCCCATCCCATTGGTCCCAAATCTCCAGGTTCAAGGGCATCTTCCCACTTCGAAAACATGCATGAGAAACCCAGAAGATGGTGCACCGTGTGATCGGGAAAGGTTTCTAAAACGCACCTCATTTCTCATCTCCTTGGGCTCGGGTTCGCCATTCCAGCTGCTTTACTAGCAATCTCCCTTCTTGGAGAATCAGCACCTTTAACCTCCTGTTCCGTACAGGTTGCAATTTGTCCTGAGGATGAACGGGAAGAGGGGGAACCAATGAGAGACTAGCTCTAGGTGTTGGGACAGGCACAGGTCACTCTATTTTCCCATCAGGAAGAAAAATTAACCACAGACTCAGCCTGCCGCTCGGGACCAGAATAGGGCCTGAAGAAATCCTGCGCTTTTGCGGCCAGCTCCCAAGAAAGCGAGTTGAAAAATGGAGCTCAGGGGCACTGCAATTCATAAACCTGCAGAGTTATAAATGATAACTCTCGTCCACAAATATATTGAGGGAAGGCAACGAAGAGGATTTGAAAGCAAGGCAGAATTGCAGGAAACAGATTTCAGGAGGTAGATTCGAATCGCCTTTAAAGCACGGGAAAAGCGGCAAAACCTCGACAATGATGCCCTTGGCCAAAAAGGGCGTATGCGTTTTTCCTGAATATATTCAGGAAAAAACGCATACGCCCTTTTTGGCCAACCAAGCAACCTGGAAAGGCAAATCAGCCCTACAAAGAAGTCTCGCTTCCCATCGGTCAAAAGGGCCATGCTGTATAAAGTGTCAAAACCAGAAATGCAGGACAGTCCATGGAGAAACGGGAGCCTTGCTACGCTGATGGGCGGGATGTAAATTGCCAACAGCCACTCTGGAGAAGTGTACGGTGTGTCTTGAAACATCGAAAAAACTCAGCTTACAGAGCATAGGGCACTTCCCCTCATGGGCGTATAAATTGGGAAAACTAAAAATCAGCAAGACACAGGCACCCCAAAGTTTAGGGCTGATCTGTTGACAAGAACCTCCACTTCGTTACACCTTAAATATCCCAGGAAAGAGAAAAATGGATAAAGAAGTTGTGGTCCTTATGTACAACGGAATATCACTCAGCCATGAAATCAACTGCATAAGGCTAGTAGCAGCATGATGAGTGGATTTAGGTACGACGATTCTAAGTGAAATAAGTCACACAGAAAAAGACACTTATCATAAGATATCACTTATAGAGGGAATGTAAAAACCGCTACCCTTGAACTGAATTACAAAACAGAACAGAGTCACGTTTAGAAAACACACTATGGCTGCTTAACGGGAAAGGTGAGGTGGGGTGATGCATAAAACAAGGGTTTCAAATTAGCTCAGATACCGTTCCATAAACCCAATATGTAATAGACACGACCTACTCCTTGCTCAGTGAACTGGACTCAACACCCCCTATTCACCGCCCAAGAATATATCTGACTAGTAAGAATCTTAAAACATATGTATTGATATCTCTCTGTAAGTAAGTCAAGTGGGTGTAAAGCGGCATAAACAGCAGTGAAAAGCAGCTAAATCCCTTTATAAAAATCAATCACTTTTAAAAACCTGTGAAACAAAGACAGTGAAAGAGAGAGAAATTTTTACTAAATTCGTTCAGGGGCTGTGATGCCTCCTGGATTGACATATCTAGACCCACAGCTGATTGAGACATAAGGGTGGACACTCTTGGGGCTGAGAGGTTTGGTGAGGTTGGGTGAGCAAACGCAGACCCTTTAAAGTAATACTGCGTGGTACCCATCCCATGGGTCCCAAATCTCCAGGTTCAAGGGCATCTTCCTTCATCGAAAACATGCATTAGAAACCCAGAAGATGGTACACCGTGTGATCGGGAAAGGTTTCTAAAACGCACCTCATTTCTCATCTCCTTGTGCTCGGGTTCTCCATTCCAGCCGCTTTACTAGCAATCTCCCTCCTTGGAGGATCAGCACCTTTAACCTCCTGTTCCGTACAGGTTGCAATTTGTCCTGAGGATGAACGGGAAGAGGGGGAACCAATGAGAGACTAGCTCTAGGTGTTGGGACAGGCACAGGTCACTCTATTTTCCCATCAGGAAGAAGAATTAACCACAGGCTCAGCCTGCCGCCCGTGACCAGTATAGGGCCTGAAGCAATCCTGCGCTTTTGCGGCCAGCTCCCAAGAAAGGGATTTGAAAAATGGAGCTCAGGGGCTCTGCAATTCACAAACCTGCAGAGTTATAAATGATAACTCTCGTCCACAAATATATTGAGGGAAGGCAACGAAGAGGATTTGAAAGCAAGGCAGAATTGCAGGAAACAGATTTCAGGAGGTAGATACGAATCGCCTTTAAAGCACAGGAAAAGGGGCAAAACCTCGACCATGATGCCCTTGGCCAAAAAGGGCGTATGCCTTTTTTCCTGAATATATTCAGGAAAAAAGGCATACGCCCTTTTTGGCCAACCAAGCAACCTGGAAAGGCAAATCAGCGCTACAAAGAAGTCTCGCTTCCCATCGGTCAAAAGGGCTATGCTGAATAAAGTGTCAAAACCAGAAATGCAGGACAGGCCATGGAGAAACGGGAGCCTTGCTACGCTGATGGGTGGGATGTAAATTGCCAACAGCCACTCTGGAGAAGTGTACGGTGTGTCCTGAAACATCGAAAAAACTCAGCTTAGAGAGCATAGGGCACTTCCACTCATGGGCGTAAAAATTGGGAAAACTAAAAATCAGCAAGACACAGGCACCCCAAAGTTTAGGGCTGATCTGTTGACAAGAACCTCCACTTCGTTACACCTTAAATATCCCAGGAAAGAGAAAAATGGATAAAGAAGTTGTGGTCCTTATGTACAACGGAATATCACTCAGCCATGAAATCAACTGCATAAGGCTAGTAGCAGCATGATGAGTGGATTTAGGTACGACGATTCTAAGTGAAATAAGTCACACAGAAAAAGACACTTATCATAAGATATCACTTATAGAGGGAATGTAAAAACCGCTACCCTTGAACTGAATTACAAAACAGAACAGAGTCACGTTTAGAAAACACACTATGGCTGCTTAACGGGAAAGGTGAGGTGGGGTGATGCATAAAACAAGGGTTTCAAATTAGCTCAGATACCGTTCCATAAACCCAATATGTAATAGACACGACCTACTCCTTGCTCAGTGAACTGGACTCAACACCCCCTATTCACCGCCCAAGAATATATCTGACTAGTAAGAATCTTAAAACATATGTATTGATATCTCTCTGTAAGTAAGTCAAGTGGGTGTAAAGCGGCATAAACAGCAGTGAAAAGCAGCTAAATCCCTTTATAAAAATCAATCACTTTTAAAAACCTGTGAAACAAAGACAGTGAAAGAGAGAGAAATTTTTACTAAATTCGTTCAGGGGCTGTGATGCCTCCTGGATTGACATATCTAGACCCACAGCTGATTGAGACATAAGGGTGGACACTCTTGGGGCTGAGAGGTTTGGTGAGGTTGGGTGAGCAAACGCAGACCCTTTAAAGTAATACTGCGTGGTACCCATCCCATGGGTCCCAAATCTCCAGGTTCAAGGGCATCTTCCTTCATCGAAAACATGCATTAGAAACCCAGAAGATGGTACACCGTGTGATCGGGAAAGGTTTCTAAAACGCACCTCATTTCTCATCTCCTTGTGCTCGGGTTCTCCATTCCAGCCGCTTTACTAGCAATCTCCCTCCTTGGAGGATCAGCACCTTTAACCTCCTGTTCCGTACAGGTTGCAATTTGTCCTGAGGATGAACGGGAAGAGGGGGAACCAATGAGAGACTAGCTCTAGGTGTTGGGACAGGCACAGGTCACTCTATTTTCCCATCAGGAAGAAGAATTAACCACAGGCTCAGCCTGCCGCCCGTGACCAGTATAGGGCCTGAAGCAATCCTGCGCTTTTGCGGCCAGCTCCCAAGAAAGGGATTTGAAAAATGGAGCTCAGGGGCTCTGCAATTCACAAACCTGCAGAGTTATAAATGATAACTCTCGTCCACAAATATATTGAGGGAAGGCAACGAAGAGGATTTGAAAGCAAGGCAGAATTGCAGGAAACAGATTTCAGGAGGTAGATACGAATCGCCTTTAAAGCACAGGAAAAGGGGCAAAACCTCGACCATGATGCCCTTGGCCAAAAAGGGCGTATGCCTTTTTTCCTGAATATATTCAGGAAAAAAGGCATACGCCCTTTTTGGCCAACCAAGCAACCTGGAAAGGCAAATCAGCGCTACAAAGAAGTCTCGCTTCCCATCGGTCAAAAGGGCTATGCTGAATAAAGTGTCAAAACCAGAAATGCAGGACAGGCCATGGAGAAACGGGAGCCTTGCTACGCTGATGGGTGGGATGTAAATTGCCAACAGCCACTCTGGAGAAGTGTACGGTGTGTCCTGAAACATCGAAAAAACTCAGCTTAGAGAGCATAGGGCACTTCCACTCATGGGCGTAAAAATTGGGAAAACTAAAAATCAGCAAGACACAGGCACCCCAAAGTTTAGGGCTGCTCTGTTGACAAGAACCTCCACTTCGTTACACCTTAAATATACCAGGAAAGAGAAAAATGGATAAAGAAGTTGTGGTCCTTATGTACAATGGAATATCACTCAGCCATGAAATCAACGTCATAAGGCTAGTAGCAGCATGATGAGTGGATTTAGGTACGACGATTCTAAGTGAAATAAGTCACACAGAAAAAGACACTTATCATAAGATATCACTTATAGAGGGAATGTGAAAACCGCGACCCTTGAACTGAATTACAAAACAGAACAGAGGCACACGTTTAGAAAACACACCATGGCTGCTTAACGGGAAAGGTGAGGTGGGGTGATGCATAAAACAAGGGTTTCAAATTAGCTCAGATACCGTTTCATAAACCCAATATGTAATAGACACGACCTACTCCTTGCTCTGTGAACTGGACTCAACACCCCCTATTCACCGTCCAAGAATATATCTGACTAGTAAGAATCTTAAAAGCTATGTATTGATATCTCTCTGTAAGTGAGTCAAGTGGGTGTAAATCGGCATAAACACAGCAGTGAAAAGCAGCTAAACCCCTTTATAAAAATCAATCACTTTTAAAAACCCGTGAAACAAAGACAGAGAAAGAGAGAGAAATTCTTACTAAATTCGCTCAGGGGCTGTGACGCCACCTGGATTGACCATATCTAGACCCACAGCTGATTGAGACATAAGGGTGGACACTCTTGGGGCTGAGAGGTTTGGTGAGGTTGGGTGAGCAAACGCAGACCCTTTAAAGTAATACTGCGTGGTTCCCATCCCATGGGTCCCAAATCTCCAGGTTCAAGGGCATCTTCCCACTTCGAAAACATGCATGAGAAACCCAGAAGATGGTGCACCGTGTGATCGGGAAAGGTTTCTAAAACGCACCTCATTTCTCATCTCCTTGGGCTCGGGTTCGCCATTCCAGCCGCTTTACTAGCAATCTCCCTTCTTGGAGAATCAGCACCTTTAACCTCCTGTTCCGTACAGGTTGCAATTTGTCCTGAGGATGAACGGGAAGAGGGGGAACCAATGAGAGACTAGCTCTAGGTGTTGGGACAGGCACAGGTCACTCTATTTTCCCATCAGGAAGAAAAATTAACCACAGACTCAGCCTGCCGCTCGGGACCAGAATAGGGCCTGAAGAAATCCTGCGCTTTTGCGGCCAGCTCCCAAGAAAGCGAGTTGAAAAATGGAGCTCAGGGGCACTGCAATTCATAAACCTGCAGAGTTATAAATGATAACTCTCGTCCACAAATATATTGAGGGAAGGCAACGAAGAGGATTTGAAAGCAAGGCAGAATTGCAGGAAACAGATTTCAGGAGGTAGATTCGAATCGCCTTTAAAGCACGGGAAAAGCGGCAAAACCTCGACAATGATGCCCTTGGCCAAAAAGGGCGTATGCGTTTTTCCTGAATATATTCAGGAAAAAACGCATACGCCCTTTTTGGCCAACCAAGCAACCTGGAAAGGCAAATCAGCCCTACAAAGAAGTCTCGCTTCCCATCGGTCAAAAGGGCCATGCTGTATAAAGTGTCAAAACCAGAAATGCAGGACAGTCCATGGAGAAACGGGAGCCTTGCTACGCTGATGGGCGGGATGTAAATTGCCAACAGCCACTCTGGAAAAGTGTACGGTGTGTCTTGAAACATCGAAAAAACTCAGCTTACAGAGCATAGGGCACTTCCCCTCATGGGCGTATAAATTGGGAAAACTAAAAATCAGCAAGACACAGGCACCCCAAAGTTTAGGGCTGATCTGTTGACAAGAACCTCCACTTCGTTACACCTTAAATATCCCAGGAAAGAGAAAAATGGATAAAGAAGTTGTGGTCCTTATGTACAACGGAATATCACTCAGCCATGAAATCAACTGCATAAGGCTAGTAGCAGCATGATGAGTGGATTTAGGTACGACGATTCTAAGTGAAATAAGTCACACAGAAAAAGACACTTATCATAAGATATCACTTATAGAGGGAATGTAAAAACCGCTACCCTTGAACTGAATTACAAAACAGAACAGAGTCACGTTTAGAAAACACACTATGGCTGCTTAACGGGAAAGGTGAGGTGGGGTGATGCATAAAACAAGGGTTTCAAATTAGCTCAAATACCGTTCCATAAACCCAATATGTAATAGACACGACCTACTCCTTGCTCAGTGAACTGGACTCAACACCCCCTATTCACCGCCCAAGAATATATCTGACTAGTAAGAATCTTAAAAGCTATGTATTGATATCTCTCTGTAAGTGAGTCAAGTGGGTGTAAAGCGGAATAAACAGCAGTGAAAAGCAGCTAAACCCCTTTATAAAAATCACTCACTTTTAAAAACCTGTGAAACAAAGGCAGTGAAAGAGAGAGAAATTCTTACTAAATTCGTTCAGGGGCTGTGATGCCTCCTGGATTGACATATCTAGACCCACAGCTGATTGAGACATAAGGGTGGACACTCTTGGGGCTGAGAGGTTTGGTGAGGTTGGGTGAGCAAACGCAGACCCTTTAAAGTAATACTGCGTGGTACCCATCCCATGGGTCCCAAATCTCCAGGTTCAAGGGCATCTTCCTTCATCGAAAACATGCATTAGAAACCCAGAAGATGGTACACCGTGTGATCGGGAAAGGTTTCTAAAACGCACCTCATTTCTCATCTCCTTGTGCTCGGGTTCTCCATTCCAGCCGCATTACTAGCAATCTCCCTCCTTGGAGGATCAGCACCTTTAACCTCCTGTTCCGTACAGGTTGCAATTTGTCCTGAGGATGAACGGGAAGAGGGGGAACCAATGAGAGACTAGCTCTAGGTGTTGGGACAGGCACAGGTCACTCTATTTTCCCATCAGGAAGAAGAATTAACCACAGGCTCAGCCTGCCGCCCGTGACCAGTATAGGGCCTGAAGCAATCCTGCGCTTTTGCGGCCAGCTCCCAAGAAAGGGATTTGAAAAATGGAGCTCAGGGGCTCTGCAATTCACAAACCTGCAGAGTTATAAATG
Organism: Balaenoptera borealis; assembly: GCF_965194805.1. Taxonomy (NCBI): domain Eukaryota; kingdom Metazoa; phylum Chordata; class Mammalia; order Artiodactyla; family Balaenopteridae; genus Balaenoptera; species Balaenoptera borealis. The sequence continues at coordinate 91,041 of NW_028123654.1, forward strand.
ATAACTCTCGTCCACAAATATATTGAGGGAAGGCAACGAAGAGGATTTGAAAGCAAGGCAGAATTGCAGGAAACAGATTTCAGGAGGTAGATTCGAATCGCCTTTAAAGCACGGGAAAAGCGGCAAAACCTCGACAATGATGCCCTTGGCCAAAAAGGGCGTATGCGTTTTTCCTGAATATATTCAGGAAAAAACGCATACGCCCTTTTTGGCCAACCAAGCAACCTGGAAAGGCAAATCAGCCCTACAAAGAAGTCTCGCTTCCCATCGGTCAAAAGGGCCATGCTGAATAAAGTATCAAAACCAGAAATGCAGGACAGGCCATGGAGAAACGGGAGCCTTGCTACGCTGAAGGGCGGGATGTAAATTGCCAACAGCCACTCTGGAGAAGTGTACGGTGTGTCCTGAAACATCGAAAAAACTCAGCTTAGAGAGCATAGGGCACTTCCACTCATGGGCGTATAAATTGGGAAAACTAAAAATCAGCAAGACACAGGCACCCCAAAGTTTAGGGCTGCTCTGTTGACAAGAACCTCCACTTCGTTACACCTTAAATATCCCAGGAAAGAGAAAAATGGATAAAGAAGTTGTGGTCCTTATGTACAATGGAATATCACTCAGCCATGAAATCAACGTCATAAGGCTAGTAGCAGCATGATGAGTGGATTTACGTACGACGATTCTAAGTGAAATAAGTCACACAGAAAAAGACACTTATCATAAGATATCACTTATAGAGGGAATGTAAAAACCGCTACCCTTGAACTGAATTACAAAACAGAACAGAGGCACACGTTTAGAAAACACACTATGGCTGCTTAACGGGAAAGGTGAGGTGGGGTGATGCATAAAACAAGAGTTTCAAATTAGCTCAGAGACCGTTCCATAAACCCAATATGTAATAGACACGACCTACTCCTTGCTCAGTGATCTGGACTCAACACCCCCTATTCACCGCCCAAGAATATATCTGACTAGTAAGAATCTTAAAAGCTATGTATTAATATCTCTCTGTAAGTGAGTCAATTGGATGTAAAGCGGCATAAACAGAGCAGTGAAAAGCAGCTAAACCCCTTTATAAAAACCAATTACTTTTAAAAACCCGTGAAACAAAGACAGTGAAAGATAGAGAAATTCTTACTAAATTCGTTCAGGGGCTGTGATGCCACCTGGATTGACCATATATAGACCCACAGCTGATTGAGACATAAGGGTGGACACTCTTGGGGCTGAGAGGTTTGGTGAGGTTGGGTGAGCAAACGCAGACCCTTTAAAGTAATACTGCATTGTACCCATCCCATGGGTCCCAAATCTCCAGGTTCATGGGCATCTTCCCACTTCGAAAACATGCATGAGAAACCCAGAAGATGGTGCACCGTGTGATCGGGAAAGGTTTTTAAAACGCACCTCATTTCTCATCTCCTTGTGCTCGGGTTCTCCATTCCAGCCGCTTTACTAGCAATCTCCCTCCTTGGAGGATCAGCACCTTTAACCTCCTGTTCCGTACAGGTTGCAATTTGTCCTGAGGATGAACGGGAAGAGGGGGAACCAATGAGAGACTAGCTCTAGGTGTTGGGACAGGCACAGGTCACTCTATTTTCCCATCAGGAAGAAGAATTAACCACAGGCTCAGCCTGCCGCCCGTGACCAGTATAGGGCCTGAAGCAATCCTGCGCTTTTGCGGCCAGCTCCCAAGAAAGGGATTTGAAAAATGGAGCTCAGGGGCTCTGCAATTCACAAACCTGCAGAGTTATAAATGATAACTCTCGTCCACAAATATATTGAGGGAAGGAAACGAAGAGGATTTGAAAGCAAGGCAGAATTGCAGGAAACAGATTTCAGGAGGTAGATACGAATCGCCTTTAAAGCACAGGAAAAGGGGCAAAACCTCGACCATGATGCCCTTGGCCAAAAAGGGCGTATGCCTTTTTTCCTGAATATATTCAGGAAAAAAGGCATACGCCCTTTTTGGCCAACCAAGCAACCTGGAAAGGCAAATCAGCGCTACAAAGAAGTCTCGCTTCCCATCGGTCAAAAGGGCTATGCTGAATAAAGTGTCAAAACCAGAAATGCAGGACAGGCCATGGAGAAACGGGAGCCTTGCTACGCTGATGGGTGGGATGTAAATTGCCAACAGCCACTCTGGAGAAGTGTACGGTGTGTCCTGAAACATCGAAAAAACTCAGCTTAGAGAGCATAGGGCACTTCCACTCATGGGCGTAAAAATTGGGAAAACTAAAAATCAGCAAGACACAGGCACCCCAAAGTTTAGGGCTGATCTGTTGACAAGAACCTCCACTTCGTTACACCTTAAATATCCCAGGAAAGAGAAAAATGGATAAAGAAGTTGTGGTCCTTATGTACAACGGAATATCACTCAGCCATGAAATCAACTGCATAAGGCTAGTAGCAGCATGATGAGTGGATTTAGGTACGACGATTCTAAGTGAAATAAGTCACACAGAAAAAGACACTTATCATAAGTTATCACTTATAGAGGGAATGTAAAAACCGCTACCCTTGAACTGAATTACAAAACAGAACAGAGTCACGTTTAGAAAACACACTATGGCTGCTTAACGGGAAAGGTGAGGTGGGGTGATGCATAAAACAAGGGTTTCAAATTAGCTCAGATACCGTTCCATAAACCCAATATGTAATAGACACGACCTACTCCTTGCTCAGTGAACTGGACTCAACACCCCCTATTCACCGCCCAAGAATATATCTGACTAGTAAGAATCTTAAAACATATGTATTGATATCTCTCTGTAAGTAAGTCAAGTGGGTGTAAAGCGGCATAAACAGCAGTGAAAAGCAGCTAAATCCCTTTATAAAAATCAATCACTTTTAAAAACCTGTGAAACAAAGACAGTGAAAGAGAGAGAAATTTTTACTAAATTCGTTCAGGGGCTGTGATGCCTCCTGGATTGACATATCTAGACCCACAGCTGATTGAGACATAAGGGTGGACACTCTTGGGGCTGAGAGGTTTGGTGAGGTTGGGTGAGCAAACGCAGACCCTTTAAAGTAATACTGCGTGGTACCCATCCCATGGGTCCCAAATCTCCAGGTTCAAGGGCATCTTCCTTCATCGAAAACATGCATTAGAAACCCAGAAGATGGTACACCGTGTGATCGGGAAAGGTTTCTAAAACGCACCTCATTTCTCATCTCCTTGTGCTCGGGTTCTCCATTCCAGCCGCTTTACTAGCAATCTCCCTCCTTGGAGGATCAGCACCTTTAACCTCCTGTTCCGTACAGGTTGCAATTTGTCCTGAGGATGAACGGGAAGAGGGGGAACCAATGAGAGACTAGCTCTAGGTGTTGGGACAGGCACAGGTCACTCTATTTTCCCATCAGGAAGAAGAATTAACCACAGGCTCAGCCTGCCGCCCGTGACCAGTATAGGGCCTGAAGCAATCCTGCGCTTTTGCGGCCAGCTCCCAAGAAAGGGATTTGAAAAATGGAGCTCAGGGGCTCTGCAATTCACAAACCTGCAGAGTTATAAATGATAACTCTCGTCCACAAATATATTGAGGGAAGGCAACGAAGAGGATTTGAAAGCAAGGCAGAATTGCAGGAAACAGATTTCAGGAGGTAGATACGAATCGCCTTTAAAGCACAGGAAAAGGGGCAAAACCTCGACCATGATGCCCTTGGCCAAAAAGGGCGTATGCCTTTTTTCCTGAATATATTCAGGAAAAAAGGCATACGCCCTTTTTGGCCAACCAAGCAACCTGGAAAGGCAAATCAGCGCTACAAAGAAGTCTCGCTTCCCATCGGTCAAAAGGGCTATGCTGAATAAAGTGTCAAAACCAGAAATGCAGGACAGGCCATGGAGAAACGGGAGCCTTGCTACGCTGATGGGTGGGATGTAAATTGCCAACAGCCACTCTGGAGAAGTGTACGGTGTGTCCTGAAACATCGAAAAAACTCAGCTTAGAGAGCATAGGGCACTTCCACTCATGGGCGTAAAAATTGGGAAAACTAAAAATCAGCAAGACACAGGCACCCCAAAGTTTAGGGCTGCTCTGTTGACAAGAACCTCCACTTCGTTACACCTTAAATATACCAGGAAAGAGAAAAATGGATAAAGAAGTTGTGGTCCTTATGTACAATGGAATATCACTCAGCCATGAAATCAACGTCATAAGGCTAGTAGCAGCATGATGAGTGGATTTAGGTACGACGATTCTAAGTGAAATAAGTCACACAGAAAAAGACACTTATCATAAGATATCACTTATAGAGGGAATGTGAAAACCGCGACCCTTGAACTGAATTACAAAACAGAACAGAGGCACACGTTTAGAAAACACACTATGGCTGCTTAACGGGAAAGGTGAGGTGGGGTGATGCATAAAACAAGGGTTTCAAATTAGCTCAGATACCGTTTCATAAACCCAATATGTAATAGACACGACCTACTCCTTGCTCTGTGAACTGGACTCAACACCCCCTATTCACCGTCCAAGAATATATCTGACTAGTAAGAATCTTAAAAGCTATGTATTGATATCTCTCTGTAAGTGAGTCAAGTGGGTGTAAATCGGCATAAACACAGCAGTGAAAAGCAGCTAAACCCCTTTATAAAAATCAATCACTTTTAAAAACCCGTGAAACAAAGACAGAGAAAGAGAGAGAAATTCTTAATAAATTCGCTCAGGGGCTGTGACGCCACCTGGATTGACCATATCTAGACCCACAGCTGATTGAGACATAAGGGTGGACACTCTTGGGGCTGAGAGGTTTGGTGAGGTTGGGTGAGCAAACACAGACCCTTTAAAGTAATACTGCGTGGGTCCCATCCCATGGGTCCCAAATCTCCAGGTTCAAGGGCATCTTCCCACTTCGAAAACATGCATGAGAAACCCAGAAGATGGTGCACCGTGTGATCGGGAAAGGTTTCTAAAACGCACCTCATTTCTCATCTCCTTGGGCTCGGGTTCGCCATTCCAGCCGCTTTACTAGCAATCTCCCTTCTTGGAGAATCAGCACCTTTAACCTCCTGTTCCGTACAGGTTGCAATTTGTCCTGAGGATGAACGGGAAGAGGGGGAACCAATGAGAGACTAGCTCTAGGTGTTGGGACAGGCACAGGTCACTCTATTTTCCCATCAGGAAGAAAAATTAACCACAGACTCAGCCTGCCGCTCGGGACCAGAATAGGGCCTGAAGAAATCCTGCGCTTTTGCGGCCAGCTCCCAAGAAAGCGAGTTGAAAAATGGAGCTCAGGGGCACTGCAATTCATAAACCTGCAGAGTTATAAATGATAACTCTCGTCCACAAATATATTGAGGGAAGGCAACGAAGAGGATTTGAAAGCAAGGCAGAATTGCAGGAAACAGATTTCAGGAGGTAGATTCGAATCGCCTTTAAAGCACGGGAAAAGCGGCAAAACCTCGACAATGATGCCCTTGGCCAAAAAGGGCGTATGCGTTTTTCCTGAATATATTCAGGAAAAAACGCATACGCCCTTTTTGGCCAACCAAGCAACCTGGAAAGGCAAATCAGCGCTACAAAGAAGTCTCGCTTCCCATCGGTCAAAAGGGCCATGCTGTATAAAGTGTCAAAACCAGAAATGCAGGACAGGCCATGGAGACACGGGAGCCTTGCTACGCTGATGGGCGGGATGTAAAATGCCAACGGCCACTCTGGAGAAGTGTACGGTGTGTCCTGAAACATCTAAAAAACTCAGCTTAGACAACATAGGGCACTTCCACTCATGGGCGTATAAATTGGGAAAACTAAAAATCAGCAAGACACAGGCACCCCAAAGTTTAGGGCTGCTCTGTTGACAAGAACCTCCACTTCGTTACACCTTAAATATCCCAGGAAAGAGAAAAATGGATAAAGAAGTTGTGGTCCTTATGTACAATGGAATATCACTCAGCCATGAAATCAACGTCATAAGGCTAGTAGCAGCATGATGAGTGGATTTAGGTACGACGATTCTAAGTGAAATAAGTCACACAGAAAAAGACACTTATCATAAGATATCACTTATAGAGGGAATGTGAAAACCGCGACCCTTGAACTGAATTACAAAACAGAACAGAGGCACACGTTTAGAAAACACACTATGGCTCCTTAACGGGAAAGGTGAGGTGGGGTGATGCATAAAACAAGGGTTTCAAATTAGCTCAGATACCGTTCCATAAACCCAATATGTAATAGACACGACCTACTCCTTGCTCAGTGAACTGGACTCAACACCCCCTATTCACCGCCCAAGAATATATCTGACTAGTAAGAATCTTAAAACATATGTATTGATATCTCTCTGTAAGTAAGTCAAGTGGGTGTAAAGCGGCATAAACAGCAGTGAAAAGCAGCTAAACCCCTTTATAAAAATCAATCACTTTTAAAAACCTGTGAAACAAAGACAGTGAAAGAGAGAGAAATTTTTACTAAATTCGTTCAGGGGCTGTGATGCCTCCTGGATTGACATATCTAGACCCACAGCTGATTGAGACATAAGGGTGGACACTCTTGGGGCTGAGAGGTTTGGTGAGGTTGGGTGAGCAAACGCAGACCCTTTAAAGTAATACTGCGTGGTACCCATCCCATGGGTCCCAAATCTCCAGGTTCAAGGGCATCTTCCTTCATCGAAAACATGCATTAGAAACCCAGAAGATGGTACACCGTGTGATCGGGAAAGGTTTCTAAAACGCACCTCATTTCTCATCTCCTTGTGCTCGGGTTCTCCATTCCAGCCGCTTTACTAGCAATCTCCCTCCTTGGAGGATCAGCACCTTTAACCTCCTGTTCCGTACAGGTTGCAATTTGTCCTGAGGATGAACGGGAAGAGGGGGAACCAATGAGAGACTAGCTCTAGGTGTTGGGACAGGCACAGGTCACTCTATTTTCCCATCAGGAAGAAGAATTAACCACAGGCTCAGCCTGCCGCCCGTGACCAGTATAGGGCCTGAAGCAATCCTGCGCTTTTGCGGCCAGCTCCCAAGAAAGGGATTTGAAAAATGGAGCTCAGGGGCTCTGCAATTCACAAACCTGCAGAGTTATAAATGATAACTCTCGTCCACAAATATATTGAGGGAAGGCAACGAAGAGGATTTGAAAGCAAGGCAGAATTGCAGGAAACAGATTTCAGGAGGTAGATACGAATCGCCTTTAAAGCACAGGAAAAGGGGCAAAACCTCGACCATGATGCCCTTGGCCAAAAAGGGCGTATGCCTTTTTTCCTGAATATATTCAGGAAAAAAGGCATACGCCCTTTTTGGCCAACCAAGCAACCTGGAAAGGCAAATCAGCGCTACAAAGAAGTCTCGCTTCCCATCGGTCAAAAGGGCTATGCTGAATAAAGTGTCAAAACCAGAAATGCAGGACAGGCCATGGAGAAACGGGAGCCTTGCTACGCTGATGGGTGGGATGTAAATTGCCAACAGCCACTCTGGAGAAGTGTACGGTGTGTCCTGAAACATCGAAAAAACTCAGCTTAGAGAGCATAGGGCACTTCCACTCATGGGCGTAAAAATTGGGAAAACTAAAAATCAGCAAGACACAGGCACCCCAAAGTTTAGGGCTGCTCTGTTGACAAGAACCTCCACTTCGTTACACCTTAAATATACCAGGAAAGAGAAAAATGGATAAAGAAGTTGTGGTCCTTATGTACAATGGAATATCACTCAGCCATGAAATCAACGTCATAAGGCTAGTAGCAGCATGATGAGTGGATTTAGGTACGACGATTCTAAGTGAAATAAGTCACACAGAAAAAGACACTTATCATGAGATATCACTTATAGAGGGAATGTGAAAACCGCGACCCTTGAACTGAATTACAAAACAGAACAGAGGCACACGTTTAGAAAACACACTATGGCTGCTTAACGGGAAAGGTGAGGTGGGGTGATGCATAAAACAAGGGTTTCAAATTAGCTCAGATACCGTTTCATAAACCCAATATGTAATAGACACGACCTACTCCTTGCTCTGTGAACTGGACTCAACACCCCCTATTCACCGTCCAAGAATATATCTGACTAGTAAGAATCTTAAAAGCTATGTATTGATATCTCTCTGTAAGTGAGTCAAGTGGGTGTAAATCGGCATAAACACAGCAGTGAAAAGCAGCTAAACCCCTTTATAAAAATCAATCACTTTTAAAAACCCGTGAAACAAAGACAGAGAAAGAGAGAGAAATTCTTACTAAATTCGCTCAGGGGCTGTGACGCCACCTGGATTGACCATATCTAGACCCACAGCTGATTGAGACATAAGGGTGGACACTCTTGGGGCTGAGAGGTTTGGTGAGGTTGGGTGAGCAAACGCAGACCCTTTAAAGTAATACTGCGTGGTTCCCATCCCATGGGTCCCAAATCTCCAGGTTCAAGGGCATCTTCCCACTTCGAAAACATGCATGAGAAACCCAGAAGATGGTGCACCGTGTGATCGGAAAAGGTTTCTAAAACGCACCTCATTTCTCATCTCCTTGGGCTCGGGTTCGCCATTCCAGCCGCTTTACTAGCAATCTCCCTTCTTGGAGAATCAGCACCTTTAACCTCCTGTTCCGTACAGGTTGCAATTTGTCCTGAGGATGAACGGGAAGAGGGGGAACCAATGAGAGACTAGCTCTAGGTGTTGGGACAGGCACAGGTCACTCTATTTTCCCATCAGGAAGAAGAATTAACCACAGGCTCAGCCTGCCGCCCGTGACCAGTATAGGGCCTGAAGCAATCCTGCGCTTTTGCGGCCAGCTCCCAAGAAAGGGATTTGAAAAATGGAGCTCAGGGGCTCTGCAATTCACAAACCTGCAGAGTTATAAATGATAACTCTCGTCCACAAATATATTGAGGGAAGGCAACGAAGAGGATTTGAAAGCAAGGCAGAATTGCAGGAAACAGATTTCAGGAGGTAGATACGAATCGCCTTTAAAGCACAGGAAAAGGGGCAAAACCTCGACCATGATGCCCTTGGCCAAAAAGGGCGTATGCCTTTTTTCCTGAATATATTCAGGAAAAAAGGCATACGCCCTTTTTGGCCAACCAAGCAACCTGGAAAGGCAAATCAGCGCTACAAAGAAGTCTCGCTTCCCATCGGTCAAAAGGGCTATGCTGAATAAAGTGTCAAAACCAGAAATGCAGGACAGGCCATGGAGAAACGGGAGCCTTGCTACGCTGATGGGTGGGATGTAAATTGCCAACAGCCACTCTGGAGAAGTGTACGGTGTGTCCTGAAACATCGAAAAAACTCAGCTTAGAGAGCATAGGGCACTTCCACTCATGGGCGTATAAATTGGGAAAACTAAAAATCAGCAAGACACAGGCACCCCAAAGTTTAGGGCTGCTCTGTTGACAAGAACCTCCACTTCGTTACACCCTAAATATCCCAGGAAAGAGAAAAATGGATAAAGAAGTTGTGGTCCTTATGTACAATGGAATATCACTCAGCCATGAAATCAACGTCATAAGGCTAGTAGCAGCATGATGAGTGGATTTAGGTACGACGATTCTAAGTGAAATAAGTCACACAGAAAAAGACACTTATCATAAGATATCACTTATAGAGGGAATGTGAAAACCGCGACCCTTGAACTGAATTACAAAACAGAACAGAGGCACACGTTTAGAAAACACACTATGGCTGCTTAACGGGAAAGGTGAGGTGGGGTGATGCATAAAACAAGGGTTTCAAATTAGCTCAGATACCGTTTCATAAACCCAATATGTAATAGACACGACCTACTCCTTGCTCTGTGAACTGGACTCAACACCCCCTATTCACCGTCCAAGAATATATCTGACTAGTAAGAATCTTAAAAGCTATGTATTGATATCTCTCTGTAAGTGAGTCAAGTGGGTGTAAATCGGCATAAACACAGCAGTGAAAAGCAGCTAAACCCCTTTATAAAAATCAATCACTTTTAAAAACCCGTGAAACAAAGACAGAGAAAGAGAGAGAAATTCTTACTAAATTCGCTCAGGGGCTGTGACGCCCCCTGGATTGACCATATCTAGACCCACAGCTGATTGAGACATAAGGGTGGACACTCTTGGGGCTGAGAGGTTTGGTGAGGTTGGGTGAGCAAACGCAGACCCTTTAAAGTACTACTGCGTGGGTCCCATCCCATGGGTCCCAAATCTCCAGGTTCAAGGGCATCTTCCCACTTCGAAAACATGCATGAGAAACCCAGAAGATGGTGCACCGTGTGATCGGGAAAGGTTTCTAAAACGCACCTCATTTCTCATCTCCTTGGGCTCGGGTTCGCCATTCCAGCCGCTTTACTAGCAATCTCCCTTCTTGGAGAATCAGCACCTTTAACCTCCTGTTCCGTACAGGTTGCAATTTGTCCTGAGGATGAACGGGAAGAGGGGGAACCAATGAGAGACTAGCTCTAGGTGTTGGGACAGGCACAGGTCACTCTATTTTCCCATCAGGAAGAAAAATTAACCACAGACTCAGCCTGCCGCTCGGGACCAGAATAGGGCCTGAAGAAATCCTGCGCTTTTGCGGCCAGCTCCCAAGAAAGCGAGTTGAAAAATGGAGCTCAGGGGCACTGCAATTCATAAACCTGCAGAGTTATAAATGATAACTCTCGTCCACAAATATATTGAGGGAAGGCAACGAAGAGGATTTGAAAGCAAGGCAGAATTGCAGGAAACAGATTTCAGGAGGTAGATTCGAATCGCCTTTAAAGCACGGGAAAAGCGGCAAAACCTCGACAATGATGCCCTTGGCCAAAAAGGGCGTATGCGTTTTTCCTGAATATATTCAGGAAAAAACGCATACGCCCTTTTTGGCCAACCAAGCAACCTGGAAAGGCAAATCAGCCCTACAAAGAAGTCTCGCTTCCCATCGGTCAAAAGGGCCATGCTGTATAAAGTGTCAAAACCAGAAATGCAGGACAGGCCATGGAGAAACGGGAGCCTTGCTACGCTGATGGGCGGGATGTAAAATGCCAACGGCCACTCTGGAGAAGTGTACGGTGTGTCCTGAAACATCTAAAAAACTCAGCTTAGACAACATAGGGCACTTCCCCTCATGGGCGTATAAATTGGGAAAATTAAAAATCAGCAAGACACAGGCACCCCAAAGTTTAGGGCTGATCTGTTGACAAGAACCTCCACTTCGTTACACCTTAAATATCCCAGGAAAGAGAAAAATGGATAAAGAAGTTGTGGTCCTTATGTACAACGGAATATCACTCAGCCATGAAATCAACTGCATAAGGCTAGTAGCAGCATGATGAGTGGATTTAGGTACGACGATTCTAAGTGAAATAAGTCACACAGAAAAAGACACTTATCATAAGATATCACTTATAGAGGGAATGTAAAAACCGCTACCCTTGAACTGAATTACAAAACAGAACAGAGTCACGTTTAGAAAACACACTATGGCTGCTTAACGGGAAAGGTGAGGTGGGGTGATGCATAAAACAAGGGTTTCAAATTAGCTCAGATACCGTTCCATAAACCCAATATGTAATAGACACGACCTACTCCTTGCTCAGTGAACTGGACTCAACACCCCCTATTCACCGCCCAAGAATATATCTGACTAGTAAGAATCTTAAAACATATGTATTGATATCTCTCTGTAAGTAAGTCAAGTGGGTGTAAAGCGGCATAAACAGCAGTGAAAAGCAGCTAAACCCCTTTATAAAAATCAATCACTTTTAAAAACCTGTGAAACAAAGACAGTGAAAGAGAGAGAAATTTTTACTAAATTCGTTCAGGGGCTGTGATGCCTCCTGGATTGACATATCTAGACCCACAGCTGATTGAGACATAAGGGTGGACACTCTTGGGGCTGAGAGGTTTGGTGAGGTTGGGTGAGCAAACGCAGACCCTTTAAAGTAATACTGCGTGGTACCCATCCCATGGGTCCCAAATCTCCAGGTTCAAGGGCATCTTCCTTCATCGAAAACATGCATTAGAAACCCAGAAGATGGTACACCGTGTGATCGGGAAAGGTTTCTAAAACGCACCTCATTTCTCATCTCCTTGTGCTCGGGTTCTCCATTCCAGCCGCTTTACTAGCAATCTCCCTCCTTGGAGGATCAGCACCTTTAACCTCCTGTTCCGTACAGGTTGCAATTTGTCCTGAGGATGAACGGGAAGAGGGGGAACCAATGAGACACTAGCTCTAGGTGTTGGGACAGGCACAGGTCACTCTATTTTCCCATCAGGAAGAAGAATTAACCACAGGCTCAGCCTTCCGCCCGGAACCAGAATAGGGCCTGAAGCAATCCTGCGCTTTTGCGGCCAGCTCCCAAGAAAGGGATTTGAAAAATGGAGCTCAGGGGCTCTGCAATTCACAAACCTGCAGAGTTATAAATGATAACTCTCGTCCACAAATATATTGAGGGAAGGCAACGAAGAGGATTTGAAAGCAAGGCAGAATTGCAGGAAACAGATTTCAGGAGGTAGATACGAATCGCCTTTAAAGCACAGGAAAAGGGGCAAAACCTCGACCATGATGCCCTTGGCCAAAAAGGGCGTATGCCTTTTTTCCTGAATATATTCAGGAAAAAAGGCATACGCCCTTTTTGGCCAACCAAGCAACCTGGAAAGGCAAATCAGCGCTACAAAGAAGTCTCGCTTCCCATCGGTCAAAAGGGCTATGCTGAATAAAGTGTCAAAACCAGAAATGCAGGACAGGCCATGGAGAAACGGGAGCCTTGCTACGCTGATGGGTGGGATGTAAATTGCCAACAGCCACTCTGGAGAAGTGTACGGTGTGTCCTGAAACATCGAAAAAACTCAGCTTAGAGAGCATAGGGCACTTCCACTCATGGGCGTAAAAATTGGGAAAACTAAAAATCAGCAAGACACAGGCACCCCAAAGTTTAGGGCTGATCTGTTGACAAGAACCTCCACTTCGTTACACCTTAAATATCCCAGGAAAGAGAAAAATGGATAAAGAAGTTGTGGTCCTTATGTACAACGGAATATCACTCAGCCATGAAATCAACTGCATAAGGCTAGTAGCAGCATGATGAGTGGATTTAGGTACGACGATTCTAAGTGAAATAAGTCACACAGAAAAAGACACTTATCATAAGTTATCACTTATAGAGGGAATGTAAAAACCGCTACCCTTGAACTGAATTACAAAACAGAACAGAGTCACGTTTAGAAAACACACTATGGCTGCTTAACGGGAAAGGTGAGGTGGGGTGATGCATAAAACAAGGGTTTCAAATTAGCTCAGATACCGTTCCATAAACCCAATATGTAATAGACACGACCTACTCCTTGCTCAGTGAACTGGACTCAACACCCCCTATTCACCGCCCAAGAATATATCTGACTAGTAAGAATCTTAAAACATATGTATTGATATCTCTCTGTAAGTAAGTCAAGTGGGTGTAAAGCGGCATAAACAGCAGTGAAAAGCAGCTAAACCCCTTTATAAAAATCAATCACTTTTAAAAACCTGTGAAACAAAGACAGTGAAAGAGAGAGAAATTTTTACTAAATTCGTTCAGGGGCTGTGATGCCTCCTGGATTGACATATCTAGACCCACAGCTGATTGAGACATAAGGGTGGACACTCTTGGGGCTGAGAGGTTTGGTGAGGTTGGGTGAGCAAACGCAGACCCTTTAAAGTAATACTGCGTGGTACCCATCCCATGGGTCCCAAATCTCCAGGTTCAAGGGCATCTTCCTTCATCGAAAACATGCATTAGAAACCCAGAAGATGGTACACCGTGTGATCGGGAAAGGTTTCTAAAACGCACCTCATTTCTCATCTCCTTGTGCTCGGGTTCTCCATTCCAGCCGCTTTACTAGCAATCTCCCTCCTTGGAGGATCAGCACCTTTAACCTCCTGTTCCGTACAGGTTGCAATTTGTCCTGAGGATGAACGGGAAGAGGGGGAACCAATGAGAGACTAGCTCTAGGTGTTGGGACAGGCACAGGTCACTCTATTTTCCCATCAGGAAGAAGAATTAACCACAGGCTCAGCCTGCCGCCCGTGACCAGTATAGGGCCTGAAGCAATCCTGCGCTTTTGCGGCCAGCTCCCAAGAAAGGGATTTGAAAAATGGAGCTCAGGGGCTCTGCAATTCACAAACCTGCAGAGTTATAAATGATAACTCTCGTCCACAAATATATTGAGGGAAGGCAACGAAGAGGATTTGAAAGCAAGGCAGAATTGCAGGAAACAGATTTCAGGAGGTAGATACGAATCGCCTTTAAAGCACAGGAAAAGGGGCAAAACCTCGACCATGATGCCCTTGGCCAAAAAGGGCGTATGCCTTTTTTCCTGAATATATTCAGGAAAAAAGGCATACGCCCTTTTTGGCCAACCAAGCAACCTGGAAAGGCAAATCAGCGCTACAAAGAAGTCTCGCTTCCCATCGGTCAAAAGGGCTATGCTGAATAAAGTGTCAAAACCAGAAATGCAGGACAGGCCATGGAGAAACGGGAGCCTTGCTACGCTGATGGGTGGGATGTAAATTGCCAACAGCCACTCTGGAGAAGTGTACGGTGTGTCCTGAAACATCGAAAAAACTCAGCTTAGAGAGCATAGGGCACTTCCACTCATGGGCGTAAAAATTGGGAAAACTAAAAATCAGCAAGACACAGGCACCCCAAAGTTTAGGGCTGCTCTGTTGACAAGAACCTCCACTTCGTTACACCTTAAATATACCAGGAAAGAGAAAAATGGATAAAGAAGTTGTGGTCCTTATGTACAATGGAATATCACTCAGCCATGAAATCAACGTCATAAGGCTAGTAGCAGCATGATGAGTGGATTTAGGTACGACGATTCTAAGTGAAATAAGTCACACAGAAAAAGACACTTATCATAAGATATCACTTATAGAGGGAATGTGAAAACCGCGACCCTTGAACTGAATTACAAAACAGAACAGAGGCACACGTTTAGAAAACACACTATGGCTGCTTAACGGGAAAGGTGAGGTGGGGTGATGCATAAAACAAGGGTTTCAAATTAGCTCAGATACCGTTTCATAAACCCAATATGTAATAGACACGACCTACTCCTTGCTCTGTGAACTGGACTCAACACCCCCTATTCACCGTCCAAGAATATATCTGACTAGTAAGAATCTTAAAAGCTATGTATTGATATCTCTCTGTAAGTGAGTCAAGTGGGTGTAAATCGGCATAAACACAGCAGTGAAAAGCAGCTAAACCCCTTTATAAAAATCAATCACTTTTAAAAACCCGTGAAACAAAGACAGAGAAAGAGAGAGAAATTCTTAATAAATTCGCTCAGGGGCTGTGACGCCACCTGGATTGACCATATCTAGACCCACAGCTGATTGAGACATAAGGGTGGACACTCTTGGGGCTGAGAGGTTTGGTGAGGTTGGGTGAGCAAACACAGACCCTTTAAAGTAATACTGCGTGGGTCCCATCCCATGGGTCCCAAATCTCCAGGTTCAAGGGCATCTTCCCACTTCGAAAACATGCATGAGAAACCCAGAAGATGGTGCACCGTGTGATCGGGAAAGGTTTCTAAAACGCACCTCATTTCTCATCTCCTTGGGCTCGGGTTCGCCATTCCAGCCGCTTTACTAGCAATCTCCCTTCTTGGAGAATCAGCACCTTTAACCTCCTGTTCCGTACAGGTTGCAATTTGTCCTGAGGATGAACGGGAAGAGGGGGAACCAATGAGAGACTAGCTCTAGGTGTTGGGACAGGCACAGGTCACTCTATTTTCCCATCAGGAAGAAAAATTAACCACAGACTCAGCCTGCCGCTCGGGACCAGAATAGGGCCTGAAGAAATCCTGCGCTTTTGCGGCCAGCTCCCAAGAAAGCGAGTTGAAAAATGGAGCTCAGGGGCACTGCAATTCATAAACCTGCAGAGTTATAAATGATAACTCTCGTCCACAAATATATTGAGGGAAGGCAACGAAGAGGATTTGAAAGCAAGGCAGAATTGCAGGAAACAGATTTCAGGAGGTAGATTCGAATCGCCTTTAAAGCACGGGAAAAGCGGCAAAACCTCGACAATGATGCCCTTGGCCAAAAAGGGCGTATGCGTTTTTCCTGAATATATTCAGGAAAAAACGCATACGCCCTTTTTGGCCAACCAAGCAACCTGGAAAGGCAAATCAGCGCTACAAAGAAGTCTCGCTTCCCATCGGTCAAAAGGGCCATGCTGTATAAAGTGTCAAAACCAGAAATGCAGGACAGGCCATGGAGACACGGGAGCCTTGCTACGCTGATGGGCGGGATGTAAAATGCCAACGGCCACTCTGGAGAAGTGTACGGTGTGTCCTGAAACATCTAAAAAACTCAGCTTAGACAACATAGGGCACTTCCACTCATGGGCGTATAAATTGGGAAAACTAAAAATCAGCAAGACACAGGCACCCCAAAGTTTAGGGCTGCTCTGTTGACAAGAACCTCCACTTCGTTACACCTTAAATATCCCAGGAAAGAGAAAAATGGATAAAGAAGTTGTGGTCCTTATGTACAATGGAATATCACTCAGCCATGAAATCAACGTCATAAGGCTAGTAGCAGCATGATGAGTGGATGTAGGTACGACGATTCTAAGTGAAATAAGTCACACAGAAAAAGACACTTATCATAAGATATCACTTATAGAGGGAATGTGAAAACCGCGACCCTTGAACTGAATTACAAAACAGAACAGAGGCACACGTTTAGAAAACACACTATGGCTCCTTAACGGGAAAGGTGAGGTGGGGTGATGCATAAAACAAGGGTTTCAAATTAGCTCAGATACCGTTCCATAAACCCAATATGTAATAGACACGACCTACTCCTTGCTCAGTGAACTGGACTCAACACCCCCTATTCACCGCCCAAGAATATATCTGACTAGTAAGAATCTTAAAACATATGTATTGATATCTCTCTGTAAGTAAGTCAAGTGGGTGTAAAGCGGCATAAACAGCAGTGAAAAGCAGCTAAACCCCTTTATAAAAATCAATCACTTTTAAAAACCTGTGAAACAAAGACAGTGAAAGAGAGAGAAATTTTTACTAAATTCGTTCAGGGGCTGTGATGCCTCCTGGATTGACATATCTAGACCCACAGCTGATTGAGACATAAGGGTGGACACTCTTGGGGCTGAGAGGTTTGGTGAGGTTGGGTGAGCAAACGCAGACCCTTTAAAGTAATACTGCGTGGTACCCATCCCATGGGTCCCAAATCTCCAGGTTCAAGGGCATCTTCCTTCATCGAAAACATGCATTAGAAACCCAGAAGATGGTACACCGTGTGATCGGGAAAGGTTTCTAAAACGCACCTCATTTCTCATCTCCTTGTGCTCGGGTTCTCCATTCCAGCCGCTTTACTAGCAATCTCCCTCCTTGGAGGATCAGCACCTTTAACCTCCTGTTCCGTACAGGTTGCAATTTGTCCTGA
This sequence comes from Balaenoptera borealis, assembly GCF_965194805.1. Classification (NCBI taxonomy): domain Eukaryota; kingdom Metazoa; phylum Chordata; class Mammalia; order Artiodactyla; family Balaenopteridae; genus Balaenoptera; species Balaenoptera borealis. Next base: position 108,383 of record NW_028123654.1, read on the forward strand.
GGATGAACGGGAAGAGGGGGAACCAATGAGAGACTAGCTCTAGGTGTTGGGACAGGCACAGGTCACTCTATTTTCCCATCAGGAAGAAGAATTAACCACAGGCTCAGCCTGCCGCCCGTGACCAGTATAGGGCCTGAAGCAATCCTGCGCTTTTGCGGCCAGCTCCCAAGAAAGGGATTTGAAAAATGGAGCTCAGGGGCTCTGCAATTCACAAACCTGCAGAGTTATAAATGATAACTCTCGTCCACAAATATATTGAGGGAAGGCAACGAAGAGGATTTGAAAGCAAGGCAGAATTGCAGGAAACAGATTTCAGGAGGTAGATACGAATCGCCTTTAAAGCACAGGAAAAGGGGCAAAACCTCGACCATGATGCCCTTGGCCAAAAAGGGCGTATGCCTTTTTTCCTGAATATATTCAGGAAAAAAGGCATACGCCCTTTTTGGCCAACCAAGCAACCTGGAAAGGCAAATCAGCGCTACAAAGAAGTCTCGCTTCCCATCGGTCAAAAGGGCTATGCTGAATAAAGTGTCAAAACCAGAAATGCAGGACAGGCCATGGAGAAACGGGAGCCTTGCTACGCTGATGGGTGGGATGTAAATTGCCAACAGCCACTCTGGAGAAGTGTACGGTGTGTCCTGAAACATCGAAAAAACTCAGCTTAGAGAGCATAGGGCACTTCCACTCATGGGCGTAAAAATTGGGAAAACTAAAAATCAGCAAGACACAGGCACCCCAAAGTTTAGGGCTGCTCTGTTGACAAGAACCTCCACTTCGTTACACCTTAAATATACCAGGAAAGAGAAAAATGGATAAAGAAGTTGTGGTCCTTATGTACAATGGAATATCACTCAGCCATGAAATCAACGTCATAAGGCTAGTAGCAGCATGATGAGTGGATTTAGGTACGACGATTCTAAGTGAAATAAGTCACACAGAAAAAGACACTTATCATGAGATATCACTTATAGAGGGAATGTGAAAACCGCGACCCTTGAACTGAATTACAAAACAGAACAGAGGCACACGTTTAGAAAACACACTATGGCTGCTTAACGGGAAAGGTGAGGTGGGGTGATGCATAAAACAAGGGTTTCAAATTAGCTCAGATACCGTTTCATAAACCCAATATGTAATAGACACGACCTACTCCTTGCTCTGTGAACTGGACTCAACACCCCCTATTCACCGTCCAAGAATATATCTGACTAGTAAGAATCTTAAAAGCTATGTATTGATATCTCTCTGTAAGTGAGTCAAGTGGGTGTAAATCGGCATAAACACAGCAGTGAAAAGCAGCTAAACCCCTTTATAAAAATCAATCACTTTTAAAAACCCGTGAAACAAAGACAGAGAAAGAGAGAGAAATTCTTACTAAATTCGCTCAGGGGCTGTGACGCCACCTGGATTGACCATATCTAGACCCACAGCTGATTGAGACATAAGGGTGGACACTCTTGGGGCTGAGAGGTTTGGTGAGGTTGGGTGAGCAAACGCAGACCCTTTAAAGTAATACTGCGTGGTTCCCATCCCATGGGTCCCAAATCTCCAGGTTCAAGGGCATCTTCCCACTTCGAAAACATGCATGAGAAACCCAGAAGATGGTGCACCGTGTGATCGGAAAAGGTTTCTAAAACGCACCTCATTTCTCATCTCCTTGGGCTCGGGTTCGCCATTCCAGCCGCTTTACTAGCAATCTCCCTTCTTGGAGAATCAGCACCTTTAACCTCCTGTTCCGTACAGGTTGCAATTTGTCCTGAGGATGAACGGGAAGAGGGGGAACCAATGAGAGACTAGCTCTAGGTGTTGGGACAGGCACAGGTCACTCTATTTTCCCATCAGGAAGAAGAATTAACCACAGGCTCAGCCTGCCGCCCGTGACCAGTATAGGGCCTGAAGCAATCCTGCGCTTTTGCGGCCAGCTCCCAAGAAAGGGATTTGAAAAATGGAGCTCAGGGGCTCTGCAATTCACAAACCTGCAGAGTTATAAATGATAACTCTCGTCCACAAATATATTGAGGGAAGGCAACGAAGAGGATTTGAAAGCAAGGCAGAATTGCAGGAAACAGATTTCAGGAGGTAGATACGAATCGCCTTTAAAGCACAGGAAAAGGGGCAAAACCTCGACCATGATGCCCTTGGCCAAAAAGGGCGTATGCCTTTTTTCCTGAATATATTCAGGAAAAAAGGCATACGCCCTTTTTGGCCAACCAAGCAACCTGGAAAGGCAAATCAGCGCTACAAAGAAGTCTCGCTTCCCATCGGTCAAAAGGGCTATGCTGAATAAAGTGTCAAAACCAGAAATGCAGGACAGGCCATGGAGAAACGGGAGCCTTGCTACGCTGATGGGTGGGATGTAAATTGCCAACAGCCACTCTGGAGAAGTGTACGGTGTGTCCTGAAACATCGAAAAAACTCAGCTTAGAGAGCATAGGGCACTTCCACTCATGGGCGTATAAATTGGGAAAACTAAAAATCAGCAAGACACAGGCACCCCAAAGTTTAGGGCTGCTCTGTTGACAAGAACCTCCACTTCGTTACACCCTAAATATCCCAGGAAAGAGAAAAATGGATAAAGAAGTTGTGGTCCTTATGTACAATGGAATATCACTCAGCCATGAAATCAACGTCATAAGGCTAGTAGCAGCATGATGAGTGGATTTAGGTACGACGATTCTAAGTGAAATAAGTCACACAGAAAAAGACACTTATCATAAGATATCACTTATAGAGGGAATGTGAAAACCGCGACCCTTGAACTGAATTACAAAACAGAACAGAGGCACACGTTTAGAAAACACACTATGGCTGCTTAACGGGAAAGGTGAGGTGGGGTGATGCATAAAACAAGGGTTTCAAATTAGCTCAGATACCGTTTCATAAACCCAATATGTAATAGACACGACCTACTCCTTGCTCTGTGAACTGGACTCAACACCCCCTATTCACCGTCCAAGAATATATCTGACTAGTAAGAATCTTAAAAGCTATGTATTGATATCTCTCTGTAAGTGAGTCAAGTGGGTGTAAATCGGCATAAACACAGCAGTGAAAAGCAGCTAAACCCCTTTATAAAAATCAATCACTTTTAAAAACCCGTGAAACAAAGACAGAGAAAGAGAGAGAAATTCTTACTAAATTCGCTCAGGGGCTGTGACGCCCCCTGGATTGACCATATCTAGACCCACAGCTGATTGAGACATAAGGGTGGACACTCTTGGGGCTGAGAGGTTTGGTGAGGTTGGGTGAGCAAACGCAGACCCTTTAAAGTACTACTGCGTGGGTCCCATCCCATGGGTCCCAAATCTCCAGGTTCAAGGGCATCTTCCCACTTCGAAAACATGCATGAGAAACCCAGAAGATGGTGCACCGTGTGATCGGGAAAGGTTTCTAAAACGCACCTCATTTCTCATCTCCTTGGGCTCGGGTTCGCCATTCCAGCCGCTTTACTAGCAATCTCCCTTCTTGGAGAATCAGCACCTTTAACCTCCTGTTCCGTACAGGTTGCAATTTGTCCTGAGGATGAACGGGAAGAGGGGGAACCAATGAGAGACTAGCTCTAGGTGTTGGGACAGGCACAGGTCACTCTATTTTCCCATCAGGAAGAAAAATTAACCACAGACTCAGCCTGCCGCTCGGGACCAGAATAGGGCCTGAAGAAATCCTGCGCTTTTGCGGCCAGCTCCCAAGAAAGCGAGTTGAAAAATGGAGCTCAGGGGCACTGCAATTCATAAACCTGCAGAGTTATAAATGATAACTCTCGTCCACAAATATATTGAGGGAAGGCAACGAAGAGGATTTGAAAGCAAGGCAGAATTGCAGGAAACAGATTTCAGGAGGTAGATTCGAATCGCCTTTAAAGCACGGGAAAAGCGGCAAAACCTCGACAATGATGCCCTTGGCCAAAAAGGGCGTATGCGTTTTTCCTGAATATATTCAGGAAAAAACGCATACGCCCTTTTTGGCCAACCAAGCAACCTGGAAAGGCAAATCAGCCCTACAAAGAAGTCTCGCTTCCCATCGGTCAAAAGGGCCATGCTGTATAAAGTGTCAAAACCAGAAATGCAGGACAGGCCATGGAGAAACGGGAGCCTTGCTACGCTGATGGGCGGGATGTAAAATGCCAACGGCCACTCTGGAGAAGTGTACGGTGTGTCCTGAAACATCTAAAAAACTCAGCTTAGACAACATAGGGCACTTCCCCTCATGGGCGTATAAATTGGGAAAACTAAAAATCAGCAAGACACAGGCACCCCAAAGTTTAGGGCTGATCTGTTGACAAGAACCTCCACTTCGTTACACCTTAAATATCCCAGGAAAGAGAAAAATGGATAAAGAAGTTGTGGTCCTTATGTACAACGGAATATCACTCAGCCATGAAATCAACTGCATAAGGCTAGTAGCAGCATGATGAGTGGATTTAGGTACGACGATTCTAAGTGAAATAAGTCACACAGAAAAAGACACTTATCATAAGATATCACTTATAGAGGGAATGTAAAAACCGCTACCCTTGAACTGAATTACAAAACAGAACAGAGTCACGTTTAGAAAACACACTATGGCTGCTTAACGGGAAAGGTGAGGTGGGGTGATGCATAAAACAAGGGTTTCAAATTAGCTCAGATACCGTTCCATAAACCCAATATGTAATAGACACGACCTACTCCTTGCTCAGTGAACTGGACTCAACACCCCCTATTCACCGCCCAAGAATATATCTGACTAGTAAGAATCTTAAAACATATGTATTGATATCTCTCTGTAAGTAAGTCAAGTGGGTGTAAAGCGGCATAAACAGCAGTGAAAAGCAGCTAAACCCCTTTATAAAAATCAATCACTTTTAAAAACCTGTGAAACAAAGACAGTGAAAGAGAGAGAAATTTTTACTAAATTCGTTCAGGGGCTGTGATGCCTCCTGGATTGACATATCTAGACCCACAGCTGATTGAGACATAAGGGTGGACACTCTTGGGGCTGAGAGGTTTGGTGAGGTTGGGTGAGCAAACGCAGACCCTTTAAAGTAATACTGCGTGGTACCCATCCCATGGGTCCCAAATCTCCAGGTTCAAGGGCATCTTCCTTCATCGAAAACATGCATTAGAAACCCAGAAGATGGTACACCGTGTGATCGGGAAAGGTTTCTAAAACGCACCTCATTTCTCATCTCCTTGTGCTCGGGTTCTCCATTCCAGCCGCTTTACTAGCAATCTCCCTCCTTGGAGGATCAGCACCTTTAACCTCCTGTTCCGTACAGGTTGCAATTTGTCCTGAGGATGAACGGGAAGAGGGGGAACCAATGAGAGACTAGCTCTAGGTGTTGGGACAGGCACAGGTCACTCTATTTTCCCATCAGGAAGAAGAATTAACCACAGGCTCAGCCTGCCGCCCGTGACCAGTATAGGGCCTGAAGCAATCCTGCGCTTTTGCGGCCAGCTCCCAAGAAAGGGATTTGAAAAATGGAGCTCAGGGGCTCTGCAATTCACAAACCTGCAGAGTTATAAATGATAACTCTCGTCCACAAATATATTGAGGGAAGGCAACGAAGAGGATTTGAAAGCAAGGCAGAATTGCAGGAAACAGATTTCAGGAGGTAGATACGAATCGCCTTTAAAGCACAGGAAAAGGGGCAAAACCTCGACCATGATGCCCTTGGCCAAAAAGGGCGTATGCCTTTTTTCCTGAATATATTCAGGAAAAAAGGCATACGCCCTTTTTGGCCAACCAAGCAACCTGGAAAGGCAAATCAGCGCTACAAAGAAGTCTCGCTTCCCATCGGTCAAAAGGGCTATGCTGAATAAAGTGTCAAAACCAGAAATGCAGGACAGGCCATGGAGAAACGGGAGCCTTGCTACGCTGATGGGTGGGATGTAAATTGCCAACAGCCACTCTGGAGAAGTGTACGGTGTGTCCTGAAACATCGAAAAAACTCAGCTTAGAGAGCATAGGGCACTTCCACTCATGGGCGTAAAAATTGGGAAAACTAAAAATCAGCAAGACACAGGCACCCCAAAGTTTAGGGCTGCTCTGTTGACAAGAACCTCCACTTCGTTACACCCTAAATATCCCAGGAAAGAGAAAAATGGATAAAGAAGTTGTGGTCCTTATGTACAATGGAATATCACTCAGCCATGAAATCAACGTCATAAGGCTAGTAGCAGCATGATGAGTGGATTTAGGTACGACGATTCTAAGTGAAATAAGTCACACAGAAAAAGACACTTATCATAAGATATCACTTATAGAGGGAATGTGAAAACCGCGACCCTTGAACTGAATTACAAAACAGAACAGAGGCACACGTTTAGAAAACACACTATGGCTGCTTAACGGGAAAGGTGAGGTGGGGTGATGCATAAAACAAGGGTTTCAAATTAGCTCAGATACCGTTTCATAAACCCAATATGTAATAGACACGACCTACTCCTTGCTCTGTGAACTGGACTCAACACCCCCTATTCACCGTCCAAGAATATATCTGACTAGTAAGAATCTTAAAAGCTATGTATTGATATCTCTCTGTAAGTGAGTCAAGTGGGTGTAAATCGGCATAAACACAGCAGTGAAAAGCAGCTAAACCCCTTTATAAAAATCAATCACTTTTAAAAACCCGTGAAACAAAGACAGAGAAAGAGAGAGAAATTCTTACTAAATTCGCTCAGGGGCTGTGACGCCACCTGGATTGACCATATCTAGACCCACAGCTGATTGAGACATAAGGGTGGACACTCTTGGGGCTGAGAGGTTTGGTGAGGTTGGGTGAGCAAACGCAGACCCTTTAAAGTACTACTGCGTGGGTCCCATCCCATGGGTCCCAAATCTCCAGGTTCAAGGGCATCTTCCCACTTCGAAAACATGCATGAGAAACCCAGAAGATGGTGCACCGTGTGATCGGGAAAGGTTTCTAAAACGCACCTCATTTCTCATCTCCTTGGGCTCGGGTTCGCCATTCCAGCCGCTTTACTAGCAATCTCCCTTCTTGGAGAATCAGCACCTTTAACCTCCTGTTCCGTACAGGTTGCAATTTGTCCTGAGGATGAACGGGAAGAGGGGGAACCAATGAGAGACTAGCTCTAGGTGTTGGGACAGGCACAGGTCACTCTATTTTCCCATCAGGAAGAAAAATTAACCACAGACTCAGCCTGCCGCTCGGGACCAGAATAGGGCCTGAAGAAATCCTGCGCTTTTGCGGCCAGCTCCCAAGAAAGCGAGTTGAAAAATGGAGCTCAGGGGCACTGCAATTCATAAACCTGCAGAGTTATAAATGATAACTCTCGTCCACAAATATATTGAGGGAAGGCAACGAAGAGGATTTGAAAGCAAGGCAGAATTGCAGGAAACAGATTTCAGGAGGTAGATTCGAATCGCCTTTAAAGCACGGGAAAAGCGGCAAAACCTCGACAATGATGCCCTTGGCCAAAAAGGGCGTATGCGTTTTTCCTGAATATATTCAGGAAAAAACGCATACGCCCTTTTTGGCCAACCAAGCAACCTGGAAAGGCAAATCAGCGCTACAAAGAAGTCTCGCTTCCCATCGGTCAAAAGGGCCATGCTGTATAAAGTGTCAAAACCAGAAATGCAGGACAGGCCATGGAGAAACGGGAGCCTTGCTACGCTGATGGGCGGGATGTAAAATGCCAACGGCCACTCTGGAGAAGTGTACGGTGTGTCCTGAAACATCTAAAAAACTCAGCTTAGACAACATAGGGCACTTCCCCTCATGGGCGTATAAATTGGGAAAACTAAAAATCAGCAAGACACAGGCACCCCAAAGTTTAGGGCTGATCTGTTGACAAGAACCTCCACTTCGTTACACCTTAAATATCCCAGGAAAGAGAAAAATGGATAAAGAAGTTGTGGTCCTTATGTACAACGGAATATCACTCAGCCATGAAATCAACGTCATAAGGCTAGTAGCAGCATGATGAGTGGATTTAGGTACGACGATTCTAAGTGAAATAAGTCACACAGAAAAAGACACTTATCATAAGATATCACTTATAGAGGGAATGTAAAAACCGCTACCCTTGAACTGAATTACAAAACAGAACAGAGTCACGTTTAGAAAACACACTATGGCTGCTTAACGGGAAAGGTGAGGTGGGGTGATGCATAAAACAAGGGTTTCAAATTAGCTCAGATACCGTTCCATAAACCCAATATGTAATAGACACGACCTACTCCTTGCTCAGTGAACTGGACTCAACACCCCCTATTCACCGCCCAAGAATATATCTGACTAGTAAGAATCTTAAAACATATGTATTGATATCTCTCTGTAAGTAAGTCAAGTGGGTGTAAAGCGGCATAAACAGCAGTGAAAAGCAGCTAAACCCCTTTATAAAAATCAATCACTTTTAAAAACCTGTGAAACAAAGACAGTGAAAGAGAGAGAAATTTTTACTAAATTCGTTCAGGGGCTGTGATGCCTCCTGGATTGACATATCTAGACCCACAGCTGATTGAGACATAAGGGTGGACACTCTTGGGGCTGAGAGGTTTGGTGAGGTTGGGTGAGCAAACGCAGACCCTTTAAAGTAATACTGCGTGGTACCCATCCCATGGGTCCCAAATCTCCAGGTTCAAGGGCATCTTCCTTCATCGAAAACATGCATTAGAAACCCAGAAGATGGTACACCGTGTGATCGGGAAAGGTTTCTAAAACGCACCTCATTTCTCATCTCCTTGTGCTCGGGTTCTCCATTCCAGCCGCTTTACTAGCAATCTCCCTCCTTGGAGGATCAGCACCTTTAACCTCCTGTTCCGTACAGGTTGCAATTTGTCCTGAGGATGAACGGGAAGAGGGGGAACCAATGAGAGACTAGCTCTAGGTGTTGGGACAGGCACAGGTCACTCTATTTTCCCATCAGGAAGAAGAATTAACCACAGGCTCAGCCTGCCGCCCGTGACCAGTATAGGGCCTGAAGCAATCCTGCGCTTTTGCGGCCAGCTCCCAAGAAAGGGATTTGAAAAATGGAGCTCAGGGGCTCTGCAATTCACAAACCTGCAGAGTTATAAATGATAACTCTCGTCCACAAATATATTGAGGGAAGGCAACGAAGAGGATTTGAAAGCAAGGCAGAATTGCAGGAAACAGATTTCAGGAGGTAGATACGAATCGCCTTTAAAGCACAGGAAAAGGGGCAAAACCTCGACCATGATGCCCTTGGCCAAAAAGGGCGTATGCCTTTTTTCCTGAATATATTCAGGAAAAAAGGCATACGCCCTTTTTGGCCAACCAAGCAACCTGGAAAGGCAAATCAGCGCTACAAAGAAGTCTCGCTTCCCATCGGTCAAAAGGGCTATGCTGAATAAAGTGTCAAAACCAGAAATGCAGGACAGGCCATGGAGAAACGGGAGCCTTGCTACGCTGATGGGTGGGATGTAAATTGCCAACAGCCACTCTGGAGAAGTGTACGGTGTGTCCTGAAACATCGAAAAAACTCAGCTTAGAGAGCATAGGGCACTTCCACTCATGGGCGTAAAAATTGGGAAAACTAAAAATCAGCAAGACACAGGCACCCCAAAGTTTAGGGCTGCTCTGTTGACAAGAACCTCCACTTCGTTACACCCTAAATATCCCAGGAAAGAGAAAAATGGATAAAGAAGTTGTGGTCCTTATGTACAATGGAATATCACTCAGCCATGAAATCAACGTCATAAGGCTAGTAGCAGCATGATGAGTGGATTTAGGTACGACGATTCTAAGTGAAATAAGTCACACAGAAAAAGACACTTATCATAAGATATCACTTATAGAGGGAATGTGAAAACCGCGACCCTTGAACTGAATTACAAAACAGAACAGAGGCACACGTTTAGAAAACACACTATGGCTGCTTAACGGGAAAGGTGAGGTGGGGTGATGCATAAAACAAGGGTTTCAAATTAGCTCAGATACCGTTTCATAAACCCAATATGTAATAGACACGACCTACTCCTTGCTCTGTGAACTGGACTCAACACCCCCTATTCACCGTCCAAGAATATATCTGACTAGTAAGAATCTTAAAAGCTATGTATTGATATCTCTCTGTAAGTGAGTCAAGTGGGTGTAAATCGGCATAAACACAGCAGTGAAAAGCAGCTAAACCCCTTTATAAAAATCAATCACTTTTAAAAACCCGTGAAACAAAGACAGAGAAAGAGAGAGAAATTCTTACTAAATTCGCTCAGGGGCTGTGACGCCCCCTGGATTGACCATATCTAGACCCACAGCTGATTGAGACATAAGGGTGGACACTCTTGGGGCTGAGACGTTTGGTGAGGTTGGGTGAGCAAACGCAGACCCTTTAAAGTACTACTGCGTGGGTCCCATCCCATGGGTCCCAAATCTCCAGGTTCAAGGGCATCTTCCCACTTCGAAAACATGCATGAGAAACCCAGAAGATGGTGCACCGTGTGATCGGGAAAGGTTTCTAAAACGCACCTCATTTCTCATCTCCTTGGGCTCGGGTTCGCCATTCCAGCCGCTTTACTAGCAATCTCCCTTCTTGGAGAATCAGCACCTTTAACCTCCTGTTCCGTACAGGTTGCAATTTGTCCTGAGGATGAACGGGAAGAGGGGGAACCAATGAGAGACTAGCTCTAGGTGTTGGGACAGGCACAGGTCACTCTATTTTCCCATCAGGAAGAAAAATTAACCACAGACTCAGCCTGCCGCTCGGGACCAGAATAGGGCCTGAAGAAATCCTGCGCTTTTGCGGCCAGCTCCCAAGAAAGCGAGTTGAAAAATGGAGCTCAGGGGCACTGCAATTCATAAACCTGCAGAGTTATAAATGATAACTCTCGTCCACAAATATATTGAGGGAAGGCAACGAAGAGGATTTGAAAGCAAGGCAGAATTGCAGGAAACAGATTTCAGGAGGTAGATTCGAATCGCCTTTAAAGCACGGGAAAAGCGGCAAAACCTCGACAATGATGCCCTTGGCCAAAAAGGGCGTATGCGTTTTTCCTGAATATATTCAGGAAAAAACGCATACGCCCTTTTTGGCCAACCAAGCAACCTGGAAAGGCAAATCAGCCCTACAAAGAAGTCTCGCTTCCCATCGGTCAAAAGGGCCATGCTGTATAAAGTGTCAAAACCAGAAATGCAGGACAGTCCATGGAGAAACGGGAGCCTTGCTACGCTGATGGGCGGGATGTAAATTGCCAACAGCCACTCTGGAGAAGTGTACGGTGTGTCTTGAAACATCGAAAAAACTCAGCTTACAGAGCATAGGGCACTTCCCCTCATGGGCGTATAAATTGGGAAAACTAAAAATCAGCAAGACACAGGCACCCCAAAGTTTAGGGCTGATCTGTTGACAAGAACCTCCACTTCGTTACACCTTAAATATCCCAGGAAAGAGAAAAATGGATAAAGAAGTTGTGGTCCTTATGTACAACGGAATATCACTCAGCCATGAAATCAACTGCATAAGGCTAGTAGCAGCATGATGAGTGGATTTAGGTACGACGATTCTAAGTGAAATAAGTCACACAGAAAAAGACACTTATCATAAGATATCACTTATAGAGGGAATGTAAAAACCGCTACCCTTGAACTGAATTACAAAACAGAACAGAGTCACGATTAGAAAACACACTATGGCTGCTTAACGGGAAAGGTGAGGTGGGGTGATGCATAAAACAAGGGTTTCAAATTAGCTCAGATACCGTTCCATAAACCCAATATGTAATAGACACGACCTACTCCTTGCTCAGTGAACTGGACTCAACACCCCCTATTCACCGCCCAAGAATATATCTGACTAGTAAGAATCTTAAAACATATGTATTGATATCTCTCTGTAAGTGAGTCAAGTGGGTGTAAAGCGGAATAAACAGCAGTGAAAAGCAGCTAAACCCCTTTATAAAAATCACTCACTTTTAAAAACCTGTGAAACAAAGGCAGTGAAAGAGAGAGAAATTCTTACTAAATTCGTTCAGGGGCTGTGATGCCTCCTGGATTGACATATCTAGACCCACAGCTGATTGAGACATAAGGGTGGACACTCTTGGGGCTGAGAGGTTTGGTGAGGTTGGGTGAGCAAACGCAGACCCTTTAAAGTAATACTGCGTGGTACCCATCCCATGGGTCCCAAATCTCCAGGTTCAAGGGCATCTTCCTTCATCGAAAACATGCATTAGAAACCCAGAAGATGGTACACCGTGTGATCGGGAAAGGTTTCTAAAACGCACCTCATTTCTCATCTCCTTGTGCTCGGGTTCTCCATTCCAGCCGCATTACTAGCAATCTCCCTCCTTGGAGGATCAGCACCTTTAACCTCCTGTTCCGTACAGGTTGCAATTTGTCCTGAGGATGAACGGGAAGAGGGGGAACCAATGAGAGACTAGCTCTAGGTGTTGGGACAGGCACAGGTCACTCTATTTTCCCATCAGGAAGAAGAATTAACCACAGGCTCAGCCTGCCGCCCGTGACCAGTATAGGGCCTGAAGCAATCCTGCGCTTTTGCGGCCAGCTCCCAAGAAAGGGATTTGAAAAATGGAGCTCAGGGGCTCTGCAATTCACAAACCTGCAGAGTTATAAATGATAACTCTCGTCCACAAATATATTGAGGGAAGGCAACGAAGAGGATTTGAAAGCAAGGCAGAATTGCAGGAAACAGATTTCAGGAGGTAGATTCGAATCGCCTTTAAAGCACGGGAAAAGCGGCAAAACCTCGACAATGATGCCCTTGGCCAAAAAGGGCGTATGCGTTTTTCCTGAATATATTCAGGAAAAAACGCATACGCCCTTTTTGGCCAACCAAGCAACCTGGAAAGGCAAATCAGCCCTACAAAGAAGTCTCGCTTCCCATCGGTCAAAAGGGCCATGCTGAATAAAGTATCAAAACCAGAAATGCAGGACAGGCCATGGAGAAACGGGAGCCTTGCTACGCTGAAGGGCGGGATGTAAATTGCCAACAGCCACTCTGGAGAAGTGTACGGTGTGTCCTGAAACATCGAAAAAACTCAGCTTAGAGAGCATAGGGCACTTCCACTCATGGGCGTATAAATTGGGAAAACTAAAAATCAGCAAGACACAGGCACCCCAAAGTGTAGGGCTGCTCTGTTGACAAGAACCTCCACTTCGTTACACCTTAAATATCCCAGGAAAGAGAAAAATGGATAAAGAAGTTGTGGTCCTTATGTACAATGGAATATCACTCAGCCATGAAATCAACGTCATAAGGCTAGTAGCAGCATGATGAGTGGATTTAGGTACGACGATTCTAAGTGAAATAAGTCACACAGAAAAAGACACTTATCATAAGATATCACTTATAGAGGGAATGTAAAAACCGCTACCCTTGAACTGAATTACAAAACAGAACAGAGGCACACGTTTAGAAAACACACTATGGCTGCTTAACGGGAAAGGTGAGGTGGGGTGATGCATAAAACAAGAGTTTCAAATTAGCTCAGAGACCGTTGCATAAACCCAATATGTAATAGACACGACCTACTCCTTGCTCAGTGATCTGGACTCAACACCCCCTATTCACCGCCCAAGAATATATCTGACTAGTAAGAATCTTAAAAGCTATGTATTAATATCTCTCTGTAAGTGAGTCAATTGAATGTAAAGCGGCATAAACAGAGCAGTGAAAAGCAGCTAAACCCCTTTATAAAAACCAATTACTTTTAAAAACCCGTGAAACAAAGACAGTGAAAGATAGAGAAATTCTTACTAAATTCGTTCAGGGGCTGTGATGCCACCTGGATTGACCATATATAGACCCACAGCTGATTGAGACATAAGGGTTGACACTCTTGGGGCTGAGAGGTTTGGTGAGGTTGGGTGAGCAAACGCAGACCCTTTAAAGTAATACTGCATTGTACCCATCCCATGGGTCCCAAATCTCCAGGTTCATGGGCATCTTCCCACTTCGAAAACATGCATGAGAAACCCAGAAGATGGTGCACCGTGTGATCGGGAAAGGTTTTTAAAACGCACCTCATTTCTCATCTCCTTGTGCTCGGGTTCTCCATTCCAGCCGCTTTACTAGCAATCTCCCTCCTTGGAGGATCAGCACCTTTAACCTCCTGTTCCGTACAGGTTGCAATTTGTCCTGAGGATGAACGGGAAGAGGGGGAACCAATGAGAGACTAGCTCTAGGTGTTGGGACAGGCACAGGTCACTCTATTTTCCCATCAGGAAGAAGAATTAACCACAGGCTCAGCCTGCCGCCCGTGACCAGTATAGGGCCTGAAGCAATCCTGCGCTTTTGCGGCCAGCTCCCAAGAAAGGGATTTGAAAAATGGAGCTCAGGGGCTCTGCAATTCACAAACCTGCAGAGTTATAAATGATAACTCTCGTCCACAAATATATTGAGGGAAGGCAACGAAGAGGATTTGAAAGCAAGGCAGAATTGCAGGAAACAGATTTCAGGAGGTAGATACGAATCGCCTTTAAAGCACAGGAAAAGGGGCAAAACCTCGACCATGATGCCCTTGGCCAAAAAGGGCGTATGCCTTTTTTCCTGAATATATTCAGGAAAAAACGCATACGCCCTTTTTGGCCAACCAAGCAACCTGGAAAGGCAAATCAGCGCTACAAAGAAGTCTCGCTTCCCATCGGTCAAAAGGGCCATGCTGAATAAAGTGTCAAAACCAGAAATGCAGGACAGGCCATGGAGAAACGGGAGCCTTGCTACGCTGAAGGGCGGGATGTAAATTGCCAACAGCCACTCTGGAGAAGTGTACGGTGTGTCCTGAAACATCGAAAAAACTCAGCTTAGAGAGCATAGGGCACTTCCACTCATGGGCGTATAAATTGGGAAAACTAAAAATCAGCAAGACACAGGCACCCCAAAGTTTAGGGCTGCTCTGTTGACAAGAACCTCTACTTTGTTACAATGTAAATATCCCAGGAAAGGGAAAAATGGATAAAGAAGTTGTGGTCCTTATGTACAATGGAATATCACTCAGCCATGAAATCAACGTCATAAGGCTAGTAGCAGCATGATGAGTGGATTTAGGTACGACGATTCTAAGTGAAATAAGTCACACAGAAAAAGACACTTATCATGAGATATCACTTATAGAGGGAATGTGAAAACCGCGACCCTTGAACTGAATTACAAAACAGAACAGAGGCACACGTTTAGAAAACACACTATGGCTGCTTAACGGGAAAGGTGAGGTGGGGTGATGCATAAAACAAGGGTTTCAAATTAGCTCAGATACCGTTCCATAAACCCAATATGTAATAGACACGACCTACTCCTTGCTCTGTGAACTGGACTCAACACCCCCTATTCACCGTCCAAGAATATATCTGACTAGTAAGAATCTTAAAAGCTATGTATTGATATCTCTCTGTAAGTGAGTCAAGTGGGTGTAAATCGGCATAAACACAGCAGTGAAAAGCAGCTAAACCCCTTTATAAAAATCAATCACTTTTAAAAACCCGTGAAACAAAGACAGAGAAAGAGAGAGAAATTCTTACTAAATTCGCTCAGGGGCTGTGACGCCCCCTGGATTGACCATATC
Organism: Balaenoptera borealis; assembly: GCF_965194805.1. Classification (NCBI taxonomy): domain Eukaryota; kingdom Metazoa; phylum Chordata; class Mammalia; order Artiodactyla; family Balaenopteridae; genus Balaenoptera; species Balaenoptera borealis. The sequence continues at coordinate 123,863 of NW_028123654.1, forward strand.
TAGACCCACAGCTGATTGAGACATAAGGGTGGACACTCTTGGGGCTGAGAGGTTTGGTGAGGTTGGGTGAGCAAACGCAGACCCTTTAAAGTAATACTGCGTGGTTCCCATCCCATGGGTCCCAAATCTCCAGGTTCAAGGGCATCTTCCCACTTCGAAAACATGCATGAGAAACCCAGAAGATGGTGCACCGTGTGATCGGAAAAGGTTTCTAAAACGCACCTCATTTCTCATCTCCTTGGGCTCGGGTTCGCCATTCCAGCCGCTTTACTAGCAATCTCCCTTCTTGGAGAATCAGCACCTTTAACCTCCTGTTCCGTACAGGTTGCAATTTGTCCTGAGGATGAACGGGAAGAGGGGGAACCAATGAGAGACTAGCTCTAGGTGTTGGGACAGGCACAGGTCACTCTATTTTCCCATCAGGAAGAAGAATTAACCACAGGCTCAGCCTGCCGCCCGTGACCAGTATAGGGCCTGAAGCAATCCTGCGCTTTTGCGGCCAGCTCCCAAGAAAGGGATTTGAAAAATGGAGCTCAGGGGCTCTGCAATTCACAAACCTGCAGAGTTATAAATGATAACTCTCGTCCACAAATATATTGAGGGAAGGCAACGAAGAGGATTTGAAAGCAAGGCAGAATTGCAGGAAACAGATTTCAGGAGGTAGATACGAATCGCCTTTAAAGCACAGGAAAAGGGGCAAAACCTCGACCATGATGCCCTTGGCCAAAAAGGGCGTATGCCTTTTTTCCTGAATATATTCAGGAAAAAAGGCATACGCCCTTTTTGGCCAACCAAGCAACCTGGAAAGGCAAATCAGCGCTACAAAGAAGTCTCGCTTCCCATCGGTCAAAAGGGCTATGCTGAATAAAGTGTCAAAACCAGAAATGCAGGACAGGCCATGGAGAAACGGGAGCCTTGCTACGCTGATGCGCGGGATGTAAAATGCCAACGGCCACTCTGGAGAAGTGTACGGTGTGTCCTGAAACATCTAAAAAACTCAGCTTAGACAACATAGGGCTCTTCCACTCATGGGCGTATAAATTGGGAAAACTAAAAATCAGCAAGACACAGGCACCCCAAAGTTTAGGGCTGCTCTGTTGACAAGAACCTCCACTTCGTTACACCTTAAATATACCAGGAAAGAGAAAAATGGATAAAGAAGTTGTGGTCCTTATGTACAATGGAATATCACTCAGCCATGAAATCAACGTCATAAGGCTAGTAGCAGCATGATGAGTGGATTTAGGTACGACGATTCTAAGTGAAATAAGTCACACAGAAAAAGACACTTATCATAAGATATCACTTATAGAGGGAATGTGAAAACCGCGACCCTTGAACTGAATTACAAAACAGAACAGAGGCACACGTTTAGAAAACACACTATGGCTCCTTAACGGGAAAGGTGAGGTGGGGTGATGCATAAAACAAGGGTTTCAAATTAGCTCAGATACCGTTCCATAAACCCAATATGTAATAGACACGACCTACTCCTTGCTCTGTGAACTGGACTCAACACCCCCTATTCACCGCCCAAGAATATATCTGACTAGTAAGAATCTTAAAACATATGTATTGATATCTCTCTGTAAGTGAGTCAAGTGGGTGTAAAGCGGAATAAACAGCAGTGAAAAGCAGCTAAACCCCTTTATAAAAATCACTCACTTTTAAAAACCTGTGAAACAAAGGCAGTGAAAGAGAGAGAAATTCTTACTAAATTCGTTCAGGGGCTGTGATGCCTCCTGGATTGACATATCTAGACCCACAGCTGATTGAGACATAAGGGTGGACACTCTTGGGGCTGAGAGGTTTGGTGAGGTTGGGTGAGCAAACGCAGACCCTTTAAAGTAATACTGCGTGGTACCCATCCCATGGGTCCCAAATCTCCAGGTTCAAGGGCATCTTCCTTCATCGAAAACATGCATTAGAAACCCAGAAGATGGTACACCGTGTGATCGGGAAAGGTTTCTAAAACGCACCTCATTTCTCATCTCCTTGTGCTCGGGTTCTCCATTCCAGCCGCATTACTAGCAATCTCCCTCCTTGGAGGATCAGCACCTTTAACCTCCTGTTCCGTACAGGTTGCAATTTGTCCTGAGGATGAACGGGAAGAGGGGGAACCAATGAGAGACTAGCTCTAGGTGTTGGGACAGGCACAGGTCACTCTATTTTCCCATCAGGAAGAAGAATTAACCACAGGCTCAGCCTGCCGCCCGTGACCAGTATAGGGCCTGAAGCAATCCTGCGCTTTTGCGGCCAGCTCCCAAGAAAGGGATTTGAAAAATGGAGCTCAGGGGCTCTGCAATTCACAAACCTGCAGAGTTATAAATGATAACTCTCGTCCACAAATATATTGAGGGAAGGCAACGAAGAGGATTTGAAAGCAAGGCAGAATTGCAGGAAACAGATTTCAGGAGGTAGATTCGAATCGCCTTTAAAGCACGGGAAAAGCGGCAAAACCTCGACAATGATGCCCTTGGCCAAAAAGGGCGTATGCGTTTTTCCTGAATATATTCAGGAAAAAACGCATACGCCCTTTTTGGCCAACCAAGCAACCTGGAAAGGCAAATCAGCCCTACAAAGAAGTCTCGCTTCCCATCGGTCAAAAGGGCCATGCTGAATAAAGTATCAAAACCAGAAATGCAGGACAGGCCATGGAGAAACGGGAGCCTTGCTACGCTGAAGGGCGGGATGTAAATTGCCAACAGCCACTCTGGAGAAGTGTACGGTGTGTCCTGAAACATCGAAAAAACTCAGCTTAGAGAGCATAGGGCACTTCCACTCATGGGCGTATAAATTGGGAAAACTAAAAATCAGCAAGACACAGGCACCCCAAAGTGTAGGGCTGCTCTGTTGACAAGAACCTCCACTTCGTTACACCTTAAATATCCCAGGAAAGAGAAAAATGGATAAAGAAGTTGTGGTCCTTATGTACAATGGAATATCACTCAGCCATGAAATCAACGTCATAAGGCTAGTAGCAGCATGATGAGTGGATTTAGGTACGACGATTCTAAGTGAAATAAGTCACACAGAAAAAGACACTTATCATAAGATATCACTTATAGAGGGAATGTAAAAACCGCTACCCTTGAACTGAATTACAAAACAGAACAGAGGCACACGTTTAGAAAACACACTATGGCTGCTTAACGGGAAAGGTGAGGTGGGGTGATGCATAAAACAAGAGTTTCAAATTAGCTCAGAGACCGTTGCATAAACCCAATATGTAATAGACACGACCTACTCCTTGCTCAGTGATCTGGACTCAACACCCCCTATTCACCGCCCAAGAATATATCTGACTAGTAAGAATCTTAAAAGCTATGTATTAATATCTCTCTGTAAGTGAGTCAATTGAATGTAAAGCGGCATAAACAGAGCAGTGAAAAGCAGCTAAACCCCTTTATAAAAACCAATTACTTTTAAAAACCCGTGAAACAAAGACAGTGAAAGATAGAGAAATTCTTACTAAATTCGTTCAGGGGCTGTGATGCCACCTGGATTGACCATATATAGACCCACAGCTGATTGAGACATAAGGGTTGACACTCTTGGGGCTGAGAGGTTTGGTGAGGTTGGGTGAGCAAACGCAGACCCTTTAAAGTAATACTGCATTGTACCCATCCCATGGGTCCCAAATCTCCAGGTTCATGGGCATCTTCCCACTTCGAAAACATGCATGAGAAACCCAGAAGATGGTGCACCGTGTGATCGGGAAAGGTTTTTAAAACGCACCTCATTTCTCATCTCCTTGTGCTCGGGTTCTCCATTCCAGCCGCTTTACTAGCAATCTCCCTCCTTGGAGGATCAGCACCTTTAACCTCCTGTTCCGTACAGGTTGCAATTTGTCCTGAGGATGAACGGGAAGAGGGGGAACCAATGAGAGACTAGCTCTAGGTGTTGGGACAGGCACAGGTCACTCTATTTTCCCATCAGGAAGAAGAATTAACCACAGGCTCAGCCTGCCGCCCGTGACCAGTATAGGGCCTGAAGCAATCCTGCGCTTTTGCGGCCAGCTCCCAAGAAAGGGATTTGAAAAATGGAGCTCAGGGGCTCTGCAATTCACAAACCTGCAGAGTTATAAATGATAACTCTCGTCCACAAATATATTGAGGGAAGGAAACGAAGAGGATTTGAAAGCAAGGCAGAATTGCAGGAAACAGATTTCAGGAGGTAGATACGAATCGCCTTTAAAGCACAGGAAAAGGGGCAAAACCTCGACCATGATGCCCTTGGCCAAAAAGGGCGTATGCCTTTTTTCCTGAATATATTCAGGAAAAAACGCATACGCTCTTTTTGGCCAACCAAGCAACCTGGAAAGGCAAATCAGCGCTACAAAGAAGTCTCGCTTCCCATCGGTCAAAAGGGCCATGCTGAATAAAGTGTCAAAACCAGAAATGCAGGACAGGCCATGGAGAAACGGGAGCCTTGCTACGCTGAAGGGCGGGATGTAAATTGCCAACAGCCACTCTGGAGAAGTGTACGGTGTGTCCTGAAACATCGAAAAAACTCAGCTTAGAGAGCATAGGGCACTTCCACTCATGGGCGTATAAATTGGGAAAACTAAAAATCAGCAAGACACAGGCACCCCAAAGTTTAGGGCTGCTCTGTTGACAAGAACCTCTACTTTGTTACAATGTAAATATCCCAGGAAAGGGAAAAATGGATAAAGAAGTTGTGGTCCTTATGTACAATGGAATATCACTCAGCCATGAAATCAACGTCATAAGGCTAGTAGCAGCATGATGAGTGGATTTAGGTACGACGATTCTAAGTGAAATAAGTCACACAGAAAAAGACACTTATCATGAGATATCACTTATAGAGGGAATGTGAAAACCGCGACCCTTGAACTGAATTACAAAACAGAACAGAGGCACACGTTTAGAAAACACACTATGGCTGCTTAACGGGAAAGGTGAGGTGGGGTGATGCATAAAACAAGGGTTTCAAATTAGCTCAGATACCGTTTCATAAACCCAATATGTAATAGACACGACCTACTCCTTGCTCTGTGAACTGGACTCAACACCCCCTATTCACCGTCCAAGAATATATCTGACTAGTAAGAATCTTAAAAGCTATGTATTGATATCTCTCTGTAAGTGAGTCAAGTGGGTGTAAATCGGCATAAACACAGCAGTGAAAAGCAGCTAAACCCCTTTATAAAAATCAATCACTTTTAAAAACCCGTGAAACAAAGACAGAGAAAGAGAGAGAAATTCTTACTAAATTCGCTCAGGGGCTGTGACGCCACCTGGATTGACCATATCTAGACCCACAGCTGATTGAGACATAAGGGTGGACACTCTTGGGGCTGAGAGGTTTGGTGAGGTTGGGTGAGCAAACGCAGACCCTTTAAAGTAATACTGCGTGGTTCCCATCCCATGGGTCCCAAATCTCCAGGTTCAAGGGCATCTTCCCACTTCGAAAACATGCATGAGAAACCCAGAAGATGGTGCACCGTGTGATCGGAAAAGGTTTCTAAAACGCACCTCATTTCTCATCTCCTTGGGCTCGGGTTCGCCATTCCAGCCGCTTTACTAGCAATCTCCCTTCTTGGAGAATCAGCACCTTTAACCTCCTGTTCCGTACAGGTTGCAATTTGTCCTGAGGATGAACGGGAAGAGGGGGAACCAATGAGAGACTAGCTCTAGGTGTTGGGACAGGCACAGGTCACTCTATTTTCCCATCAGGAAGAAGAATTAACCACAGGCTCAGCCTGCCGCCCGTGACCAGTATAGGGCCTGAAGCAATCCTGCGCTTTTGCGGCCAGCTCCCAAGAAAGGGATTTGAAAAATGGAGCTCAGGGGCTCTGCAATTCACAAACCTGCAGAGTTATAAATGATAACTCTCGTCCACAAATATATTGAGGGAAGGCAACGAAGAGGATTTGAAAGCAAGGCAGAATTGCAGGAAACAGATTTCAGGAGGTAGATACGAATCGCCTTTAAAGCACAGGAAAAGGGGCAAAACCTCGACCATGATGCCCTTGGCCAAAAAGGGCGTATGCCTTTTTTCCTGAATATATTCAGGAAAAAAGGCATACGCCCTTTTTGGCCAACCAAGCAACCTGGAAAGGCAAATCAGCGCTACAAAGAAGTCTCGCTTCCCATCGGTCAAAAGGGCTATGCTGAATAAAGTGTCAAAACCAGAAATGCAGGACAGGCCATGGAGAAACGGGAGCCTTGCTACGCTGATGGGTGGGATGTAAATTGCCAACAGCCACTCTGGAGAAGTGTACGGTGTGTCCTGAAACATCGAAAAAACTCAGCTTAGAGAGCATAGGGCACTTCCACTCATGGGCGTATAAATTGGGAAAACTAAAAATCAGCAAGACACAGGCACCCCAAAGTTTAGGGCTGCTCTGTTGACAAGAACCTCCACTTCGTTACACCCTAAATATCCCAGGAAAGAGAAAAATGGATAAAGAAGTTGTGGTCCTTATGTACAATGGAATATCACTCAGCCATGAAATCAACGTCATAAGGCTAGTAGCAGCATGATGAGTGGATTTAGGTACGACGATTCTAAGTGAAATAAGTCACACAGAAAAAGACACTTATCATAAGATATCACTTATAGAGGGAATGTGAAAACCGCGACCCTTGAACTGAATTACAAAACAGAACAGAGGCACACGTTTAGAAAACACACTATGGCTGCTTAACGGGAAAGGTGAGGTGGGGTGATGCATAAAACAAGGGTTTCAAATTAGCTCAGATACCGTTTCATAAACCCAATATGTAATAGACACGACCTACTCCTTGCTCTGTGAACTGGACTCAACACCCCCTATTCACCGTCCAAGAATATATCTGACTAGTAAGAATCTTAAAAGCTATGTATTGATATCTCTCTGTAAGTGAGTCAAGTGGGTGTAAATCGGCATAAACACAGCAGTGAAAAGCAGCTAAACCCCTTTATAAAAATCAATCACTTTTAAAAACCCGTGAAACAAAGACAGAGAAAGAGAGAGAAATTCTTACTAAATTCGCTCAGGGGCTGTGACGCCCCCTGGATTGACCATATCTAGACCCACAGCTGATTGAGACATAAGGGTGGACACTCTTGGGGCTGAGAGGTTTGGTGAGGTTGGGTGAGCAAACGCAGACCCTTTAAAGTACTACTGCGTGGGTCCCATCCCATGGGTCCCAAATCTCCAGGTTCAAGGGCATCTTCCCACTTCGAAAACATGCATGAGAAACCCAGAAGATGGTGCACCGTGTGATCGGGAAAGGTTTCTAAAACGCACCTCATTTCTCATCTCCTTGGGCTCGGGTTCGCCATTCCAGCCGCTTTACTAGCAATCTCCCTTCTTGGAGAATCAGCACCTTTAACCTCCTGTTCCGTACAGGTTGCAATTTGTCCTGAGGATGAACGGGAAGAGGGGGAACCAATGAGAGACTAGCTCTAGGTGTTGGGACAGGCACAGGTCACTCTATTTTCCCATCAGGAAGAAAAATTAACCACAGACTCAGCCTGCCGCTCGGGACCAGAATAGGGCCTGAAGAAATCCTGCGCTTTTGCGGCCAGCTCCCAAGAAAGCGAGTTGAAAAATGGAGCTCAGGGGCACTGCAATTCATAAACCTGCAGAGTTATAAATGATAACTCTCGTCCACAAATATATTGAGGGAAGGCAACGAAGAGGATTTGAAAGCAAGGCAGAATTGCAGGAAACAGATTTCAGGAGGTAGATTCGAATCGCCTTTAAAGCACGGGAAAAGCGGCAAAACCTCGACAATGATGCCCTTGGCCAAAAAGGGCGTATGCGTTTTTCCTGAATATATTCAGGAAAAAACGCATACGCCCTTTTTGGCCAACCAAGCAACCTGGAAAGGCAAATCAGCCCTACAAAGAAGTCTCGCTTCCCATCGGTCAAAAGGGCCATGCTGTATAAAGTGTCAAAACCAGAAATGCAGGACAGGCCATGGAGAAACGGGAGCCTTGCTACGCTGATGGGCGGGATGTAAAATGCCAACGGCCACTCTGGAGAAGTGTACGGTGTGTCCTGAAACATCTAAAAAACTCAGCTTAGACAACATAGGGCACTTCCCCTCATGGGCGTATAAATTGGGAAAACTAAAAATCAGCAAGACACAGGCACCCCAAAGTTTAGGGCTGATCTGTTGACAAGAACCTCCACTTCGTTACACCTTAAATATCCCAGGAAAGAGAAAAATGGATAAAGAAGTTGTGGTCCTTATGTACAACGGAATATCACTCAGCCATGAAATCAACTGCATAAGGCTAGTAGCAGCATGATGAGTGGATTTAGGTACGACGATTCTAAGTGAAATAAGTCACACAGAAAAAGACACTTATCATAAGATATCACTTATAGAGGGAATGTAAAAACCGCTACCCTTGAACTGAATTACAAAACAGAACAGAGTCACGTTTAGAAAACACACTATGGCTGCTTAACGGGAAAGGTGAGGTGGGGTGATGCATAAAACAAGGGTTTCAAATTAGCTCAGATACCGTTCCATAAACCCAATATGTAATAGACACGACCTACTCCTTGCTCAGTGAACTGGACTCAACACCCCCTATTCACCGCCCAAGAATATATCTGACTAGTAAGAATCTTAAAACATATGTATTGATATCTCTCTGTAAGTAAGTCAAGTGGGTGTAAAGCGGCATAAACAGCAGTGAAAAGCAGCTAAACCCCTTTATAAAAATCAATCACTTTTAAAAACCTGTGAAACAAAGACAGTGAAAGAGAGAGAAATTTTTACTAAATTCGTTCAGGGGCTGTGATGCCTCCTGGATTGACATATCTAGACCCACAGCTGATTGAGACATAAGGGTGGACACTCTTGGGGCTGAGAGGTTTGGTGAGGTTGGGTGAGCAAACGCAGACCCTTTAAAGTAATACTGCGTGGTACCCATCCCATGGGTCCCAAATCTCCAGGTTCAAGGGCATCTTCCTTCATCGAAAACATGCATTAGAAACCCAGAAGATGGTACACCGTGTGATCGGGAAAGGTTTCTAAAACGCACCTCATTTCTCATCTCCTTGTGCTCGGGTTCTCCATTCCAGCCGCTTTACTAGCAATCTCCCTCCTTGGAGGATCAGCACCTTTAACCTCCTGTTCCGTACAGGTTGCAATTTGTCCTGAGGATGAACGGGAAGAGGGGGAACCAATGAGAGACTAGCTCTAGGTGTTGGGACAGGCACAGGTCACTCTATTTTCCCATCAGGAAGAAGAATTAACCACAGGCTCAGCCTGCCGCCCGTGACCAGTATAGGGCCTGAAGCAATCCTGCGCTTTTGCGGCCAGCTCCCAAGAAAGGGATTTGAAAAATGGAGCTCAGGGGCTCTGCAATTCACAAACCTGCAGAGTTATAAATGATAACTCTCGTCCACAAATATATTGAGGGAAGGCAACGAAGAGGATTTGAAAGCAAGGCAGAATTGCAGGAAACAGATTTCAGGAGGTAGATACGAATCGCCTTTAAAGCACAGGAAAAGGGGCAAAACCTCGACCATGATGCCCTTGGCCAAAAAGGGCGTATGCCTTTTTTCCTGAATATATTCAGGAAAAAAGGCATACGCCCTTTTTGGCCAACCAAGCAACCTGGAAAGGCAAATCAGCGCTACAAAGAAGTCTCGCTTCCCATCGGTCAAAAGGGCTATGCTGAATAAAGTGTCAAAACCAGAAATGCAGGACAGGCCATGGAGAAACGGGAGCCTTGCTACGCTGATGGGTGGGATGTAAATTGCCAACAGCCACTCTGGAGAAGTGTACGGTGTGTCCTGAAACATCGAAAAAACTCAGCTTAGAGAGCATAGGGCACTTCCACTCATGGGCGTAAAAATTGGGAAAACTAAAAATCAGCAAGACACAGGCACCCCAAAGTTTAGGGCTGCTCTGTTGACAAGAACCTCCACTTCGTTACACCCTAAATATCCCAGGAAAGAGAAAAATGGATAAAGAAGTTGTGGTCCTTATGTACAATGGAATATCACTCAGCCATGAAATCAACGTCATAAGGCTAGTAGCAGCATGATGAGTGGATTTAGGTACGACGATTCTAAGTGAAATAAGTCACACAGAAAAAGACACTTATCATAAGATATCACTTATAGAGGGAATGTGAAAACCGCGACCCTTGAACTGAATTACAAAACAGAACAGAGGCACACGTTTAGAAAACACACTATGGCTGCTTAACGGGAAAGGTGAGGTGGGGTGATGCATAAAACAAGGGTTTCAAATTAGCTCAGATACCGTTTCATAAACCCAATATGTAATAGACACGACCTACTCCTTGCTCTGTGAACTGGACTCAACACCCCCTATTCACCGTCCAAGAATATATCTGACTAGTAAGAATCTTAAAAGCTATGTATTGATATCTCTCTGTAAGTGAGTCAAGTGGGTGTAAATCGGCATAAACACAGCAGTGAAAAGCAGCTAAACCCCTTTATAAAAATCAATCACTTTTAAAAACCCGTGAAACAAAGACAGAGAAAGAGAGAGAAATTCTTACTAAATTCGCTCAGGGGCTGTGACGCCACCTGGATTGACCATATCTAGACCCACAGCTGATTGAGACATAAGGGTGGACACTCTTGGGGCTGAGAGGTTTGGTGAGGTTGGGTGAGCAAACGCAGACCCTTTAAAGTACTACTGCGTGGGTCCCATCCCATGGGTCCCAAATCTCCAGGTTCAAGGGCATCTTCCCACTTCGAAAACATGCATGAGAAACCCAGAAGATGGTGCACCGTGTGATCGGGAAAGGTTTCTAAAACGCACCTCATTTCTCATCTCCTTGGGCTCGGGTTCGCCATTCCAGCCGCTTTACTAGCAATCTCCCTTCTTGGAGAATCAGCACCTTTAACCTCCTGTTCCGTACAGGTTGCAATTTGTCCTGAGGATGAACGGGAAGAGGGGGAACCAATGAGAGACTAGCTCTAGGTGTTGGGACAGGCACAGGTCACTCTATTTTCCCATCAGGAAGAAAAATTAACCACAGACTCAGCCTGCCGCTCGGGACCAGAATAGGGCCTGAAGAAATCCTGCGCTTTTGCGGCCAGCTCCCAAGAAAGCGAGTTGAAAAATGGAGCTCAGGGGCACTGCAATTCATAAACCTGCAGAGTTATAAATGATAACTCTCGTCCACAAATATATTGAGGGAAGGCAACGAAGAGGATTTGAAAGCAAGGCAGAATTGCAGGAAACAGATTTCAGGAGGTAGATTCGAATCGCCTTTAAAGCACGGGAAAAGCGGCAAAACCTCGACAATGATGCCCTTGGCCAAAAAGGGCGTATGCGTTTTTCCTGAATATATTCAGGAAAAAACGCATACGCCCTTTTTGGCCAACCAAGCAACCTGGAAAGGCAAATCAGCGCTACAAAGAAGTCTCGCTTCCCATCGGTCAAAAGGGCCATGCTGTATAAAGTGTCAAAACCAGAAATGCAGGACAGGCCATGGAGAAACGGGAGCCTTGCTACGCTGATGGGCGGGATGTAAAATGCCAACGGCCACTCTGGAGAAGTGTACGGTGTGTCCTGAAACATCTAAAAAACTCAGCTTAGACAACATAGGGCACTTCCCCTCATGGGCGTATAAATTGGGAAAACTAAAAATCAGCAAGACACAGGCACCCCAAAGTTTAGGGCTGATCTGTTGACAAGAACCTCCACTTCGTTACACCTTAAATATCCCAGGAAAGAGAAAAATGGATAAAGAAGTTGTGGTCCTTATGTACAACGGAATATCACTCAGCCATGAAATCAACGTCATAAGGCTAGTAGCAGCATGATGAGTGGATTTAGGTACGACGATTCTAAGTGAAATAAGTCACACAGAAAAAGACACTTATCATAAGATATCACTTATAGAGGGAATGTAAAAACCGCTACCCTTGAACTGAATTACAAAACAGAACAGAGTCACGTTTAGAAAACACACTATGGCTGCTTAACGGGAAAGGTGAGGTGGGGTGATGCATAAAACAAGGGTTTCAAATTAGCTCAGATACCGTTCCATAAACCCAATATGTAATAGACACGACCTACTCCTTGCTCAGTGAACTGGACTCAACACCCCCTATTCACCGCCCAAGAATATATCTGACTAGTAAGAATCTTAAAACATATGTATTGATATCTCTCTGTAAGTAAGTCAAGTGGGTGTAAAGCGGCATAAACAGCAGTGAAAAGCAGCTAAACCCCTTTATAAAAATCAATCACTTTTAAAAACCTGTGAAACAAAGACAGTGAAAGAGAGAGAAATTTTTACTAAATTCGTTCAGGGGCTGTGATGCCTCCTGGATTGACATATCTAGACCCACAGCTGATTGAGACATAAGGGTGGACACTCTTGGGGCTGAGAGGTTTGGTGAGGTTGGGTGAGCAAACGCAGACCCTTTAAAGTAATACTGCGTGGTACCCATCCCATGGGTCCCAAATCTCCAGGTTCAAGGGCATCTTCCTTCATCGAAAACATGCATTAGAAACCCAGAAGATGGTACACCGTGTGATCGGGAAAGGTTTCTAAAACGCACCTCATTTCTCATCTCCTTGTGCTCGGGTTCTCCATTCCAGCCGCTTTACTAGCAATCTCCCTCCTTGGAGGATCAGCACCTTTAACCTCCTGTTCCGTACAGGTTGCAATTTGTCCTGAGGATGAACGGGAAGAGGGGGAACCAATGAGAGACTAGCTCTAGGTGTTGGGACAGGCACAGGTCACTCTATTTTCCCATCAGGAAGAAGAATTAACCACAGGCTCAGCCTGCCGCCCGTGACCAGTATAGGGCCTGAAGCAATCCTGCGCTTTTGCGGCCAGCTCCCAAGAAAGGGATTTGAAAAATGGAGCTCAGGGGCTCTGCAATTCACAAACCTGCAGAGTTATAAATGATAACTCTCGTCCACAAATATATTGAGGGAAGGCAACGAAGAGGATTTGAAAGCAAGGCAGAATTGCAGGAAACAGATTTCAGGAGGTAGATACGAATCGCCTTTAAAGCACAGGAAAAGGGGCAAAACCTCGACCATGATGCCCTTGGCCAAAAAGGGCGTATGCCTTTTTTCCTGAATATATTCAGGAAAAAAGGCATACGCCCTTTTTGGCCAACCAAGCAACCTGGAAAGGCAAATCAGCGCTACAAAGAAGTCTCGCTTCCCATCGGTCAAAAGGGCTATGCTGAATAAAGTGTCAAAACCAGAAATGCAGGACAGGCCATGGAGAAACGGGAGCCTTGCTACGCTGATGGGTGGGATGTAAATTGCCAACAGCCACTCTGGAGAAGTGTACGGTGTGTCCTGAAACATCGAAAAAACTCAGCTTAGAGAGCATAGGGCACTTCCACTCATGGGCGTAAAAATTGGGAAAACTAAAAATCAGCAAGACACAGGCACCCCAAAGTTTAGGGCTGCTCTGTTGACAAGAACCTCCACTTCGTTACACCTTAAATATCCCAGGAAAGAGAAAAATGGATAAAGAAGTTGTGGTCCTTATGTACAATGGAATATCACTCAGCCATGAAATCAACGTCATAAGGCTAGTAGCAGCATGATGAGTGGATTTAGGTACGACGATTCTAAGTGAAATAAGTCACACAGAAAAAGACACTTATCATAAGATATCACTTATAGAGGGAATGTGAAAACCGCGACCCTTGAACTGAATTACAAAACAGAACAGAGGCACACGTTTAGAAAACACACTATGGCTGCTTAACGGGAAAGGTGAGGTGGGGTGATGCATAAAACAAGGGTTTCAAATTAGCTCAGATACCGTTTCATAAACCCAATATGTAATAGACACGACCTACTCCTTGCTCTGTGAACTGGACTCAACACCCCCTATTCACCGTCCAAGAATATATCTGACTAGTAAGAATCTTAAAAGCTATGTATTGATATCTCTCTGTAAGTGAGTCAAGTGGGTGTAAATCGGCATAAACACAGCAGTGAAAAGCAGCTAAACCCCTTTATAAAAATCAATCACTTTTAAAAACCCGTGAAACAAAGACAGAGAAAGAGAGAGAAATTCTTACTAAATTCGCTCAGGGGCTGTGACGCCCCCTGGATTGACCATATCTAGACCCACAGCTGATTGAGACATAAGGGTGGACACTCTTGGGGCTGAGAGGTTTGGTGAGGTTGGGTGAGCAAACGCAGACCCTTTAAAGTACTACTGCGTGGGTCCCATCCCATGGGTCCCAAATCTCCAGGTTCAAGGGCATCTTCCCACTTCGAAAACATGCATGAGAAACCCAGAAGATGGTGCACCGTGTGATCGGGAAAGGTTTCTAAAACGCACCTCATTTCTCATCTCCTTGGGCTCGGGTTCGCCATTCCAGCCGCTTTACTAGCAATCTCCCTTCTTGGAGAATCAGCACCTTTAACCTCCTGTTCCGTACAGGTTGCAATTTGTCCTGAGGATGAACGGGAAGAGGGGGAACCAATGAGAGACTAGCTCTAGGTGTTGGGACAGGCACAGGTCACTCTATTTTCCCATCAGGAAGAAAAATTAACCACAGACTCAGCCTGCCGCTCGGGACCAGAATAGGGCCTGAAGAAATCCTGCGCTTTTGCGGCCAGCTCCCAAGAAAGCGAGTTGAAAAATGGAGCTCAGGGGCACTGCAATTCATAAACCTGCAGAGTTATAAATGATAACTCTCGTCCACAAATATATTGAGGGAAGGCAACGAAGAGGATTTGAAAGCAAGGCAGAATTGCAGGAAACAGATTTCAGGAGGTAGATTCGAATCGCCTTTAAAGCACGGGAAAAGCAGCAAAACCTCGACAATGATGCCCTTGGCCAAAAAGGGCGTATGCGTTTTTCCTGAATATATTCAGGAAAAAACGCATACGCCCTTTTTGGCCAACCAAGCAACCTGGAAAGGCAAATCAGCCCTACAAAGAAGTCTCGCTTCCCATCGGTCAAAAGGGCCATGCTGTATAAAGTGTCAAAACCAGAAATGCAGGACAGTCCATGGAGAAACGGGAGCCTTGCTACGCTGATGGGCGGGATGTAAATTGCCAACAGCCACTCTGGAGAAGTGTACGGTGTGTCTTGAAACATCGAAAAAACTCAGCTTACAGAGCATAGGGCACTTCCCCTCATGGGCGTATAAATTGGGAAAACTAAAAATCAGCAAGACACAGGCACCCCAAAGTTTAGGGCTGATCTGTTGACAAGAACCTCCACTTCGTTACACCTTAAATATCCCAGGAAAGAGAAAAATGGATAAAGAAGTTGTGGTCCTTATGTACAACGGAATATCACTCAGCCATGAAATCAACTGCATAAGGCTAGTAGCAGCATGATGAGTGGATTTAGGTACGACGATTCTAAGTGAAATAAGTCACACAGAAAAAGACACTTATCATAAGATATCACTTATAGAGGGAATGTAAAAACCGCTACCCTTGAACTGAATTACAAAACAGAACAGAGTCACGTTTAGAAAACACACTATGGCTGCTTAACGGGAAAGGTGAGGTGGGGTGATGCATAAAACAAGGGTTTCAAATTAGCTCAGATACCGTTCCATAAACCCAATATGTAATAGACACGACCTACTCCTTGCTCAGTGAACTGGACTCAACACCCCCTATTCACCGCCCAAGAATATATCTGACTAGTAAGAATCTTAAAACATATGTATTGATATCTCTCTGTAAGTGAGTCAAGTGGGTGTAAAGCGGAATAAACAGCAGTGAAAAGCAGCTAAACCCCTTTATAAAAATCACTCACTTTTAAAAACCTGTGAAACAAAGGCAGTGAAAGAGAGAGAAATTCTTACTAAATTCGTTCAGGGGCTGTGATGCCTCCTGGATTGACATATCTAGACCCACAGCTGATTGAGACATAAGGGTGGACACTCTTGGGGCTGAGAGGTTTGGTGAGGTTGGGTGAGCAAACGCAGACCCTTTAAAGTAATACTGCGTGGTACCCATCCCATGGGTCCCAAATCTCCAGGTTCAAGGGCATCTTCCTTCATCGAAAACATGCATTAGAAACCCAGAAGATGGTACACCGTGTGATCGGGAAAGGTTTCTAAAACGCACCTCATTTCTCATCTCCTTGTGCTCGGGTTCTCCATTCCAGCCGCATTACTAGCAATCTCCCTCCTTGGAGGATCAGCACCTTTAACCTCCTGTTCCGTACAGGTTGCAATTTGTCCTGAGGATGAACGGGAAGAGGGGGAACCAATGAGAGACTAGCTCTAGGTGTTGGGACAGGCACAGGTCACTCTATTTTCCCATCAGGAAGAAGAATTAACCACAGGCTCAGCCTGCCGCCCGTGACCAGTATAGGGCCTGAAGCAATCCTGCGCTTTTGCGGCCAGCTCCCAAGAAAGGGATTTGAAAAATGGAGCTCAGGGGCTCTGCAATTCACAAACCTGCAGAGTTATAAATGATAACTCTCGTCCACAAATATATTGAGGGAAGGCAACGAAGAGGATTTGAAAGCAAGGCAGAATTGCAGGAAACAGATTTCAGGAGGTAGATTCGAATCGCCTTTAAAGCACGGGAAAAGCGGCAAAACCTCGACAATGATGCCCTTGGCCAAAAAGGGCGTATGCGTTTTTCCTGAATATATTCAGGAAAAAACGCATACGCCCTTTTTGGCCAACCAAGCAACCTGGAAAGGCAAATCAGCCCTACAAAGAAGTCTCGCTTCCCATCGGTCAAAAGGGCCATGCTGAATAAAGTATCAAAACCAGAAATGCAGGACAGGCCATGGAGAAACGGGAGCCTTGCTACGCTGAAGGGCGGGATGTAAATTGCCAACAGCCACTCTGGAGAAGTGTACGGTGTGTCCTGAAACATCGAAAAAACTCAGCTTAGAGAGCATAGGGCACTTCCACTCATGGGCGTATAAATTGGGAAAACTAAAAATCAGCAAGACACAGGCACCCCAAAGTGTAGGGCTGCTCTGTTGACAAGAACCTCCACTTCGTTACACCTTAAATATCCCAGGAAAGAGAAAAATGGATAAAGAAGTTGTGGTCCTTATGTACAATGGAATATCACTCAGCCATGAAATCAACGTCATAAGGCTAGTAGCAGCATGATGAGTGGATTTAGGTACGACGATTCTAAGTGAAATAAGTCACACAGAAAAAGACACTTATCATAAGATATCACTTATAGAGGGAATGTAAAAACCGCTACCCTTGAACTGAATTACAAAACAGAACAGAGGCACACGTTTAGAAAACACACTATGGCTGCTTAACGGGAAAGGTGAGGTGGGGTGATGCATAAAACAAGAGTTTCAAATTAGCTCAGAGACCGTTGCATAAACCCAATATGTAATAGACACGACCTACTCCTTGCTCAGTGATCTGGACTCAACACCCCCTATTCACCGCCCAAGAATATATCTGACTAGTAAGAATCTTAAAAGCTATGTATTAATATCTCTCTGTAAGTGAGTCAATTGAATGTAAAGCGGCATAAACAGAGCAGTGAAAAGCAGCTAAACCCCTTTATAAAAACCAATTACTTTTAAAAACCCGTGAAACAAAGACAGTGAAAGATAGAGAAATTCTTACTAAATTCGTTCAGGGGCTGTGATGCCACCTGGATTGACCATATATAGACCCACAGCTGATTGAGACATAAGGGTTGACACTCTTGGGGCTGAGAGGTTTGGTGAGGTTGGGTGAGCAAACGCAGACCCTTTAAAGTAATACTGCATTGTACCCATCCCATGGGTCCCAAATCTCCAGGTTCATGGGCATCTTCCCACTTCGAAAACATGCATGAGAAACCCAGAAGATGGTGCACCGTGTGATCGGGAAAGGTTTTTAAAACGCACCTCATTTCTCATCTCCTTGTGCTCGGGTTCTCCATTCCAGCCGCTTTACTAGCAATCTCCCTCCTTGGAGGATCAGCACCTTTAACCTCCTGTTCCGTACAGGTTGCAATTTGTCCTGAGGATGAACGGGAAGAGGGGGAACCAATGAGAGACTAGCTCTAGGTGTTGGGACAGGCACAGGTCACTCTATTTTCCCATCAGGAAGAAGAATTAACCACAGGCTCAGCCTGCCGCCCGTGACCAGTATAGGGCCTGAAGCAATCCTGCGCTTTTGCGGCCAGCTCCCAAGAAAGGGATTTGAAAAATGGAGCTCAGGGGCTCTGCAATTCACAAACCTGCAGAGTTATAAATGATAACTCTCGTCCACAAATATATTGAGGGAAGGCAACGAAGAGGATTTGAAAGCAAGGCAGAATTGCAGGAAACAGATTTCAGGAGGTAGATACGAATCGCCTTTAAAGCACAGGAAAAGGGGCAAAACCTCGACCATGATGCCCTTGGCCAAAAAGGGCGTATGCCTTTTTTCCTGAATATATTCAGGAAAAAACGCATACGCCCTTTTTGGCCAACCAAGCAACCTGGAAAGGCAAATCAGCGCTACAAAGAAGTCTCGCTTCCCATCGGTCAAAAGGGCCATGCTGAATAAAGTGTCAAAACCAGAAATGCAGGACAGGCCATGGAGAAACGGGAGCCTTGCTACGCTGAAGGGCGGGATGTAAATTGCCAACAGCCACTCTGGAGAAGTGTACGGTGTGTCCTGAAACATCGAAAAAACTCAGCTTAGAGAGCATAGGGCACTTCCACTCATGGGCGTATAAATTGGGAAAACTAAAAATCAGCAAGACACAGGCACCCCAAAGTTTAGGGCTGCTCTGTTGACAAGAACCTCTACTTTGTTACAATGTAAATATCCCAGGAAAGGGAAAAATGGATAAAGAAGTTGTGGTCCTTATGTACAATGGAATATCACTCAGCCATGAAATCAACGTCATAAGGCTAGTAGCAGCATGATGAGTGGATTTAGGTACGACGATTCTAAGTGAAATAAGTCACACAGAAAAAGACACTTATCATAAGATATCACTTATAGAGGGAATGTGAAAACCGCGACCCTTGAACTGAATTACAAAACAGAACAGAGGCACACGTTTAGAAAACACACTATGGCTGCTTAACGGGAAAGGTGAGGTGGGGTGATGCATAAAACAAGGGTTTCAAATTAGCTCAGATACCGTTCCATAAACCCAATATGTAATAGACACGACCTACTCCTTGCTCTGTGAACTGGACTCAACACCCCCTATTCACCGCCCGAGAATATATCTGACTAGTAAGAATCTTAAAAGCTATGTATTGATATCTCTCTGTAAGTGAGTCAAGTGGGTGTAAATCGGCATAAACACAGCAGTGAAAAGCAGCTAAACCCCTTTATAAAAATCAATCACTTTTAAAAACCCGTGAAACAAAGACAGAGAAAGAGAGAGAAATTCTTAATAAATTCGCTCAGGGGCTGTGACGCCACCTGGATTGACCATATCTAGACCCACAGCTGATTGAGACATAAGGGTGGACACTCTTGGGGCTGAGAGGTTTGGTGAGGTTGGGTGAGCAAACACAGACCCTTTAAAGTAATACTGCGTGGGTCCCATCCCATGGGTCCCAAATCTCCAGGTTCAAGGGCATCTTCCCACTTCGAAAACATGCATGAGAAACCCAGAAGATGGTGCACCGTGTGATCGGGAAAGGTTTCTAAAACGCACCTCATTTCTCATCTCCTTGGGCTCGGGTTCGCCATTCCAGCCGCTTTACTAGCAATCTCCCTTCTTGGAGAATCAGCACCTTTAACCTCCTGTTCCGTAAAGGTTGCAATTTGTCCTGAGGATGAACGGGAAGAGGGGGAACCAATGAGAGACTAGCTCTAGGTGTTGGGACAGGCACAGGTCACTCTATTTTCCCATCAGGAAGAAAAATTAACCACAGACTCAGCCTGCCGCTCGGGACCAGAATAGGGCCTGAAGAAATCCTGCGCTTTTGCGGCCAGCTCCCAAGAAAGCGAGTTGAAAAATGGAGCTCAGGGGCACTGCAATTCATAAACCTGCAGAGTTATAAATGATAACTCTCGTCCACAAATATATTGAGGGAAGGCAACGAAGAGGATTTGAAAGCAAGGCAGAATTGCAGGAAACAGATTTCAGGAGGTAGATTCGAATCGCCTTTAAAGCACGGGAAAAGCGGCAAAACCTCGACAATGATGCCCTTGGCCAAAAAGGGCGTATGCGTTTTTCCTGAATATATTCAGGAAAAAACGCATACGCCCTTTTTGGCCAACCAAGCAACCTGGAAAGGCAAATCAGCGCTACAAAGAAGTCTCGCTTCCCATCGGTCAAAAGGGCCATGCTGTATAAAGTGTCAAAACCAGAAATGCAGGACAGGCCATGGAGAAACGGGAGCCTTGCTACGCTGATGCGCGGGATGTAAAATGCCAACGGCCACTCTGGAGAAGTGTACGGTGTGTCCTGAAACATCTAAAAAACTCAGCTTAGACAACATAGGGCTCTTCCACTCATGGGCGTATAAATTGGGAAAACTAAAAATCAGCAAGACACAGGCACCCCAAAGTTTAGGGCTGCTCTGTTGACAAGAACCTCCACTTCGTTACACCTTAAATATACCAGGAAAGAGAAAAATGGATAAAGAAGTTGTGGTCCTTATGTACAATGGAATATCACTCAGCCATGAAATCAACGTCATAAGGCTAGTAGCAGCATGATGAGTGGATTTAGGTACGACGATTCTAAGTGAAATAAGTCACACAGAAAAAGACACTTATCATAAGATATCACTTATAGAGGGAATGTGAAAACCGCGACCCTTGAACTGAATTACAAAACAGAACAGAGGCACACGTTTAGAAAACACACTATGGCTCCTTAACGGGAAAGGTGAGGTGGGGTGATGCATAAAACAAGGGTTTCAAATTAGCTCAGATACCGTTCCATAAACCCAATATGTAATAGACACGACCTACTCCTTGCTCTGTGAACTGGACTCAACACCCCCTATTCACCGCCCAAGAATATATCTGACTAGTAAGAATCTTAAAACATATGTATTGATATCTCTCTGTAAGTGAGTCAAGTGGGTGTAAAGCGGAATAAACAGCAGTGAAAAGCAGCTAAACCCCTTTATAAAAATCACTCACTTTTAAAAACCTGTGAAACAAAGGCAGTGAAAGAGAGAGAAATTCTTACTAAATTCGTTCAGGGGCTGTGATGCCTCCTGGATTGACATATCTAGACCCACAGCTGATTGAGACATAAGGGTGGACACTCTTGGGGCTGAGAGGTTTGGTGAGGTTGGGTGAGCAAACGCAGACCCTTTAAAGTAATACTGCGTGGTACCCATCCCATGGGTCCCAAATCTCCAGGTTCAAGGGCATCTTCCTTCATCGAAAACATGCATTAGAAACCCAGAAGATGGTACACCGTGTGATCGGGAAAGGTTTCTAAAACGCACCTCATTTCTCATCTCCTTGTGCTCGGGTTCTCCATTCCAGCCGCATTACTAGCAATCTCCCTCCTTGGAGGATCAGCACCTTTAACCTCCTGTTCCGTACAGGTTGCAATTTGTCCTGAGGATGAACGGGAAGAGGGGGAACCAATGAGAGACTAGCTCTAGGTGTTGGGACAGGCACAGGTCACTCTATTTTCCCATCAGGAAGAAGAATTAACCACAGGCTCAGCCTGCCGCCCGTGACCAGTATAGGGCCTGAAGCAATCCTGCGCTTTTGCGGCCAGCTCCCAAGAAAGGGATTTGAAAAATGGAGCTCAGGGGCTCTGCAATTCACAAACCTGCAGAGTTATAAATGATAACTCTCGTCCACAAATATATTGAGGGAAGGCAACGAAGAGGATTTGAAAGCAAGGCAGAATTGCAGGAAACAGATTTCAGGAGGTAGATTCGAATCGCCTTTAAAGCACGGGAAAAGCGGCAAAACCTCGACAATGATGCCCTTGGCCAAAAAGGGCGTATGCGTTTTTCCTGAATATATTCAGGAAAAAACGCATACGCCCTTTTTGGCCAACCAAGCAACCTGGAAAGGCAAATCAGCCCTACAAAGAAGTCTCGCTTCCCATCGGTCAAAAGGGCCATGCTGAATAAAGTATCAAAACCAGAAATGCAGGACAGGCCATGGAGAAACGGGAGCCTTGCTACGCTGAAGGGCGGGATGTAAATTGCCAACAGCCACTCTGGAGAAGTGTACGGTGTGTCCTGAAACATCGAAAAAACTCAGCTTAGAGAGCATAGGGCACTTCCACTCATGGGCGTATAAATTGGGAAAACTAAAAATCAGCAAGACACAGGCACCCCAAAGTGTAGGGCTGCTCTGTTGACAAGAACCTCCACTTCGTTACACCTTAAATATCCCAGGAAAGAGAAAAATGGATAAAGAAGTTGTGGTCCTTATGTACAATGGAATATCACTCAGCCATGAAATCAACGTCATAAGGCTAGTAGCAGCATGATGAGTGGATTTAGGTACGACGATTCTAAGTGAAATAAGTCACACAGAAAAAGACACTTATCATAAGATATCACTTATAGAGGGAATGTAAAAACCGCTACCCTTGAACTGAATTACAAAACAGAACAGAGGCACACGTTTAGAAAACACACTATGGCTGCTTAACGGGAAAGGTGAGGTGGGGTGATGCATAAAACAAGAGTTTCAAATTAGCTCAGAGACCGTTGCATAAACCCAATATGTAATAGACACGACCTACTCCTTGCTCAGTGATCTGGACTCAACACCCCCTATTCACCGCCCAAGAATATATCTGACTAGTAAGAATCTTAAAAGCTATGTATTAATATCTCTCTGTAAGTGAGTCAATTGAATGTAAAGCGGCATAAACAGAGCAGTGAAAAGCAGCTAAACCCCTTTATAAAAACCAATTACTTTTAAAAACCCGTGAAACAAAGACAGTGAAAGATAGAGAAATTCTTACTAAATTCGTTCAGGGGCTGTGATGCCACCTGGATTGACCATATATAGACCCACAGCTGATTGAGACATAAGGGTTGACACTCTTGGGGCTGAGAGGTTTGGTGAGGTTGGGTGAGCAAACGCAGACCCTTTAAAGTAATACTGCATTGTACCCATCCCATGGGTCCCAAATCTCCAGGTTCATGGGCATCTTCCCACTTCGAAAACATGCATGAGAAACCCAGAAGATGGTGCACCGTGTGATCGGGAAAGGTTTTTAAAACGCACCTCATTTCTCATCTCCTTGTGCTCGGGTTCTCCATTCCAGCCGCTTTACTAGCAATCTCCCTCCTTGGAGGATCAGCACCTTTAACCTCCTGTTCCGTACAGGTTGCAATTTGTCCTGAGGATGAACGGGAAGAGGGGGAACCAATGAGAGACTAGCTCTAGGTGTTGGGACAGGCACAGGTCACTCTATTTTCCCATCAGGAAGAAGAATTAACCACAGGCTCAGCCTGCCGCCCGTGACCAGTATAGGGCCTGAAGCAATCCTGCGCTTTTGCGGCCAGCTCCCAAGAAAGGGATTTGAAAAATGGAGCTCAGGGGCTCTGCAATTCACAAACCTGCAGAGTTATAAATGATAACTCTCGTCCACAAATATATTGAGGGAAGGAAACGAAGAGGATTTGAAAGCAAGGCAGAATTGCAGGAAACAGATTTCAGGAGGTAGATACGAATCGCCTTTAAAGCACAGGAAAAGGGGCAAAACCTCGACCATGATGCCCTTGGCCAAAAAGGGCGTATGCCTTTTTTCCTGAATATATTCAGGAAAAAACGCATACGCCCTTTTTGGCCAACCAAGCAACCTGGAAAGGCAAATCAGCGCTACAAAGAAGTCTCGCTTCCCATCGGTCAAAAGGGCCATGCTGAATAAAGTGTCAAAACCAGAAATGCAGGACAGGCCATGGAGAAACGGGAGCCTTGCTACGCTGAAGGGCGGGATGTAAATTGCCAACAGCCACTCTGGAGAAGTGTACGGTGTGTCCTGAAACATCGAAAAAACTCAGCTTAGAGAGCATAGGGCACTTCCACTCATGGGCGTATAAATTGGGAAAACTAAAAATCAGCAAGACACAGGCACCCCAAAGTTTAGGGCTGCTCTGTTGACAAGAACCTCTACTTTGTTACAATGTAAATATCCCAGGAAAGGGAAAAATGGATAAAGAAGTTGTGGTCCTTATGTACAATGGAATATCACTCAGCCATGAAATCAACGTCATAAGGCTAGTAGCAGCATGATGAGTGGATTTAGGTACGACGATTCTAAGTGAAATAAGTCACACAGAAAAAGACACTTATCATGAGATATCACTTATAGAGGGAATGTGAAAACCGCGACCCTTGAACTGAATTACAAAACAGAACAGAGGCACACGTTTAGAAAACACACTATGGCTGCTTAACGGGAAAGGTGAGGTGGGGTGATGCATAAAACAAGGGTTTCAAATTAGCTCAGATACCGTTTCATAAACCCAATATGTAATAGACACGACCTACTCCTTGCTCTGTGAACTGGACTCAACACCCCCTATTCACCGTCCAAGAATATATCTGACTAGTAAGAATCTTAAAAGCTATGTATTGATATCTCTCTGTAAGTGAGTCAAGTGGGTGTAAATCGGCATAAACACAGCAGTGAAAAGCAGCTAAACCCCTTTATAAAAATCAATCACTTTTAAAAACCCGTGAAACAAAGACAGAGAAAGAGAGAGAAATTCTTACTAAATTCGCTCAGGGGCTGTGACGCCACCTGGATTGACCATATCTAGACCCACAGCTGATTGAGACATAAGGGTGGACACTCTTGGGGCTGAGAGGTTTGGTGAGGTTGGGTGAGCAAACGCAGACCCTTTAAAGTAATACTGCGTGGTTCCCATCCCATGGGTCCCAAATCTCCAGGTTCAAGGGCATCTTCCCACTTCGAAAACATGCATGAGAAACCCAGAAGATGGTGCACCGTGTGATCGGAAAAGGTTTCTAAAACGCACCTCATTTCTCATCTCCTTGGGCTCGGGTTCGCCATTCCAGCCGCTTTACTAGCAATCTCCCTTCTTGGAGAATCAGCACCTTTAACCTCCTGTTCCGTACAGGTTGCAATTTGTCCTGAGGATGAACGGGAAGAGGGGGAACCAATGAGAGACTAGCTCTAGGTGTTGGGACAGGCACAGGTCACTCTATTTTCCCATCAGGAAGAAGAATTAACCACAGGCTCAGCCTGCCGCCCGTGACCAGTATAGGGCCTGAAGCAATCCTGCGCTTTTGCGGCCAGCTCCCAAGAAAGGGATTTGAAAAATGGAGCTCAGGGGCACTGCAATTCATAAACCTGCAGAGTTATAAATGATAACTCTCGTCCACAAATATATTGAGGGAAGGCAACGAAGAGGATTTGAAAGCAAGGCAGAATTGCAGGAAACAGATTTCAGGAGGTAGATTCGAATCGCCTTTAAAGCACGGGAAAAGCGGCAAAACCTCGACAATGATGCCCTTGGCCAAAAAGGGCGTATGCGTTTTTCCTGAATATATTCAGGAAAAAACGCATACGCCCTTTTTGGCCAACCAAGCAACCTGGAAAGGCAAATCAGCCCTACAAAGAAGTCTCGCTTCCCATCGGTCAAAAGGGCCATGCTGTATAAAGTGTCAAAACCAGAAATGCAGGACAGGCCATGGAGAAACGGGAGCCTTGCTACGCTGATGGGCGGGATGTAAAATGCCAACGGCCACTCTGGAGAAGTGTACGGTGTGTCCTGAAACATCTAAAAAACTCAGCTTAGACAACATAGGGCACTTCTCCTCATGGGCGTATAAATTGGGAAAACTAAAAATCAGCAAGACACAGGCACCCCAAAGTTTAGGGCTGATCTGTTGACAAGAACCTCCACTTCGTTACACCTTAAATATCCCAGGAAAGAGAAAAATGGATAAAGAAGTTGTGGTCCTTATGTACAACGGAATATCACTCAGCCATGAAATCAACTGCATAAGGCTAGTAGCAGCATGATGAGTGGATTTAGGTACGACGATTCTAAGTGAAATAAGTCACACAGAAAAAGACACTTATCATAAGATATCACTTATAGAGGGAATGTAAAAACCGCTACCCTTGAACTGAATTACAAAACAGAACAGAGTCACGTTTAGAAAACACACTATGGCTGCTTAACGGGAAAGGTGAGGTGGGGTGATGCATAAAACAAGGGTTTCAAATTAGCTCAGATACCGTTCCATAAACCCAATATGTAATAGACACGACCTACTCCTTGCTCAGTGAACTGGACTCAACACCCCCTATTCACCGCCCAAGAATATATCTGACTAGTAAGAATCTTAAAACATATGTATTGATATCTCTCTGTAAGTAAGTCAAGTGGGTGTAAAGCGGCATAAACAGCAGTGAAAAGCAGCTAAACCCCTTTATAAAAATCAATCACTTTTAAAAACCTGTGAAACAAAGACAGTGAAAGAGAGAGAAATTTTTACTAAATTCGTTCAGGGGCTGTGATGCCTCCTGGATTGACATATCTAGACCCACAGCTGATTGAGACATAAGGGTGGACACTCTTGGGGCTGAGAGGTTTGGTGAGGTTGGGTGAGCAAACGCAGACCCTTTAAAGTAATACTGCGTGGTACCCATCCCATGGGTCCCAAATCTCCAGGTTCAAGGGCATCTTCCTTCATCGAAAACATGCATTAGAAACCCAGAAGATGGTACACCGTGTGATCGGGAAAGGTTTCTAAAACGCACCTCATTTCTCATCTCCTTGTGCTCGGGTTCTCCATTCCAGCCGCTTTACTAGCAATCTCCCTCCTTGGAGGATCAGCACCTTTAACCTCCTGTTCCGTACAGGTTGCAATTTGTCCTGAGGATGAACGGGAAGAGGGGGAACCAATGAGAGACTAGCTCTAGGTGTTGGGACAGGCACAGGTCACTCTATTTTCCCATCAGGAAGAAGAATTAACCACAGGCTCAGCCTGCCGCCCGTGACCAGTATAGGGCCTGAAGCAATCCTGCGCTTTTGCGGCCAGCTCCCAAGAAAGGGATTTGAAAAATGGAGCTCAGGGGCTCTGCAATTCACAAACCTGCAGAGTTATAAATGATAACTCTCGTCCACAAATATATTGAGGGAAGGCAACGAAGAGGATTTGAAAGCAAGGCAGAATTGCAGGAAACAGATTTCAGGAGGTAGATACGAATCGCCTTTAAAGCACAGGAAAAGGGGCAAAACCTCGACCATGATGCCCTTGGCCAAAAAGGGCGTATGCCTTTTTTCCTGAATATATTCAGGAAAAAACGCATACGCCCTTTTTGGCCAACCAAGCAACCTGGAAAGGCAAATCAGCCCTACAAAGAAGTCTCGCTTCCCATCGGTCAAAAGGGCCATGCTGAATAAAGTATCAAAACCAGAAATGCAGGACAGGCCATGGAGAAACGGGAGCCTTGCTACGCTGAAGGGCGGGATGTAAATTGCCAACAGCCACTCTGGAGAAGTGTACGGTGTGTCCTGAAACATCGAAAAAACTCAGCTTAGAGAGCATAGGGCACTTCCACTCATGGGCGTATAAATTGGGAAAACTAAAAATCAGCAAGACACAGGCACCCCAAAGTGTAGGGCTGCTCTGTTGACAAGAACCTCCACTTCGTTACACCTTAAATATCCCAGGAAAGAGAAAAATGGATAAAGAAGTTGTGGTCCTTATGTACAATGGAATATCACTCAGCCATGAAATCAACGTCATAAGGCTAGTAGCAGCATGATGAGTGGATTTAGGTACGACGATTCTAAGTGAAATAAGTCACACAGAAAAAGACACTTATCATAAGATATCACTTATAGAGGGAATGTAAAAACCGCTACCCTTGAACTGAATTACAAAACAGAACAGAGGCACACGTTTAGAAAACACACTATGGCTGCTTAACGGGAAAGGTGAGGTGGGGTGATGCATAAAACAAGAGTTTCAAATTAGCTCAGAGACCGTTGCATAAACCCAATATGTAATAGACACGACCTACTCCTTGCTCAGTGATCTGGACTCAACACCCCCTATTCACCGCCCAAGAATATATCTGACTAGTAAGAATCTTAAAAGCTATGTATTAATATCTCTCTGTAAGTGAGTCAATTGAATGTAAAGCGGCATAAACAGAGCAGTGAAAAGCAGCTAAACCCCTTTATAAAAACCAATTACTTTTAAAAACCCGTGAAACAAAGACAGTGAAAGATAGAGAAATTCTTACTAAATTCGTTCAGGGGCTGTGATGCCACCTGGATTGACCATATATAGACCCACAGCTGATTGAGACATAAGGGTTGACACTCTTGGGGCTGAGAGGTTTGGTGAGGTTGGGTGAGCAAACGCAGACCCTTTAAAGTAATACTGCATTGTACCCATCCCATGGGTCCCAAATCTCCAGGTTCATGGGCATCTTCCCACTTCGAAAACATGCATGAGAAACCCAGAAGATGGTGCACCGTGTGATCGGGAAAGGTTTTTAAAACGCACCTCATTTCTCATCTCCTTGTGCTCGGGTTCTCCATTCCAGCCGCTTTACTAGCAATCTCCCTCCTTGGAGGATCAGCACCTTTAACCTCCTGTTCCGTACAGGTTGCAATTTGTCCTGAGGATGAACGGGAAGAGGGGGAACCAATGAGAGACTAGCTCTAGGTGTTGGGACAGGCACAGGTCACTCTATTTTCCCATCAGGAAGAAGAATTAACCACAGGCTCAGCCTGCCGCCCGTGACCAGTATAGGGCCTGAAGCAATCCTGCGCTTTTGCGGCCAGCTCCCAAGAAAGGGATTTGAAAAATGGAGCTCAGGGGCTCTGCAATTCACAAACCTGCAGAGTTATAAATGATAACTCTCGTCCACAAATATATTGAGGGAAGGAAACGAAGAGGATTTGAAAGCAAGGCAGAATTGCAGGAAACAGATTTCAGGAGGTAGATACGAATCGCCTTTAAAGCACAGGAAAAGGGGCAAAACCTCGACCATGATGCCCTTGGCCAAAAAGGGCGTATGCCTTTTTTCCTGAATATATTCAGGAAAAAACGCATACGCCCTTTTTGGCCAACCAAGCAACCTGGAAAGGCAAATCAGCGCTACAAAGAAGTCTCGCTTCCCATCGGTCAAAAGGGCCATGCTGAATAAAGTGTCAAAACCAGAAATGCAGGACAGGCCATGGAGAAACGGGAGCCTTGCTACGCTGAAGGGCGGGATGTAAATTGCCAACAGCCACTCTGGAGAAGTGTACGGTGTGTCCTGAAACATCGAAAAAACTCAGCTTAGAGAGCATAGGGCACTTCCACTCATGGGCGTATAAATTGGGAAAACTAAAAATCAGCAAGACACAGGCACCCCAAAGTTTAGGGCTGCTCTGTTGACAAGAACCTCTACTTTGTTACAATGTAAATATCCCAGGAAAGGGAAAAATGGATAAAGAAGTTGTGGTCCTTATGTACAATGGAATATCACTCAGCCATGAAATCAACGTCATAAGGCTAGTAGCAGCATGATGAGTGGATTTAGGTACGACGATTCTAAGTGAAATAAGTCACACAGAAAAAGACACTTATCATGAGATATCACTTATAGAGGGAATGTGAAAACCGCGACCCTTGAACTGAATTACAAAACAGAACAGAGGCACACGTTTAGAAAACACACTATGGCTGCTTAACGGGAAAGGTGAGGTGGGGTGATGCATAAAACAAGGGTTTCAAATTAGCTCAGATACCGTTTCATAAACCCAATATGTAATAGACACGACCTACTCCTTGCTCTGTGAACTGGACTCAACACCCCCTATTCACCGTCCAAGAATATATCTGACTAGTAAGAATCTTAAAAGCTATGTATTGATATCTCTCTGTAAGTGAGTCAAGTGGGTGTAAATCGGCATAAACACAGCAGTGAAAAGCAGCTAAACCCCTTTATAAAAATCAATCACTTTTAAAAACCCGTGAAACAAAGACAGAGAAAGAGAGAGAAATTCTTACTAAATTCGCTCAGGGGCTGTGACGCCACCTGGATTGACCATATCTAGACCCACAGCTGATTGAGACATAAGGGTGGACACTCTTGGGGCTGAGAGGTTTGGTGAGGTTGGGTGAGCAAACGCAGACCCTTTAAAGTAATACTGCGTGGTTCCCATCCCATGGGTCCCAAATCTCCAGGTTCAAGGGCATCTTCCCACTTCGAAAACATGCATGAGAAACCCAGAAGATGGTGCACCGTGTGATCGGAAAAGGTTTCTAAAACGCACCTCATTTCTCATCTCCTTGGGCTCGGGTTCGCCATTCCAGCCGCTTTACTAGCAATCTCCCTTCTTGGAGAATCAGCACCTTTAACCTCCTGTTCCGTACAGGTTGCAATTTGTCCTGAGGATGAACGGGAAGAGGGGGAACCAATGAGAGACTAGCTCTAGGTGTTGGGACAGGCACAGGTCACTCTATTTTCCCATCAGGAAGAAGAATTAACCACAGGCTCAGCCTGCCGCCCGTGACCAGTATAGGGCCTGAAGCAATCCTGCGCTTTTGCGGCCAGCTCCCAAGAAAGGGATTTGAAAAATGGAGCTCAGGGGCACTGCAATTCATAAACCTGCAGAGTTATAAATGATAACTCTCGTCCACAAATATATTGAGGGAAGGCAACGAAGAGGATTTGAAAGCAAGGCAGAATTGCAGGAAACAGATTTCAGGAGGTAGATTCGAATCGCCTTTAAAGCACGGGAAAAGCGGCAAAACCTCGACAATGATGCCCTTGGCCAAAAAGGGCGTATGCGTTTTTCCTGAATATATTCAGGAAAAAACGCATACGCCCTTTTTGGCCAACCAAGCAACCTGGAAAGGCAAATCAGCCCTACAAAGAAGTCTCGCTTCCCATCGGTCAAAAGGGCCATGCTGTATAAAGTGTCAAAACCAGAAATGCAGGACAGGCCATGGAGAAACGGGAGCCTTGCTACGCTGATGGGCGGGATGTAAAATGCCAACGGCCACTCTGGAGAAGTGTACGGTGTGTCCTGAAACATCTAAAAAACTCAGCTTAGACAACATAGGGCACTTCTCCTCATGGGCGTATAAATTGGGAAAACTAAAAATCAGCAAGACACAGGCACCCCAAAGTTTAGGGCTGATCTGTTGACAAGAACCTCCACTTCGTTACACCTTAAATATCCCAGGAAAGAGAAAAATGGATAAAGAAGTTGTGGTCCTTATGTACAACGGAATATCACTCAGCCATGAAATCAACTGCATAAGGCTAGTAGCAGCATGATGAGTGGATTTAGGTACGACGATTCTAAGTGAAATAAGTCACACAGAAAAAGACACTTATCATAAGATATCACTTATAGAGGGAATGTAAAAACCGCTACCCTTGAACTGAATTACAAAACAGAACAGAGTCACGTTTAGAAAACACACTATGGCTGCTTAACGGGAAAGGTGAGGTGGGGTGATGCATAAAACAAGGGTTTCAAATTAGCTCAGATACCGTTCCATAAACCCAATATGTAATAGA
Organism: Balaenoptera borealis; assembly: GCF_965194805.1. Lineage (NCBI taxonomy): Eukaryota > Metazoa > Chordata > Mammalia > Artiodactyla > Balaenopteridae > Balaenoptera > Balaenoptera borealis. Next base: position 155,227 of record NW_028123654.1, read on the forward strand.
CACGACCTACTCCTTGCTCAGTGAACTGGACTCAACACCCCCTATTCACCGCCCAAGAATATATCTGACTAGTAAGAATCTTAAAACATATGTATTGATATCTCTCTGTAAGTAAGTCAAGTGGGTGTAAAGCGGCATAAACAGCAGTGAAAAGCAGCTAAACCCCTTTATAAAAATCAATCACTTTTAAAAACCTGTGAAACAAAGACAGTGAAAGAGAGAGAAATTTTTACTAAATTCGTTCAGGGGCTGTGATGCCTCCTGGATTGACATATCTAGACCCACAGCTGATTGAGACATAAGGGTGGACACTCTTGGGGCTGAGAGGTTTGGTGAGGTTGGGTGAGCAAACGCAGACCCTTTAAAGTAATACTGCGTGGTACCCATCCCATGGGTCCCAAATCTCCAGGTTCAAGGGCATCTTCCTTCATCGAAAACATGCATTAGAAACCCAGAAGATGGTACACCGTGTGATCGGGAAAGGTTTCTAAAACGCACCTCATTTCTCATCTCCTTGTGCTCGGGTTCTCCATTCCAGCCGCTTTACTAGCAATCTCCCTCCTTGGAGGATCAGCACCTTTAACCTCCTGTTCCGTACAGGTTGCAATTTGTCCTGAGGATGAACGGGAAGAGGGGGAACCAATGAGAGACTAGCTCTAGGTGTTGGGACAGGCACAGGTCACTCTATTTTCCCATCAGGAAGAAGAATTAACCACAGGCTCAGCCTGCCGCCCGTGACCAGTATAGGGCCTGAAGCAATCCTGCGCTTTTGCGGCCAGCTCCCAAGAAAGGGATTTGAAAAATGGAGCTCAGGGGCTCTGCAATTCACAAACCTGCAGAGTTATAAATGATAACTCTCGTCCACAAATATATTGAGGGAAGGCAACGAAGAGGATTTGAAAGCAAGGCAGAATTGCAGGAAACAGATTTCAGGAGGTAGATACGAATCGCCTTTAAAGCACAGGAAAAGGGGCAAAACCTCGACCATGATGCCCTTGGCCAAAAAGGGCGTATGCCTTTTTTCCTGAATATATTCAGGAAAAAAGGCATACGCCCTTTTTGGCCAACCAAGCAACCTGGAAAGGCAAATCAGCGCTACAAAGAAGTCTCGCTTCCCATCGGTCAAAAGGGCTATGCTGAATAAAGTGTCAAAACCAGAAATGCAGGACAGGCCATGGAGAAACGGGAGCCTTGCTACGCTGATGGGTGGGATGTAAATTGCCAACAGCCACTCTGGAGAAGTGTACGGTGTGTCCTGAAACATCGAAAAAACTCAGCTTAGAGAGCATAGGGCACTTCCACTCATGGGCGTAAAAATTGGGAAAACTAAAAATCAGCAAGACACAGGCACCCCAAAGTTTAGGGCTGCTCTGTTGACAAGAACCTCCACTTCGTTACACCCTAAATATCCCAGGAAAGAGAAAAATGGATAAAGAAGTTGTGGTCCTTATGTACAATGGAATATCACTCAGCCATGAAATCAACGTCATAAGGCTAGTAGCAGCATGATGAGTGGATTTAGGTACGACGATTCTAAGTGAAATAAGTCACACAGAAAAAGACACTTATCATAAGATATCACTTATAGAGGGAATGTGAAAACCGCGACCCTTGAACTGAATTACAAAACAGAACAGAGGCACACGTTTAGAAAACACACTATGGCTGCTTAACGGGAAAGGTGAGGTGGGGTGATGCATAAAACAAGGGTTTCAAATTAGCTCAGATACCGTTTCATAAACCCAATATGTAATAGACACGACCTACTCCTTGCTCTGTGAACTGGACTCAACACCCCCTATTCACCGTCCAAGAATATATCTGACTAGTAAGAATCTTAAAAGCTATGTATTGATATCTCTCTGTAAGTGAGTCAAGTGGGTGTAAATCGGCATAAACACAGCAGTGAAAAGCAGCTAAACCCCTTTATAAAAATCAATCACTTTTAAAAACCCGTGAAACAAAGACAGAGAAAGAGAGAGAAATTCTTACTAAATTCGCTCAGGGGCTGTGACGCCACCTGGATTGACCATATCTAGACCCACAGCTGATTGAGACATAAGGGTGGACACTCTTGGGGCTGAGACGTTTGGTGAGGTTGGGTGAGCAAACGCAGACCCTTTAAAGTACTACTGCGTGGGTCCCATCCCATGGGTCCCAAATCTCCAGGTTCAAGGGCATCTTCCCACTTCGAAAACATGCATGAGAAACCCAGAAGATGGTGCACCGTGTGATCGGGAAAGGTTTCTAAAACGCACCTCATTTCTCATCTCCTTGGGCTCGGGTTCGCCATTCCAGCCGCTTTACTAGCAATCTCCCTTCTTGGAGAATCAGCACCTTTAACCTCCTGTTCCGTACAGGTTGCAATTTGTCCTGAGGATGAACGGGAAGAGGGGGAACCAATGAGAGACTAGCTCTAGGTGTTGGGACAGGCACAGGTCACTCTATTTTCCCATCAGGAAGAAAAATTAACCACAGACTCAGCCTGCCGCTCGGGACCAGAATAGGGCCTGAAGAAATCCTGCGCTTTTGCGGCCAGCTCCCAAGAAAGCGAGTTGAAAAATGGAGCTCAGGGGCACTGCAATTCATAAACCTGCAGAGTTATAAATGATAACTCTCGTCCACAAATATATTGAGGGAAGGCAACGAAGAGGATTTGAAAGCAAGGCAGAATTGCAGGAAACAGATTTCAGGAGGTAGATTCGAATCGCCTTTAAAGCACGGGAAAAGCGGCAAAACCTCGACAATGATGCCCTTGGCCAAAAAGGGCGTATGCGTTTTTCCTGAATATATTCAGGAAAAAACGCATACGCCCTTTTTGGCCAACCAAGCAACCTGGAAAGGCAAATCAGCGCTACAAAGAAGTCTCGCTTCCCATCGGTCAAAAGGGCCATGCTGTATAAAGTGTCAAAACCAGAAATGCAGGACAGGCCATGGAGAAACGGGAGCCTTGCTACGCTGATGGGCGGGATGTAAAATGCCAACGGCCACTCTGGAGAAGTGTACGGTGTGTCCTGAAACATCTAAAAAACTCAGCTTAGACAACATAGGGCACTTCCCCTCATGGGCGTATAAATTGGGAAAACTAAAAATCAGCAAGACACAGGCACCCCAAAGTTTAGGGCTGATCTGTTGACAAGAACCTCCACTTCGTTACACCTTAAATATCCCAGGAAAGAGAAAAATGGATAAAGAAGTTGTGGTCCTTATGTACAACGGAATATCACTCAGCCATGAAATCAACGTCATAAGGCTAGTAGCAGCATGATGAGTGGATTTAGGTACGACGATTCTAAGTGAAATAAGTCACACAGAAAAAGACACTTATCATAAGATATCACTTATAGAGGGAATGTAAAAACCGCTACCCTTGAACTGAATTACAAAACAGAACAGAGTCACGTTTAGAAAACACACTATGGCTGCTTAACGGGAAAGGTGAGGTGGGGTGATGCATAAAACAAGGGTTTCAAATTAGCTCAGATACCGTTCCATAAACCCAATATGTAATAGACACGACCTACTCCTTGCTCAGTGAACTGGACTCAACACCCCCTATTCACCGCCCAAGAATATATCTGACTAGTAAGAATCTTAAAACATATGTATTGATATCTCTCTGTAAGTAAGTCAAGTGGGTGTAAAGCGGCATAAACAGCAGTGAAAAGCAGCTAAACCCCTTTATAAAAATCAATCACTTTTAAAAACCTGTGAAACAAAGACAGTGAAAGAGAGAGAAATTTTTACTAAATTCGTTCAGGGGCTGTGATGCCTCCTGGATTGACATATCTAGACCCACAGCTGATTGAGACATAAGGGTGGACACTCTTGGGGCTGAGAGGTTTGGTGAGGTTGGGTGAGCAAACGCAGACCCTTTAAAGTAATACTGCGTGGTACCCATCCCATGGGTCCCAAATCTCCAGGTTCAAGGGCATCTTCCTTCATCGAAAACATGCATTAGAAACCCAGAAGATGGTACACCGTGTGATCGGGAAAGGTTTCTAAAACGCACCTCATTTCTCATCTCCTTGTGCTCGGGTTCTCCATTCCAGCCGCTTTACTAGCAATCTCCCTCCTTGGAGGATCAGCACCTTTAACCTCCTGTTCCGTACAGGTTGCAATTTGTCCTGAGGATGAACGGGAAGAGGGGGAACCAATGAGAGACTAGCTCTAGGTGTTGGGACAGGCACAGGTCACTCTATTTTCCCATCAGGAAGAAGAATTAACCACAGGCTCAGCCTGCCGCCCGTGACCAGTATAGGGCCTGAAGCAATCCTGCGCTTTTGCGGCCAGCTCCCAAGAAAGGGATTTGAAAAATGGAGCTCAGGGGCTCTGCAATTCACAAACCTGCAGAGTTATAAATGATAACTCTCGTCCACAAATATATTGAGGGAAGGCAACGAAGAGGATTTGAAAGCAAGGCAGAATTGCAGGAAACAGATTTCAGGAGGTAGATACGAATCGCCTTTAAAGCACAGGAAAAGGGGCAAAACCTCGACCATGATGCCCTTGGCCAAAAAGGGCGTATGCCTTTTTTCCTGAATATATTCAGGAAAAAAGGCATACGCCCTTTTTGGCCAACCAAGCAACCTGGAAAGGCAAATCAGCGCTACAAAGAAGTCTCGCTTCCCATCGGTCAAAAGGGCTATGCTGAATAAAGTGTCAAAACCAGAAATGCAGGACAGGCCATGGAGAAACGGGAGCCTTGCTACGCTGATGGGTGGGATGTAAATTGCCAACAGCCACTCTGGAGAAGTGTACGGTGTGTCCTGAAACATCGAAAAAACTCAGCTTAGAGAGCATAGGGCACTTCCACTCATGGGCGTAAAAATTGGGAAAACTAAAAATCAGCAAGACACAGGCACCCCAAAGTTTAGGGCTGCTCTGTTGACAAGAACCTCCACTTCGTTACACCTTAAATATCCCAGGAAAGAGAAAAATGGATAAAGAAGTTGTGGTCCTTATGTACAATGGAATATCACTCAGCCATGAAATCAACGTCATAAGGCTAGTAGCAGCATGATGAGTGGATTTAGGTACGACGATTCTAAGTGAAATAAGTCACACAGAAAAAGACACTTATCATAAGATATCACTTATAGAGGGAATGTGAAAACCGCGACCCTTGAACTGAATTACAAAACAGAACAGAGGCACACGTTTAGAAAACACACTATGGCTGCTTAACGGGAAAGGTGAGGTGGGGTGATGCATAAAACAAGGGTTTCAAATTAGCTCAGATACCGTTTCATAAACCCAATATGTAATAGACACGACCTACTCCTTGCTCTGTGAACTGGACTCAACACCCCCTATTCACCGTCCAAGAATATATCTGACTAGTAAGAATCTTAAAAGCTATGTATTGATATCTCTCTGTAAGTGAGTCAAGTGGGTGTAAATCGGCATAAACACAGCAGTGAAAAGCAGCTAAACCCCTTTATAAAAATCAATCACTTTTAAAAACCCGTGAAACAAAGACAGAGAAAGAGAGAGAAATTCTTACTAAATTCGCTCAGGGGCTGTGACGCCCCCTGGATTGACCATATCTAGACCCACAGCTGATTGAGACATAAGGGTGGACACTCTTGGGGCTGAGAGGTTTGGTGAGGTTGGGTGAGCAAACGCAGACCCTTTAAAGTACTACTGCGTGGGTCCCATCCCATGGGTCCCAAATCTCCAGGTTCAAGGGCATCTTCCCACTTCGAAAACATGCATGAGAAACCCAGAAGATGGTGCACCGTGTGATCGGGAAAGGTTTCTAAAACGCACCTCATTTCTCATCTCCTTGGGCTCGGGTTCGCCATTCCAGCCGCTTTACTAGCAATCTCCCTTCTTGGAGAATCAGCACCTTTAACCTCCTGTTCCGTACAGGTTGCAATTTGTCCTGAGGATGAACGGGAAGAGGGGGAACCAATGAGAGACTAGCTCTAGGTGTTGGGACAGGCACAGGTCACTCTATTTTCCCATCAGGAAGAAAAATTAACCACAGACTCAGCCTGCCGCTCGGGACCAGAATAGGGCCTGAAGAAATCCTGCGCTTTTGCGGCCAGCTCCCAAGAAAGCGAGTTGAAAAATGGAGCTCAGGGGCACTGCAATTCATAAACCTGCAGAGTTATAAATGATAACTCTCGTCCACAAATATATTGAGGGAAGGCAACGAAGAGGATTTGAAAGCAAGGCAGAATTGCAGGAAACAGATTTCAGGAGGTAGATTCGAATCGCCTTTAAAGCACGGGAAAAGCAGCAAAACCTCGACAATGATGCCCTTGGCCAAAAAGGGCGTATGCGTTTTTCCTGAATATATTCAGGAAAAAACGCATACGCCCTTTTTGGCCAACCAAGCAACCTGGAAAGGCAAATCAGCCCTACAAAGAAGTCTCGCTTCCCATCGGTCAAAAGGGCCATGCTGTATAAAGTGTCAAAACCAGAAATGCAGGACAGTCCATGGAGAAACGGGAGCCTTGCTACGCTGATGGGCGGGATGTAAATTGCCAACAGCCACTCTGGAGAAGTGTACGGTGTGTCTTGAAACATCGAAAAAACTCAGCTTACAGAGCATAGGGCACTTCCCCTCATGGGCGTATAAATTGGGAAAACTAAAAATCAGCAAGACACAGGCACCCCAAAGTTTAGGGCTGATCTGTTGACAAGAACCTCCACTTCGTTACACCTTAAATATCCCAGGAAAGAGAAAAATGGATAAAGAAGTTGTGGTCCTTATGTACAACGGAATATCACTCAGCCATGAAATCAACTGCATAAGGCTAGTAGCAGCATGATGAGTGGATTTAGGTACGACGATTCTAAGTGAAATAAGTCACACAGAAAAAGACACTTATCATAAGATATCACTTATAGAGGGAATGTAAAAACCGCTACCCTTGAACTGAATTACAAAACAGAACAGAGTCACGTTTAGAAAACACACTATGGCTGCTTAACGGGAAAGGTGAGGTGGGGTGATGCATAAAACAAGGGTTTCAAATTAGCTCAGATACCGTTCCATAAACCCAATATGTAATAGACACGACCTACTCCTTGCTCAGTGAACTGGACTCAACACCCCCTATTCACCGCCCAAGAATATATCTGACTAGTAAGAATCTTAAAACATATGTATTGATATCTCTCTGTAAGTGAGTCAAGTGGGTGTAAAGCGGAATAAACAGCAGTGAAAAGCAGCTAAACCCCTTTATAAAAATCACTCACTTTTAAAAACCTGTGAAACAAAGGCAGTGAAAGAGAGAGAAATTCTTACTAAATTCGTTCAGGGGCTGTGATGCCTCCTGGATTGACATATCTAGACCCACAGCTGATTGAGACATAAGGGTGGACACTCTTGGGGCTGAGAGGTTTGGTGAGGTTGGGTGAGCAAACGCAGACCCTTTAAAGTAATACTGCGTGGTACCCATCCCATGGGTCCCAAATCTCCAGGTTCAAGGGCATCTTCCTTCATCGAAAACATGCATTAGAAACCCAGAAGATGGTACACCGTGTGATCGGGAAAGGTTTCTAAAACGCACCTCATTTCTCATCTCCTTGTGCTCGGGTTCTCCATTCCAGCCGCATTACTAGCAATCTCCCTCCTTGGAGGATCAGCACCTTTAACCTCCTGTTCCGTACAGGTTGCAATTTGTCCTGAGGATGAACGGGAAGAGGGGGAACCAATGAGAGACTAGCTCTAGGTGTTGGGACAGGCACAGGTCACTCTATTTTCCCATCAGGAAGAAGAATTAACCACAGGCTCAGCCTGCCGCCCGTGACCAGTATAGGGCCTGAAGCAATCCTGCGCTTTTGCGGCCAGCTCCCAAGAAAGGGATTTGAAAAATGGAGCTCAGGGGCTCTGCAATTCACAAACCTGCAGAGTTATAAATGATAACTCTCGTCCACAAATATATTGAGGGAAGGCAACGAAGAGGATTTGAAAGCAAGGCAGAATTGCAGGAAACAGATTTCAGGAGGTAGATTCGAATCGCCTTTAAAGCACGGGAAAAGCGGCAAAACCTCGACAATGATGCCCTTGGCCAAAAAGGGCGTATGCGTTTTTCCTGAATATATTCAGGAAAAAACGCATACGCCCTTTTTGGCCAACCAAGCAACCTGGAAAGGCAAATCAGCCCTACAAAGAAGTCTCGCTTCCCATCGGTCAAAAGGGCCATGCTGAATAAAGTATCAAAACCAGAAATGCAGGACAGGCCATGGAGAAACGGGAGCCTTGCTACGCTGAAGGGCGGGATGTAAATTGCCAACAGCCACTCTGGAGAAGTGTACGGTGTGTCCTGAAACATCGAAAAAACTCAGCTTAGAGAGCATAGGGCACTTCCACTCATGGGCGTATAAATTGGGAAAACTAAAAATCAGCAAGACACAGGCACCCCAAAGTGTAGGGCTGCTCTGTTGACAAGAACCTCCACTTCGTTACACCTTAAATATCCCAGGAAAGAGAAAAATGGATAAAGAAGTTGTGGTCCTTATGTACAATGGAATATCACTCAGCCATGAAATCAACGTCATAAGGCTAGTAGCAGCATGATGAGTGGATTTAGGTACGACGATTCTAAGTGAAATAAGTCACACAGAAAAAGACACTTATCATAAGATATCACTTATAGAGGGAATGTAAAAACCGCTACCCTTGAACTGAATTACAAAACAGAACAGAGGCACACGTTTAGAAAACACACTATGGCTGCTTAACGGGAAAGGTGAGGTGGGGTGATGCATAAAACAAGAGTTTCAAATTAGCTCAGAGACCGTTGCATAAACCCAATATGTAATAGACACGACCTACTCCTTGCTCAGTGATCTGGACTCAACACCCCCTATTCACCGCCCAAGAATATATCTGACTAGTAAGAATCTTAAAAGCTATGTATTAATATCTCTCTGTAAGTGAGTCAATTGAATGTAAAGCGGCATAAACAGAGCAGTGAAAAGCAGCTAAACCCCTTTATAAAAACCAATTACTTTTAAAAACCCGTGAAACAAAGACAGTGAAAGATAGAGAAATTCTTACTAAATTCGTTCAGGGGCTGTGATGCCACCTGGATTGACCATATATAGACCCACAGCTGATTGAGACATAAGGGTTGACACTCTTGGGGCTGAGAGGTTTGGTGAGGTTGGGTGAGCAAACGCAGACCCTTTAAAGTAATACTGCATTGTACCCATCCCATGGGTCCCAAATCTCCAGGTTCATGGGCATCTTCCCACTTCGAAAACATGCATGAGAAACCCAGAAGATGGTGCACCGTGTGATCGGGAAAGGTTTTTAAAACGCACCTCATTTCTCATCTCCTTGTGCTCGGGTTCTCCATTCCAGCCGCTTTACTAGCAATCTCCCTCCTTGGAGGATCAGCACCTTTAACCTCCTGTTCCGTACAGGTTGCAATTTGTCCTGAGGATGAACGGGAAGAGGGGGAACCAATGAGAGACTAGCTCTAGGTGTTGGGACAGGCACAGGTCACTCTATTTTCCCATCAGGAAGAAGAATTAACCACAGGATCAGCCTGCCGCCCGTGACCAGTATAGGGCCTGAAGCAATCCTGCGCTTTTGCGGCCAGCTCCCAAGAAAGGGATTTGAAAAATGGAGCTCAGGGGCTCTGCAATTCACAAACCTGCAGAGTTATAAATGATAACTCTCGTCCACAAATATATTGAGGGAAGGAAACGAAGAGGATTTGAAAGCAAGGCAGAATTGCAGGAAACAGATTTCAGGAGGTAGATACGAATCGCCTTTAAAGCACAGGAAAAGGGGCAAAACCTCGACCATGATGCCCTTGGCCAAAAAGGGCGTATGCCTTTTTTCCTGAATATATTCAGGAAAAAACGCATACGCCCTTTTTGGCCAACCAAGCAACCTGGAAAGGCAAATCAGCGCTACAAAGAAGTCTCGCTTCCCATCGGTCAAAAGGGCCATGCTGAATAAAGTGTCAAAACCAGAAATGCAGGACAGGCCATGGAGAAACGGGAGCCTTGCTACGCTGAAGGGCGGGATGTAAATTGCCAACAGCCACTCTGGAGAAGTGTACGGTGTGTCCTGAAACATCGAAAAAACTCAGCTTAGAGAGCATAGGGCACTTCCACTCATGGGCGTAAAAATTGGGAAAACTAAAAATCAGCAAGACACAGGCACCCCAAAGTTTAGGGCTGCTCTGTTGACAAGAACCTCCACTTCGTTACACCTTAAATATCCCAGGAAAGAGAAAAATGGATAAAGAAGTTGTGGTCCTTATGTACAATGGAATATCACTCAGCCATGAAATCAACGTCATAAGGCTAGTAGCAGCATGATGAGTGGATTTAGGTACGACGATTCTAAGTGAAATAAGTCACACAGAAAAAGACACTTATCATAAGATATCACTTATAGAGGGAATGTGAAAACCGCGACCCTTGAACTGAATTACAAAACAGAACAGAGGCACACGTTTAGAAAACACACTATGGCTGCTTAACGGGAAAGGTGAGGTGGGGTGATGCATAAAACAAGGGTTTCAAATTAGCTCAGATACCGTTTCATAAACCCAATATGTAATAGACACGACCTACTCCTTGCTCTGTGAACTGGACTCAACACCCCCTATTCACCGTCCAAGAATATATCTGACTAGTAAGAATCTTAAAAGCTATGTATTGATATCTCTCTGTAAGTGAGTCAAGTGGGTGTAAATCGGCATAAACACAGCAGTGAAAAGCAGCTAAACCCCTTTATAAAAATCAATCACTTTTAAAAACCCGTGAAACAAAGACAGAGAAAGAGAGAGAAATTCTTACTAAATTCGCTCAGGGGCTGTGACGCCCCCTGGATTGACCATATCTAGACCCACAGCTGATTGAGACATAAGGGTGGACACTCTTGGGGCTGAGAGGTTTGGTGAGGTTGGGTGAGCAAACGCAGACCCTTTAAAGTACTACTGCGTGGGTCCCATCCCATGGGTCCCAAATCTCCAGGTTCAAGGGCATCTTCCCACTTCGAAAACATGCATGAGAAACCCAGAAGATGGTGCACCGTGTGATCGGGAAAGGTTTCTAAAACGCACCTCATTTCTCATCTCCTTGGGCTCGGGTTCGCCATTCCAGCCGCTTTACTAGCAATCTCCCTTCTTGGAGAATCAGCACCTTTAACCTCCTGTTCCGTACAGGTTGCAATTTGTCCTGAGGATGAACGGGAAGAGGGGGAACCAATGAGAGACTAGCTCTAGGTGTTGGGACAGGCACAGGTCACTCTATTTTCCCATCAGGAAGAAAAATTAACCACAGACTCAGCCTGCCGCTCGGGACCAGAATAGGGCCTGAAGAAATCCTGCGCTTTTGCGGCCAGCTCCCAAGAAAGCGAGTTGAAAAATGGAGCTCAGGGGCACTGCAATTCATAAACCTGCAGAGTTATAAATGATAACTCTCGTCCACAAATATATTGAGGGAAGGCAACGAAGAGGATTTGAAAGCAAGGCAGAATTGCAGGAAACAGATTTCAGGAGGTAGATTCGAATCGCCTTTAAAGCACGGGAAAAGCAGCAAAACCTCGACAATGATGCCCTTGGCCAAAAAGGGCGTATGCGTTTTTCCTGAATATATTCAGGAAAAAACGCATACGCCCTTTTTGGCCAACCAAGCAACCTGGAAAGGCAAATCAGCCCTACAAAGAAGTCTCGCTTCCCATCGGTCAAAAGGGCCATGCTGTATAAAGTGTCAAAACCAGAAATGCAGGACAGTCCATGGAGAAACGGGAGCCTTGCTACGCTGATGGGCGGGATGTAAATTGCCAACAGCCACTCTGGAGAAGTGTACGGTGTGTCTTGAAACATCGAAAAAACTCAGCTTACAGAGCATAGGGCACTTCCCCTCATGGGCGTATAAATTGGGAAAACTAAAAATCAGCAAGACACAGGCACCCCAAAGTTTAGGGCTGATCTGTTGACAAGAACCTCCACTTCGTTACACCTTAAATATCCCAGGAAAGAGAAAAATGGATAAAGAAGTTGTGGTCCTTATGTACAACGGAATATCACTCAGCCATGAAATCAACTGCATAAGGCTAGTAGCAGCATGATGAGTGGATTTAGGTACGACGATTCTAAGTGAAATAAGTCACACAGAAAAAGACACTTATCATAAGATATCACTTATAGAGGGAATGTAAAAACCGCTACCCTTGAACTGAATTACAAAACAGAACAGAGTCACGTTTAGAAAACACACTATGGCTGCTTAACGGGAAAGGTGAGGTGGGGTGATGCATAAAACAAGGGTTTCAAATTAGCTCAGATACCGTTCCATAAACCCAATATGTAATAGACACGACCTACTCCTTGCTCAGTGAACTGGACTCAACACCCCCTATTCACCGCCCAAGAATATATCTGACTAGTAAGAATCTTAAAACATATGTATTGATATCTCTCTGTAAGTGAGTCAAGTGGGTGTAAAGCGGAATAAACAGCAGTGAAAAGCAGCTAAACCCCTTTATAAAAATCACTCACTTTTAAAAACCTGTGAAACAAAGGCAGTGAAAGAGAGAGAAATTCTTACTAAATTCGTTCAGGGGCTGTGATGCCTCCTGGATTGACATATCTAGACCCACAGCTGATTGAGACATAAGGGTGGACACTCTTGGGGCTGAGAGGTTTGGTGAGGTTGGGTGAGCAAACGCAGACCCTTTAAAGTAATACTGCGTGGTACCCATCCCATGGGTCCCAAATCTCCAGGTTCAAGGGCATCTTCCTTCATCGAAAACATGCATTAGAAACCCAGAAGATGGTACACCGTGTGATCGGGAAAGGTTTCTAAAACGCACCTCATTTCTCATCTCCTTGTGCTCGGGTTCTCCATTCCAGCCGCATTACTAGCAATCTCCCTCCTTGGAGGATCAGCACCTTTAACCTCCTGTTCCGTACAGGTTGCAATTTGTCCTGAGGATGAACGGGAAGAGGGGGAACCAATGAGAGACTAGCTCTAGGTGTTGGGACAGGCACAGGTCACTCTATTTTCCCATCAGGAAGAAGAATTAACCACAGGCTCAGCCTGCCGCCCGTGACCAGTATAGGGCCTGAAGCAATCCTGCGCTTTTGCGGCCAGCTCCCAAGAAAGGGATTTGAAAAATGGAGCTCAGGGGCTCTGCAATTCACAAACCTGCAGAGTTATAAATGATAACTCTCGTCCACAAATATATTGAGGGAAGGCAACGAAGAGGATTTGAAAGCAAGGCAGAATTGCAGGAAACAGATTTCAGGAGGTAGATTCGAATCGCCTTTAAAGCACGGGAAAAGCGGCAAAACCTCGACAATGATGCCCTTGGCCAAAAAGGGCGTATGCGTTTTTCCTGAATATATTCAGGAAAAAACGCATACGCCCTTTTTGGCCAACCAAGCAACCTGGAAAGGCAAATCAGCCCTACAAAGAAGTCTCGCTTCCCATCGGTCAAAAGGGCCATGCTGAATAAAGTATCAAAACCAGAAATGCAGGACAGGCCATGGAGAAACGGGAGCCTTGCTACGCTGAAGGGCGGGATGTAAATTGCCAACAGCCACTCTGGAGAAGTGTACGGTGTGTCCTGAAACATCGAAAAAACTCAGCTTAGAGAGCATAGGGCACTTCCACTCATGGGCGTATAAATTGGGAAAACTAAAAATCAGCAAGACACAGGCACCCCAAAGTGTAGGGCTGCTCTGTTGACAAGAACCTCCACTTCGTTACACCTTAAATATCCCAGGAAAGAGAAAAATGGATAAAGAAGTTGTGGTCCTTATGTACAATGGAATATCACTCAGCCATGAAATCAACGTCATAAGGCTAGTAGCAGCATGATGAGTGGATTTAGGTACGACGATTCTAAGTGAAATAAGTCACACAGAAAAAGACACTTATCATAAGATATCACTTATAGAGGGAATGTAAAAACCGCTACCCTTGAACTGAATTACAAAACAGAACAGAGGCACACGTTTAGAAAACACACTATGGCTGCTTAACGGGAAAGGTGAGGTGGGGTGATGCATAAAACAAGAGTTTCAAATTAGCTCAGAGACCGTTGCATAAACCCAATATGTAATAGACACGACCTACTCCTTGCTCAGTGATCTGGACTCAACACCCCCTATTCACCGCCCAAGAATATATCTGACTAGTAAGAATCTTAAAAGCTATGTATTAATATCTCTCTGTAAGTGAGTCAATTGAATGTAAAGCGGCATAAACAGAGCAGTGAAAAGCAGCTAAACCCCTTTATAAAAACCAATTACTTTTAAAAACCCGTGAAACAAAGACAGTGAAAGATAGAGAAATTCTTACTAAATTCGTTCAGGGGCTGTGATGCCACCTGGATTGACCATATATAGACCCACAGCTGATTGAGACATAAGGGTTGACACTCTTGGGGCTGAGAGGTTTGGTGAGGTTGGGTGAGCAAACGCAGACCCTTTAAAGTAATACTGCATTGTACCCATCCCATGGGTCCCAAATCTCCAGGTTCATGGGCATCTTCCCACTTCGAAAACATGCATGAGAAACCCAGAAGATGGTGCACCGTGTGATCGGGAAAGGTTTTTAAAACGCACCTCATTTCTCATCTCCTTGTGCTCGGGTTCTCCATTCCAGCCGCTTTACTAGCAATCTCCCTCCTTGGAGGATCAGCACCTTTAACCTCCTGTTCCGTACAGGTTGCAATTTGTCCTGAGGATGAACGGGAAGAGGGGGAACCAATGAGAGACTAGCTCTAGGTGTTGGGACAGGCACAGGTCACTCTATTTTCCCATCAGGAAGAAGAATTAACCACAGGCTCAGCCTGCCGCCCGTGACCAGTATAGGGCCTGAAGCAATCCTGCGCTTTTGCGGCCAGCTCCCAAGAAAGGGATTTGAAAAATGGAGCTCAGGGGCTCTGCAATTCACAAACCTGCAGAGTTATAAATGATAACTCTCGTCCACAAATATATTGAGGGAAGGAAACGAAGAGGATTTGAAAGCAAGGCAGAATTGCAGGAAACAGATTTCAGGAGGTAGATACGAATCGCCTTTAAAGCACAGGAAAAGGGGCAAAACCTCGACCATGATGCCCTTGGCCAAAAAGGGCGTATGCCTTTTTTCCTGAATATATTCAGGAAAAAACGCATACGCCCTTTTTGGCCAACCAAGCAACCTGGAAAGGCAAATCAGCGCTACAAAGAAGTCTCGCTTCCCATCGGTCAAAAGGGCCATGCTGAATAAAGTGTCAAAACCAGAAATGCAGGACAGGCCATGGAGAAACGGGAGCCTTGCTACGCTGAAGGGCGGGATGTAAATTGCCAACAGCCACTCTGGAGAAGTGTACGGTGTGTCCTGAAACATCGAAAAAACTCAGCTTAGAGAGCATAGGGCACTTCCACTCATGGGCGTATAAATTGGGAAAACTAAAAATCAGCAAGACACAGGCACCCCAAAGTTTAGGGCTGCTCTGTTGACAAGAACCTCTACTTTGTTACAATGTAAATATCCCAGGAAAGGGAAAAATGGATAAAGAAGTTGTGGTCCTTATGTACAATGGAATATCACTCAGCCATGAAATCAACGTCATAAGGCTAGTAGCAGCATGATGAGTGGATTTAGGTACGACGATTCTAAGTGAAATAAGTCACACAGAAAAAGACACTTATCATAAGATATCACTTATAGAGGGAATGTGAAAACCGCGACCCTTGAACTGAATTACAAAACAGAACAGAGGCACACGTTTAGAAAACACACTATGGCTGCTTAACGGGAAAGGTGAGGTGGGGTGATGCATAAAACAAGGGTTTCAAATTAGCTCAGATACCGTTCCATAAACCCAATATGTAATAGACACGACCTACTCCTTGCTCTGTGAACTGGACTCAACACCCCCTATTCACCGCCCGAGAATATATCTGACTAGTAAGAATCTTAAAAGCTATGTATTGATATCTCTCTGTAAGTGAGTCAAGTGGGTGTAAATCGGCATAAACACAGCAGTGAAAAGCAGCTAAACCCCTTTATAAAAATCAATCACTTTTAAAAACCCGTGAAACAAAGACAGAGAAAGAGAGAGAAATTCTTAATAAATTCGCTCAGGGGCTGTGACGCCACCTGGATTGACCATATCTAGACCCACAGCTGATTGAGACATAAGGGTGGACACTCTTGGGGCTGAGAGGTTTGGTGAGGTTGGGTGAGCAAACACAGACCCTTTAAAGTAATACTGCGTGGGTCCCATCCCATTGGTCCCAAATCTCCAGGTTCAAGGGCATCTTCCCACTTCGAAAACATGCATGAGAAACCCAGAAGATGGTGCACCGTGTGATCGGGAAAGGTTTCTAAAACGCACCTCATTTCTCATCTCCTTGGGCTCGGGTTCGCCATTCCAGCCGCTTTACTAGCAATCTCCCTTCTTGGAGAATCAGCACCTTTAACCTCCTGTTCCGTAAAGGTTGCAATTTGTCCTGAGGATGAACGGGAAGAGGGGGAACCAATGAGAGACTAGCTCTAGGTGTTGGGACAGGCACAGGTCACTCTATTTTCCCATCAGGAAGAAAAATTAACCACAGACTCAGCCTGCCGCTCGGGACCAGAATAGGGCCTGAAGAAATCCTGCGCTTTTGCGGCCAGCTCCCAAGAAAGCGAGTTGAAAAATGGAGCTCAGGGGCACTGCAATTCATAAACCTGCAGAGTTATAAATGATAACTCTCGTCCACAAATATATTGAGGGAAGGCAACGAAGAGGATTTGAAAGCAAGGCAGAATTGCAGGAAACAGATTTCAGGAGGTAGATTCGAATCGCCTTTAAAGCACGGGAAAAGCGGCAAAACCTCGACAATGATGCCCTTGGCCAAAAAGGGCGTATGCGTTTTTCCTGAATATATTCAGGAAAAAACGCATACGCCCTTTTTGGCCAACCAAGCAACCTGGAAAGGCAAATCAGCGCTACAAAGAAGTCTCGCTTCCCATCGGTCAAAAGGGCCATGCTGTATAAAGTGTCAAAACCAGAAATGCAGGACAGGCCATGGAGAAACGGGAGCCTTGCTACGCTGATGCGCGGGATGTAAAATGCCAACGGCCACTCTGGAGAAGTGTACGGTGTGTCCTGAAACATCTAAAAAACTCAGCTTAGACAACATAGGGCTCTTCCACTCATGGGCGTATAAATTGGGAAAACTAAAAATCAGCAAGACACAGGCACCCCAAAGTTTAGGGCTGCTCTGTTGACAAGAACCTCCACTTCGTTACACCTTAAATATACCAGGAAAGAGAAAAATGGATAAAGAAGTTGTGGTCCTTATGTACAATGGAATATCACTCAGCCATGAAATCAACGTCATAAGGCTAGTAGCAGCATGATGAGTGGATTTAGGTACGACGATTCTAAGTGAAATAAGTCACACAGAAAAAGACACTTATCATAAGATATCACTTATAGAGGGAATGTGAAAACCGCGACCCTTGAACTGAATTACAAAACAGAACAGAGGCACACGTTTAGAAAACACACTATGGCTCCTTAACGGGAAAGGTGAGGTGGGGTGATGCATAAAACAAGGGTTTCAAATTAGCTCAGATACCGTTCCATAAACCCAATATGTAATAGACACGACCTACTCCTTGCTCTGTGAACTGGACTCAACACCCCCTATTCACCGCCCAAGAATATATCTGACTAGTAAGAATCTTAAAACATATGTATTGATATCTCTCTGTAAGTGAGTCAAGTGGGTGTAAAGCGGAATAAACAGCAGTGAAAAGCAGCTAAACCCCTTTATAAAAATCACTCACTTTTAAAAACCTGTGAAACAAAGGCAGTGAAAGAGAGAGAAATTCTTACTAAATTCGTTCAGGGGCTGTGATGCCTCCTGGATTGACATATCTAGACCCACAGCTGATTGAGACATAAGGGTGGACACTCTTGGGGCTGAGAGGTTTGGTGAGGTTGGGTGAGCAAACGCAGACCCTTTAAAGTAATACTGCGTGGTACCCATCCCATGGGTCCCAAATCTCCAGGTTCAAGGGCATCTTCCTTCATCGAAAACATGCATTAGAAACCCAGAAGATGGTACACCGTGTGATCGGGAAAGGTTTCTAAAACGCACCTCATTTCTCATCTCCTTGTGCTCGGGTTCTCCATTCCAGCCGCATTACTAGCAATCTCCCTCCTTGGAGGATCAGCACCTTTAACCTCCTGTTCCGTACAGGTTGCAATTTGTCCTGAGGATGAACGGGAAGAGGGGGAACCAATGAGAGACTAGCTCTAGGTGTTGGGACAGGCACAGGTCACTCTATTTTCCCATCAGGAAGAAGAATTAACCACAGGCTCAGCCTGCCGCCCGTGACCAGTATAGGGCCTGAAGCAATCCTGCGCTTTTGCGGCCAGCTCCCAAGAAAGGGATTTGAAAAATGGAGCTCAGGGGCTCTGCAATTCACAAACCTGCAGAGTTATAAATGATAACTCTCGTCCACAAATATATTGAGGGAAGGCAACGAAGAGGATTTGAAAGCAAGGCAGAATTGCAGGAAACAGATTTCAGGAGGTAGATTCGAATCGCCTTTAAAGCACGGGAAAAGCGGCAAAACCTCGACAATGATGCCCTTGGCCAAAAAGGGCGTATGCGTTTTTCCTGAATATATTCAGGAAAAAACGCATACGCCCTTTTTGGCCAACCAAGCAACCTGGAAAGGCAAATCAGCCCTACAAAGAAGTCTCGCTTCCCATCGGTCAAAAGGGCCATGCTGAATAAAGTATCAAAACCAGAAATGCAGGACAGGCCATGGAGAAACGGGAGCCTTGCTACGCTGAAGGGCGGGATGTAAATTGCCAACAGCCACTCTGGAGAAGTGTACGGTGTGTCCTGAAACATCGAAAAAACTCAGCTTAGAGAGCATAGGGCACTTCCACTCATGGGCGTATAAATTGGGAAAACTAAAAATCAGCAAGACACAGGCACCCCAAAGTGTAGGGCTGCTCTGTTGACAAGAACCTCCACTTCGTTACACCTTAAATATCCCAGGAAAGAGAAAAATGGATAAAGAAGTTGTGGTCCTTATGTACAATGGAATATCACTCAGCCATGAAATCAACGTCATAAGGCTAGTAGCAGCATGATGAGTGGATTTAGGTACGACGATTCTAAGTGAAATAAGTCACACAGAAAAAGACACTTATCATAAGATATCACTTATAGAGGGAATGTAAAAACCGCTACCCTTGAACTGAATTACAAAACAGAACAGAGGCACACGTTTAGAAAACACACTATGGCTGCTTAACGGGAAAGGTGAGGTGGGGTGATGCATAAAACAAGAGTTTCAAATTAGCTCAGAGACCGTTGCATAAACCCAATATGTAATAGACACGACCTACTCCTTGCTCAGTGATCTGGACTCAACACCCCCTATTCACCGCCCAAGAATATATCTGACTAGTAAGAATCTTAAAAGCTATGTATTAATATCTCTCTGTAAGTGAGTCAATTGAATGTAAAGCGGCATAAACAGAGCAGTGAAAAGCAGCTAAACCCCTTTATAAAAACCAATTACTTTTAAAAACCCGTGAAAGAAAGACAGTGAAAGATAGAGAAATTCTTACTAAATTCGTTCAGGGGCTGTGATGCCACCTGGATTGACCATATATAGACCCACAGCTGATTGAGACATAAGGGTTGACACTCTTGGGGCTGAGAGGTTTGGTGAGGTTGGGTGAGCAAACGCAGACCCTTTAAAGTAATACTGCATTGTACCCATCCCATGGGTCCCAAATCTCCAGGTTCATGGGCATCTTCCCACTTCGAAAACATGCATGAGAAACCCAGAAGATGGTGCACCGTGTGATCGGGAAAGGTTTTTAAAACGCACCTCATTTCTCATCTCCTTGTGCTCGGGTTCTCCATTCCAGCCGCTTTACTAGCAATCTCCCTCCTTGGAGGATCAGCACCTTTAACCTCCTGTTCCGTACAGGTTGCAATTTGTCCTGAGGATGAACGGGAAGAGGGGGAACCAATGAGAGACTAGCTCTAGGTGTTGGGACAGGCACAGGTCACTCTATTTTCCCATCAGGAAGAAGAATTAACCACAGGCTCAGCCTGCCGCCCGTGACCAGTATAGGGCCTGAAGCAATCCTGCGCTTTTGCGGCCAGCTCCCAAGAAAGGGATTTGAAAAATGGAGCTCAGGGGCTCTGCAATTCACAAACCTGCAGAGTTATAAATGATAACTCTCGTCCACAAATATATTGAGGGAAGGAAACGAAGAGGATTTGAAAGCAAGGCAGAATTGCAGGAAACAGATTTCAGGAGGTAGATACGAATCGCCTTTAAAGCACAGGAAAAGGGGCAAAACCTCGACCATGATGCCCTTGGCCAAAAAGGGCGTATGCCTTTTTTCCTGAATATATTCAGGAAAAAACGCATACGCCCTTTTTGGCCAACCAAGCAACCTGGAAAGGCAAATCAGCGCTACAAAGAAGTCTCGCTTCCCATCGGTCAAAAGGGCCATGCTGAATAAAGTGTCAAAACCAGAAATGCAGGACAGGCCATGGAGAAACGGGAGCCTTGCTACGCTGAAGGGCGGGATGTAAATTGCCAACAGCCACTCTGGAGAAGTGTACGGTGTGTCCTGAAACATCGAAAAAACTCAGCTTAGAGAGCATAGGGCACTTCCACTCATGGGCGTATAAATTGGGAAAACTAAAAATCAGCAAGACACAGGCACCCCAAAGTTTAGGGCTGCTCTGTTGACAAGAACCTCTACTTTGTTACAATGTAAATATCCCAGGAAAGGGAAAAATGGATAAAGAAGTTGTGGTCCTTATGTACAATGGAATATCACTCAGCCATGAAATCAACGTCATAAGGCTAGTAGCAGCATGATGAGTGGATTTAGGTACGACGATTCTAAGTGAAATAAGTCACACAGAAAAAGACACTTATCATAAGATATCACTTATAGAGGGAATGTGAAAACCGCGACCCTTGAACTGAATTACAAAACAGAACAGAGGCACACGTTTAGAAAACACACTATGGCTGCTTAACGGGAAAGGTGAGGTGGGGTGATGCATAAAACAAGGGTTTCAAATTAGCTCAGATACCGTTCCATAAACCCAATATGTAATAGACACGACCTACTCCTTGCTCTGTGAACTGGACTCAACACCCCCTATTCACCGCCCGAGAATATATCTGACTAGTAAGAATCTTAAAAGCTATGTATTGATATCTCTCTGTAAGTGAGTCAAGTGGGTGTAAATCGGCATAAACACAGCAGTGAAAAGCAGCTAAACCCCTTTATAAAAATCAATCACTTTTAAAAACCCGTGAAACAAAGACAGAGAAAGAGAGAGAAATTCTTAATAAATTCGCTCAGGGGCTGTGACGCCACCTGGATTGACCATATCTAGACCCACAGCTGATTGAGACATAAGGGTGGACACTCTTGGGGCTGAGAGGTTTGGTGAGGTTGGGTGAGCAAACACAGACCCTTTAAAGTAATACTGCGTGGGTCCCATCCCATTGGTCCCAAATCTCCAGGTTCAAGGGCATCTTCCCACTTCGAAAACATGCATGAGAAACCCAGAAGATGGTGCACCGTGTGATCGGGAAAGGTTTCTAAAACGCACCTCATTTCTCATCTCCTTGGGCTCGGGTTCGCCATTCCAGCCGCTTTACTAGCAATCTCCCTTCTTGGAGAATCAGCACCTTTAACCTCCTGTTCCGTAAAGGTTGCAATTTGTCCTGAGGATGAACGGGAAGAGGGGGAACCAATGAGAGACTAGCTCTAGGTGTTGGGACAGGCACAGGTCACTCTATTTTCCCATCAGGAAGAAAAATTAACCACAGACTCAGCCTGCCGCTCGGGACCAGAATAGGGCCTGAAGAAATCCTGCGCTTTTGCGGCCAGCTCCCAAGAAAGCGAGTTGAAAAATGGAGCTCAGGGGCACTGCAATTCATAAACCTGCAGAGTTATAAATGATAACTCTCGTCCACAAATATATTGAGGGAAGGCAACGAAGAGGATTTGAAAGCAAGGCAGAATTGCAGGAAACAGATTTCAGGAGGTAGATTCGAATCGCCTTTAAAGCACGGGAAAAGCGGCAAAACCTCGACAATGATGCCCTTGGCCAAAAAGGGCGTATGCGTTTTTCCTGAATATATTCAGGAAAAAACGCATACGCCCTTTTTGGCCAACCAAGCAACCTGGAAAGGCAAATCAGCGCTACAAAGAAGTCTCGCTTCCCATCGGTCAAAAGGGCCATGCTGTATAAAGTGTCAAAACCAGAAATGCAGGACAGGCCATGGAGAAACGGGAGCCTTGCTACGCTGATGCGCGGGATGTAAAATGCCAACGGCCACTCTGGAGAAGTGTACGGTGTGTCCTGAAACATCTAAAAAACTCAGCTTAGACAACATAGGGCTCTTCCACTCATGGGCGTATAAATTGGGAAAACTAAAAATCAGCAAGACACAGGCACCCCAAAGTTTAGGGCTGCTCTGTTGACAAGAACCTCCACTTCGTTACACCTTAAATATACCAGGAAAGAGAAAAATGGATAAAGAAGTTGTGGTCCTTATGTACAATGGAATATCACTCAGCCATGAAATCAACGTCATAAGGCTAGTAGCAGCATGATGAGTGGATTTAGGTACGACGATTCTAAGTGAAATAAGTCACACAGAAAAAGACACTTATCATAAGATATCACTTATAGAGGGAATGTGAAAACCGCGACCCTTGAACTGAATTACAAAACAGAACAGAGGCACACGTTTAGAAAACACACTATGGCTCCTTAACGGGAAAGGTGAGGTGGGGTGATGCATAAAACAAGGGTTTCAAATTAGCTCAGATACCGTTCCATAAACCCAATATGTAATAGACACGACCTACTCCTTGCTCTGTGAACTGGACTCAACACCCCCTATTCACCGCCCAAGAATATATCTGACTAGTAAGAATCTTAAAACATATGTATTGATATCTCTCTGTAAGTGAGTCAAGTGGGTGTAAAGCGGAATAAACAGCAGTGAAAAGCAGCTAAACCCCTTTATAAAAATCACTCACTTTTAAAAACCTGTGAAACAAAGGCAGTGAAAGAGAGAGAAATTCTTACTAAATTCGTTCAGGGGCTGTGATGCCTCCTGGATTGACATATCTAGACCCACAGCTGATTGAGACATAAGGGTGGACACTCTTGGGGCTGAGAGGTTTGGTGAGGTTGGGTGAGCAAACGCAGACCCTTTAAAGTAATACTGCGTGGTACCCATCCCATGGGTCCCAAATCTCCAGGTTCAAGGGCATCTTCCTTCATCGAAAACATGCATTAGAAACCCAGAAGATGGTACACCGTGTGATCGGGAAAGGTTTCTAAAACGCACCTCATTTCTCATCTCCTTGTGCTCGGGTTCTCCATTCCAGCCGCATTACTAGCAATCTCCCTCCTTGGAGGATCAGCACCTTTAACCTCCTGTTCCGTACAGGTTGCAATTTGTCCTGAGGATGAACGGGAAGAGGGGGAACCAATGAGAGACTAGCTCTAGGTGTTGGGACAGGCACAGGTCACTCTATTTTCCCATCAGGAAGAAGAATTAACCACAGGCTCAGCCTGCCGCCCGTGACCAGTATAGGGCCTGAAGCAATCCTGCGCTTTTGCGGCCAGCTCCCAAGAAAGGGATTTGAAAAATGGAGCTCAGGGGCTCTGCAATTCACAAACCTGCAGAGTTATAAATGATAACTCTCGTCCACAAATATATTGAGGGAAGGCAACGAAGAGGATTTGAAAGCAAGGCAGAATTGCAGGAAACAGATTTCAGGAGGTAGATTCGAATCGCCTTTAAAGCACGGGAAAAGCGGCAAAACCTCGACAATGATGCCCTTGGCCAAAAAGGGCGTATGCGTTTTTCCTGAATATATTCAGGAAAAAACGCATACGCCCTTTTTGGCCAACCAAGCAACCTGGAAAGGCAAATCAGCCCTACAAAGAAGTCTCGCTTCCCATCGGTCAAAAGGGCCATGCTGAATAAAGTATCAAAACCAGAAATGCAGGACAGGCCATGGAGAAACGGGAGCCTTGCTACGCTGAAGGGCGGGATGTAAATTGCCAACAGCCACTCTGGAGAAGTGTACGGTGTGTCCTGAAACATCGAAAAAACTCAGCTTAGAGAGCATAGGGCACTTCCACTCATGGGCGTATAAATTGGGAAAACTAAAAATCAGCAAGACACAGGCACCCCAAAGTGTAGGGCTGCTCTGTTGACAAGAACCTCCACTTCGTTACACCTTAAATATCCCAGGAAAGAGAAAAATGGATAAAGAAGTTGTGGTCCTTATGTACAATGGAATATCACTCAGCCATGAAATCAACGTCATAAGGCTAGTAGCAGCATGATGAGTGGATTTAGGTACGACGATTCTAAGTGAAATAAGTCACACAGAAAAAGACACTTATCATAAGATATCACTTATAGAGGGAATGTAAAAACCGCTACCCTTGAACTGAATTACAAAACAGAACAGAGGCACACGTTTAGAAAACACACTATGGCTGCTTAACGGGAAAGGTGAGGTGGGGTGATGCATAAAACAAGAGTTTCAAATTAGCTCAGAGACCGTTGCATAAACCCAATATGTAATAGACACGACCTACTCCTTGCTCAGTGATCTGGACTCAACACCCCCTATTCACCGCCCAAGAATATATCTGACTAGTAAGAATCTTAAAAGCTATGTATTAATATCTCTCTGTAAGTGAGTCAATTGAATGTAAAGCGGCATAAACAGAGCAGTGAAAAGCAGCTAAACCCCTTTATAAAAACCAATTACTTTTAAAAACCCGTGAAACAAAGACAGTGAAAGATAGAGAAATTCTTACTAAATTCGTTCAGGGGCTGTGATGCCACCTGGATTGACCATATATAGACCCACAGCTGATTGAGACATAAGGGTTGACACTCTTGGGGCTGAGAGGTTTGGTGAGGTTGGGTGAGCAAACGCAGACCCTTTAAAGTAATACTGCATTGTACCCATCCCATGGGTCCCAAATCTTCAGGTTCATGGGCATCTTCCCACTTCGAAAACATGCATGAGAAACCCAGAAGATGGTGCACCGTGTGATCGGGAAAGGTTTTTAAAACGCACCTCATTTCTCATCTCCTTGTGCTCGGGTTCTCCATTCCAGCCGCTTTACTAGCAATCTCCCTCCTTGGAGGATCAGCACCTTTAACCTCCTGTTCCGTACAGGTTGCAATTTGTCCTGAGGATGAACGGGAAGAGGGGGAACCAATGAGAGACTAGCTCTAGGTGTTGGGACAGGCACAGGTCACTCTATTTTCCCATCAGGAAGAAGAATTAACCACAGGCTCAGCCTGCCGCCCGTGACCAGTATAGGGCCTGAAGCAATCCTGCGCTTTTGCGGCCAGCTCCCAAGAAAGGGATTTGAAAAATGGAGCTCAGGGGCTCTGCAATTCACAAACCTGCAGAGTTATAAATGATAACTCTCGTCCACAAATATATTGAGGGAAGGAAACGAAGAGGATTTGAAAGCAAGGCAGAATTGCAGGAAACAGATTTCAGGAGGTAGATACGAATCGCCTTTAAAGCACAGGAAAAGGGGCAAAACCTCGACCATGATGCCCTTGGCCAAAAAGGGCGTATGCCTTTTTTCCTGAATATATTCAGGAAAAAACGCATACGCCCTTTTTGGCCAACCAAGCAACCTGGAAAGGCAAATCAGCGCTACAAAGAAGTCTCGCTTCCCATCGGTCAAAAGGGCCATGCTGAATAAAGTGTCAAAACCAGAAATGCAGGACAGGCCATGGAGAAACGGGAGCCTTGCTACGCTGAAGGGCGGGATGTAAATTGCCAACAGCCACTCTGGAGAAGTGTACGGTGTGTCCTGAAACATCGAAAAAACTCAGCTTAGAGAGCATAGGGCACTTCCACTCATGGGCGTATAAATTGGGAAAACTAAAAATCAGCAAGACACAGGCACCCCAAAGTTTAGGGCTGCTCTGTTGACAAGAACCTCTACTTTGTTACAATGTAAATATCCCAGGAAAGGGAAAAATGGATAAAGAAGTTGTGGTCCTTATGTACAATGGAATATCACTCAGCCATGAAATCAACGTCATAAGGCTAGTAGCAGCATGATGAGTGGATTTAGGTACGACGATTCTAAGTGAAATAAGTCACACAGAAAAAGACACTTATCATAAGATATCACTTATAGAGGGAATGTGAAAACCGCGACCCTTGAACTGAATTACAAAACAGAACAGAGGCACACGTTTAGAAAACACACTATGGCTGCTTAACGGGAAAGGTGAGGTGGGGTGATGCATAAAACAAGGGTTTCAAATTAGCTCAGATACCGTTCCATAAACCCAATATGTAATAGACACGACCTACTCCTTGCTCTGTGAACTGGACTCAACACCCCCTATTCACCGCCCGAGAATATATCTGACTAGTAAGAATCTTAAAAGCTATGTATTGATATCTCTCTGTAAGTGAGTCAAGTGGGTGTAAATCGGCATAAACACAGCAGTGAAAAGCAGCTAAACCCCTTTATAAAAATCAATCACTTTTAAAAACCCGTGAAACAAAGACAGAGAAAGAGAGAGAAATTCTTACTAAATTCGCTCAGGGGCTGTGACGCCACCTGGATTGACCATATCTAGACCCACAGCTGATTGAGACATAAGGGTGGACACTCTTGGGGCTGAGAGGTTTGGTGAGGTTGGGTGAGCAAACACAGACCCTTTAAAGTAATACTGCGTGGGTCCCATCCCATTGGTCCCAAATCTCCAGGTTCAAGGGCATCTTCCCACTTCGAAAACATGCATGAGAAACCCAGAAGATGGTGCACCGTGTGATCGGGAAAGGTTTCTAAAACGCACCTCATTTCTCATCTCCTTGGGCTCGGGTTCGCCATTCCAGCCGCTTTACTAGCAATCTCCCTTCTTGGAGAATCAGCACCTTTAACCTCCTGTTCCGTAAAGGTTGCAATTTGTCCTGAGGATGAACGGGAAGAGGGGGAACCAATGAGAGACTAGCTCTAGGTGTTGGGACAGGCACAGGTCACTCTATTTTCCCATCAGGAAGAAAAATTAACCACAGACTCAGCCTGCCGCTCGGGACCAGAATAGGGCCTGAAGAAATCCTGCGCTTTTGCGGCCAGCTCCCAAGAAAGCGAGTTGAAAAATGGAGCTCAGGGGCACTGCAATTCATAAACCTGCAGAGTTATAAATGATAACTCTCGTCCACAAATATATTGAGGGAAGGCAACGAAGAGGATTTGAAAGCAAGGCAGAATTGCAGGAAACAGATTTCAGGAGGTAGATTCGAATCGCCTTTAAAGCACGGGAAAAGCGGCAAAACCTCGACAATGATGCCCTTGGCCAAAAAGGGCGTATGCGTTTTTCCTGAATATATTCAGGAAAAAACGCATACGCCCTTTTTGGCCAACCAAGCAACCTGGAAAGGCAAATCAGCGCTACAAAGAAGTCTCGCTTCCCATCGGTCAAAAGGGCCATGCTGTATAAAGTGTCAAAACCAGAAATGCAGGACAGGCCATGGAGAAACGGGAGCCTTGCTACGCTGATGCGCGGGATGTAAAATGCCAACGGCCACTCTGGAGAAGTGTACGGTGTGTCCTGAAACATCTAAAAAACTCAGCTTAGACAACATAGGGCTCTTCCACTCATGGGCGTATAAATTGGGAAAACTAAAAATCAGCAAGACACAGGCACCCCAAAGTTTAGGGCTGCTCTGTTGACAAGAACCTCCACTTCGTTACACCTTAAATATACCAGGAAAGAGAAAAATGGATAAAGAAGTTGTGGTCCTTATGTACAATGGAATATCACTCAGCCATGAAATCAACGTCATAAGGCTAGTAGCAGCATGATGAGTGGATTTAGGTACGACGATTCTAAGTGAAATAAGTCACACAGAAAAAGACACTTATCATAAGATATCACTTATAGAGGGAATGTGAAAACCGCGACCCTTGAACTGAATTACAAAACAGAACAGAGGCACACGTTTAGAAAACACACTATGGCTCCTTAACGGGAAAGGTGAGGTGGGGTGATGCATAAAACAAGGGTTTCAAATTAGCTCAGATACCGTTCCATAAACCCAATATGTAATAGACACGACCTACTCCTTGCTCAGTGAACTGGACTCAACACCCCCTATTCACCGCCCAAGAATATATCCGAGAAGTAAGAATCTTAAAACCTATGTATTGATATCTCTCTGAAAGTGAGTCAAGTGGGTGTAAAGCGGCATAAACACAGCAGTGAAAAGCAGCTAAACCCCTTTATAAAAATCAATCACTTTTAAAAACCTGTGAAACAAAGACAGTGAAAGATAGAGAAATTCTTACTAAATTCGTTCAGGGGCTGTGATGCCACCTGGATTGACCATATATAGACCCACAGCTGATTGAGACATAAGGGTGGACACTCTTGGGGCTGAGAGGTTTGGTGAGGTTGGGTGAGCAAACGCAGACCCTTTAAAGTAATACTGCGTGGTTCCCATCCCATGGGTCCCAAATCTCCAGTTTCAAGGGCATCTTCCCACTTCGAAAACATGCATGAGAAACCCAGAAGATGGTGCACCGTGTGATCGGGAAAGGTTTTTAAAACGCACCTCATTTCTCATCTCCTTGTGCTCGGGTTCTCCATTCCAGCCGCTTTACTAGCAATCTCCCTCCTTGGAGGATCAGCACCTTTACCCTCCTGTTCCGTACAGGTTGCAATTTGTCCTGAGGATGAACGGGAAGAGGGGGAACCAATGAGAGACTAGCTCTAGGTGTTGGGACAGGCACAGGTCACTCTATTTTCCCATCAGGAAGAAGAATTAACCACAGGCTCAGCCTGCCGCCCGTGACCAGTATAGGGCCTGAAGCAATCCTGCGCTTTTGCGGCCAGCTCCCAAGAAAGGGATTTGAAAAATGGAGCTCAGGGGCTCTGCAATTCACAAACCTGCAGAGTTATAAATGATAACTCTCGTCCACAAATATATTGAGGGAAGGCAACGAAGAGGATTTGAAAGCAAGGCAGAATTGCAGGAAACAGATTTCAGGAGGTAGATTCGAATCGCCTTTTAAGCACGGGAAAAGCGGCAAAACCTCGACAATGATGCCCTTGGCCAAAAAGGGCGTATGCGTTTTTCCTGAATATATTCAGGAAAAAACGCATACGCCCTTTTTGGCCAACCAAGCAACCTGGAAAGGCAAATCAGCGCTACAAAGAAGTCTCGCTTCCCATCGGTCAAAAGGGCCATGCTGTATAAAGTGTCAAAACCAGAAATGCAGGACAGGCCATGGAGAAACGGGAGCCTTGCTACGCTGATGGGCGGGATGTAAAATGCCAACGGCCACTCTGGAGAAGTGTACGGTGTGTCCTGAAACATCTAAAAAACTCAGCTTAGACAACATAGGGCACTTCCCCTCATGGGCGTATAAATTGGGAAAACTAAAAATCAGCAAGACACAGGCACCCCAAAGTTTAGGGCTGATCTGTTGACAAGAACCTCCACTTCGTTACACCTTAAATATCCCAGGAAAGAGAAAAATGGATAAAGAAGTTGTGGTCCTTATGTACAACGGAATATCACTCAGCCATGAAATCAACTGCATAAGGCTAGTAGCAGCATGATGAGTGGATTTAGGTACGACGATTCTAAGTGAAATAAGTCACACAGAAAAAGACACTTATCATAAGATATCACTTATAGAGGGAATGTAAAAACCGCTACCCTTGAACTGAATTACAAAACAGAACAGAGTCACGTTTAGAAAACACACTATGGCTGCTTAACGGGAAAGGTGAGGTGGGGTGATGCATAAAACAAGGGTTTCAAATTAGCTCAGATACCGTTCCATAAACCCAATATGTAATAGACACGACCTACTCCTTGCTCAGTGATCTGGACTCAACACCCCCTATTCACCGCCCAAGAATATATCTGACTAGTAAGAATCTTAAAACATATGTATTGATATCTCTCTGTAAGTAAGTCAAGTGGGTGTAAAGCGGCATAAACAGCAGTGAAAAGCAGCTAAATCCCTTTATAAAAATCAATCACTTTTAAAAACCTGTGAAACAAAGACAGTGAAAGAGAGAGAAATTTTTACTAAATTCGTTCAGGGGCTGTGATGCCTCCTGGATTGACATATCTAGACCCACAGCTGATTGAGACATAAGGGTGGACACTCTTGGGGCTGAGAGGTTTGGTGAGGTTGGGTGAGCAAACGCAGACCCTTTAAAGTAATACTGCGTGGTACCCATCCCATGGGTCCCAAATCTCCAGGTTCAAGGGCATCTTCCTTCATCGAAAACATGCATTAGAAACCCAGAAGATGGTACACCGTGTGATCGGGAAAGGTTTCTAAAACGCACCTCATTTCTCATCTCCTTGTGCTCGGGTTCTCCATTCCAGCCGCTTTACTAGCAATCTCCCTCCTTGGAGGATCAGCACCTTTAACCTCCTGTTCCGTACAGGTTGCAATTTGTCCTGAGGATGAACGGGAAGAGGGGGAACCAATGAGAGACTAGCTCTAGGTGTTGGGACAGGCACAGGTCACTCTATTTTCCATCAGGAAGAAGAATTAACCACAGGCTCAGCCTGCCGCCCGTGACCAGTATAGGGCCTGAAGCAATCCTGCGCTTTTGCGGCCAGCTCCCAAGAAAGGGATTTGAAAAATGGAGCTCAGGGGCTCTGCAATTCACAAACCTGCAGAGTTATAAATGATAACTCTCGTCCACAAATATATTGAGGGAAGGCAACGAAGAGGATTTGAAAGCAAGGCAGAATTGCAGGAAACAGATTTCAGGAGGTAGATACGAATCGCCTTTAAAGCACAGGAAAAGGGGCAAAACCTCGACCATGATGCCCTTGGCCAAAAAGGGCGTATGCCTTTTTTCCTGAATATATTCAGGAAAAAAGGCATACGCCCTTTTTGGCCAACCAAGCAACCTGGAAAGGCAAATCAGCGCTACAAAGAAGTCTCGCTTCCCATCGGTCAAAAGGGCTATGCTGAATAAAGTGTCAAAACCAGAAATGCAGGACAGGCCATGGAGAAACGGGAGCCTTGCTACGCTGATGGGTGGGATGTAAATTGCCAACAGCCACTCTGGAGAAGTGTACGGTGTGTCCTGAAACATCGAAAAAACTCAGCTTAGAGAGCATAGGGCACTTCCACTCATGGGCGTAAAAATTGGGAAAACTAAAAATCAGCAAGACACAGGCACCCCAAAGTTTAGGGCTGCTCTGTTGACAAGAACCTCCACTTCGTTACACCTTAAATATACCAGGAAAGAGAAAAATGGATAAAGAAGTTGTGGTCCTTATGTACAATGGAATATCACTCAGCCATGAAATCAACGTCATAAGGCTAGTAGCAGCATGATGAGTGGATTTAGGTACGACGATTCTAAGTGAAATAAGTCACACAGAAAAAGACACTTATCATAAGATATCACTTATAGAGGGAATGTGAAAACCGCGACCCTTGAACTGAATTACAAAACAGAACAGAGTCACACGTTTAGAAAACACACTATGGCTGCTTAACGGGAAAGGTGAGGTGGGGTGATGCATAAAACAAGGGTTTCAAATTAGCTCAGATACCGTTTCATAAACCCAATATGTAATAGACACGACCTACTCCTTGCTCTGTGAACTGGACTCAACACCCCCTATTCACCGTCCAAGAATATATCTGACTAGTAAGAATCTTAAAAGCTATGTATTGATATCTCTCTGTAAGTGAGTCAAGTGGGTGTAAATCGGCATAAACACAGCAGTGAAAAGCAGCTAAACCCCTTTATAAAAATCAATCACTTTTAAAAACCCGTGAAACAAAGACAGAGAAAGAGAGAGAAATTCTTACTAAATTCGCTCAGGGGCTGTGACGCCACCTGGATTGACCATATCTAGACCCACAGCTGATTGAGACATAAGGGTGGACACTCTTGGGGCTGAGAGGTTTGGTGAGGTTGGGTGAGCAAACGCAGACCCTTTAAAGTAATACTGCGTGGTTCCCATCCCATGGGTCCCAAATCTCCAGGTTCAAGGGCATCTTCCCACTTCGAAAACATGCATGAGAAACCCAGAAGATGGTGCACCGTGTGATCGGAAAAGGTTTCTAAAACGCACCTCATTTCTCATCTCCTTGGGCTCGGGTTCGCCATTCCAGCCGCTTTACTAGCAATCTCCCTTCTTGGAGAATCAGCACCTTTAACCTCCTGTTCCGTACAGGTTGCAATTTGTCCTGAGGATGAACGGGAAGAGGGGGAACCAATGAGAGACTAGCTCTAGGTGTTGGGACAGGCACAGGTCACTCTATTTTCCCATCAGGAAGAAGAATTAACCACAGGCTCAGCCTGCCGCCCGTGACCAGTATAGGGCCTGAAGCAATCCTGCGCTTTTGCGGCCAGCTCCCAAGAAAGGGATTTGAAAAATGGAGCTCAGGGGCTCTGCAATTCACAAACCTGCAGAGTTATAAATGATAACTCTCGTCCACAAATATATTGAGGGAAGGCAACGAAGAGGATTTGAAAGCAAGGCAGAATTGCAGGAAACAGATTTCAGGAGGTAGATACGAATCGCCTTTAAAGCACAGGAAATGGGGCAAAACCTCGACCATGATGCCCTTGGCCAAAAAGGGCGTATGCCTTTTTTCCTGAATATATTCAGGAAAAAAGGCATACGCCCTTTTTGGCCAACCAAGCAACCTGGAAATGCAAATCAGCGCTACAAAGAAGTCTCGCTTCCCATCGGTCAAAAGGGCTATGCTGAATAAAGTGTCAAAACCAGAAATGCAGGACAGGCCATGGAGAAACGGGAGCCTTGCTACGCTGATGGGTGGGATGTAAATTGCCAACAGCCACTCTGGAGAAGTGTACGGTGTGTCCTGAAACATCGAAAAAACTCAGCTTAGAGAGCATAGGGCACTTCCACTCATGGGCGTATAAATTGGGAAAACTAAAAATCAGCAAGACACAGGCACCCCAAAGTTTAGGGCTGCTCTGTTGACAAGAACCTCCACTTCGTTACACCCTAAATATCCCAGGAAAGAGAAAAATGGATAAAGAAGTTGTGGTCCTTATGTACAATGGAATATCACTCAGCCATGAAATCAACGTTATAAGGCTAGTAGCAGCATGATGAGTGGATTTAGGTACGACGATTCTAAGTGAAATAAGTCACACAGAAAAAGACACTTATCATAAGATATCACTTATAGAGGGAATGTGAAAACCGCGACCCTTGAACTGAATTACAAAACAGAACAGAGGCACACGTTTAGAAAACACACTATGGCTGCTTAACGGGAAAGGTGAGGTGGGGTGATGCATAAAACAAGGGTTTCAAATTAGCTCAGATACCGTTTCATAAACCCAATATGTAATAGACACGACCTACTCCTTGCTCTGTGAACTGGACTCAACACCCCCTATTCACCGTCCAAGAATATATCTGACTAGTAAGAATCTTAAAAGCTATGTATTGATATCTCTCTGTAAGTGAGTCAAGTGGGTGTAAATCGGCATAAACACAGCAGTGAAAAGCAGCTAAACCCCTTTATAAAAATCAATCACTTTTAAAAACCTGTGAAACAAAGGCAGTGAAAGAGAGAGAAATTCTTACTAAATTCGTTCAGGGGCTGTGATGCCTCCTGGATTGACATATCTAGACCCACAGCTGATTGAGACATAAGGGTGGACACTCTTGGGGCTGAGAGGTTTGGTGAGGTTGGGTGAGCAAACGCAGACCCTTTAAAGTACTACTGCGTGGGTCCCATCCCATGGGTCCCAAATCTCCAGGTTCAAGGGCATCTTCCCACTTCGAAAACATGCATGAGAAACCCAGAAGATGGTGCACCGTGTGATCGGGAAAGGTTTCTAAAACGCACCTCATTTCTCATCTCCTTGGGCTCGGGTTCGCCATTCCAGCCGCTTTACTAGCAATCTCCCTTCTTGGAGAATCAGCACCTTTAACCTCCTGTTCCGTACAGGTTGCAATTTGTCCTGAGGATGAACGGGAAGAGGGGGAACCAATGAGAGACTAGCTCTAGGTGTTGGGACAGGCACAGGTCACTCTATTTTCCCATCAGGAAGAAAAATTAACCACAGACTCAGCCTGCCGCTCGGGACCAGAATAGGGCCTGAAGAAATCCTGCGCTTTTGCGGCCAGCTCCCAAGAAAGCGAGTTGAAAAATGGAGCTCAGGGGCACTGCAATTCATAAACCTGCAGAGTTATAAATGATAACTCTCGTCCACAAATATATTGAGGGAAGGCAACGAAGAGGATTTGAAAGCAAGGCAGAATTGCAGGAAACAGATTTCAGGAGGTAGATTCGAATCGCCTTTAAAGCACGGGAAAAGCGGCAAAACCTCGACAATGATGCCCTTGGCCAAAAAGGGCGTATGCGTTTTTCCTGAATATATTCAGGAAAAAACGCATACGCCCTTTTTGGCCAACCAAGCAACCTGGAAAGGCAAATCAGCGCTACAAAGAAGTCTCGCTTCCCATCGGTCAAAAGGGCCATGCTGTATAAAGTGTCAAAACCAGAAATGCAGGACAGGCCATGGAGAAACGGGAGCCTTGCTACGCTGATGCGCGGGATGTAAAATGCCAACGGCCACTCTGGAGAAGTGTACGGTGTGTCCTGAAACATCTAAAAAACTCAGCTTAGACAACATAGGGCACTTCCACTCATGGGCATATAAATTGGGAAAACTAAAAATCAGCAAGACACAGGCACCCCAAAGTTTAGGGCTGCTCTGTTGACAAGAACCTCCACTTCGTTACACCTTAAATATACCAGGAAAGAGAAAAATGGATAAAGAAGTTGTGGTCCTTATGTACAATGGAATATCACTCAGCCATGAAATCAACGTCATAAGGCTAGTAGCAGCATGATGAGTGGATTTAGGTACGACGATTCTAAGTGAAATAAGTCACACAGAAAAAGACACTTATCATAAGATATCACTTATAGAGGAAATGTGAAAACCGCGACCCTTGAACTGAATTACAAAACAGAACAGAGGCACACGTTTAGAAAACACACTATGGCTCCTTAACGGGAAAGGTGAGGTGGGGTGATGCATAAAACAAGGGTTTCAAATTAGCTCAGATACCGTTCCATAAACCCAATATGTAATAGACACGACCTACTCCTTGCTCAGTGATCTGGACTCAACACCCCCTATTCACCGCCCAAGAATATATCCGAGAAGTAAGAATCTTAAAACCTATGTATTGATATCTCTCTGAAAGTGAGTCAAGTGGGTGTAAAGCGGCATAAACACAGCAGTGAAAAGCAGCTAAACCCCTTTATAAAAATCAATCACTTTTAAAAACCCGTGAAACAAAGACAGTGAAAGATAGAGAAATTCTTACTAAATTCGTTCAGGGGCTGTGATGCCACCTGGATTGACCATATATAGACCCACAGCTGATCGAGACATAAGGGTGGACACTCTTGGGGCTGAGAGGTTTGGTGAGGTTGGGTGAGCAAACGCAGACCCTTTAAAGTAATACTGCGTGGTTCCCATCCCATGGGTCCCAAATCTCCAGTTTCAAGGGCATCTTCCCACTTCGAAAACATGCATGAGAAACCCAGAAGATGGTGCACCGTGTGATCGGGAAAGGTTTTTAAAACGCACCTCATTTCTCATCTCCTTGTGCTCGGGTTCTCCATTCCAGCCGCTTTACTAGCAATCTCCCTCCTTGGAGGATCAGCACCTTTAACCTCCTGTTCCGTACAGGTTGCAATTTGTCCTGAGGATTAACGGGAAGAGGGGGAACCAATGAGAGACTAGCTCTAGGTGTTGGGACAGGCACAGGTCACTCTATTTTCCCATCAGGAAGAAGAATTAACCACAAGCTCAGCCTACCGCCCGTGACCAGTATAGGGCCTGAAGCAATCCTGCGCTTTTGCGGCCAGCTCCCAAGAAAGGGATTTGAAAAATGGAGCTCAGGGGCTCTGCAATTCACAAACCTGCAGAGTTATAAATGATAACTCTCGTCCACAAATATATTGAGGGAAGGCAACGAAGAGGATTTGAAAGCAAGGCAGAATTGCAGGAAACAGATTTCAGGAGGTAGATTCGAATCGCCTTTTAAGCACGGGAAAAGCGGCAAAACCTCGACAATGATGCCCTTGGCCAAAAAGGGCGTATGCGTTTTTCCTGAATATATTCAGGAAAAAACGCATACGCCCTTTTTGGCCAACCAAGCAACCTGGAAAGGCAAATCAGCGCTACAAAGAAGTCTCGCTTCCCATCGGTCAAAAGGGCCATGCTGTATAAAGTGTCAAAACCAGAAATGCAGGACAGGCCATGGAGAAACGGGAGCCTTGCTACGCTGATGGGCGGGATGTAAAATGCCAACGGCCACTCTGGAGAAGTGTACGGTGTGTCCTGAAACATCTAAAAAACTCAGCTTAGACAACATAGGGCACTTCCCCTCATGGGCGTATAAATTGGGAAAACTAAAAATCAGCAAGACACAGGCACCCCAAAGTTTAGGGCTGATCTGTTGACAAGAACCTCCACTTCGTTACACCTTAAATATCCCAGGAAAGAGAAAAATGGATAAAGAAGTTGTGGTCCTTATGTACAACGGAATATCACTCAGCCATGAAATCAACTGCATAAGGCTAGTAGCAGCATGATGAGTGGATTTAGGTACGACGATTCTAAGTGAAATAAGTCACACAGAAAAAGACACTTATCATAAGATATCACTTATAGAGGGAATGTAAAAACCGCTACCCTTGAACTGAATTACAAAACAGAACAGAGTCACGTTTAGAAAACACACTATGGCTGCTTAACGGGAAAGGTGAGGTGGGGTGATGCATAAAACAAGGGTTTCAAATTAGCTCAGATACCGTTCCATAAACCCAATATGTAATAGACACGACCTACTCCTTGCTCAGTGAACTGGACTCAACACCCCCTATTCACCGCCCAAGAATATATCTGACTAGTAAGAATCTTAAAACATATGTATTGATATCTCTCTGTAAGTAAGTCAAGTGGGTGTAAAGCGGCATAAACAGCAGTGAAAAGCAGCTAAATCCCTTTATAAAAATCAATCACTTTTAAAAACCTGTGAAACAAAGACAGTGAAAGAGAGAGAAATTTTTACTAAATTCGTTCAGGGGCTGTGATGCCTCCTGGATTGACATATCTAGACCCACAGCTGATTGAGACATAAGGGTGGACACTCTTGGGGCTGAGAGGTTTGGTGAGGTTGGGTGAGCAAACGCAGACCCTTTAAAGTAATACTGCGTGGTACCCATCCCATGGGTCCCAAATCTCCAGGTTCAAGGGCATCTTCCTTCATCGAAAACATGCATTAGAAACCCAGAAGATGGTAAACCGTGTGATCGGGAAAGGTTTCTAAAACGCACCTCATTTCTCATCTCCTTGTGCTCGGGTTCTCCATTCCAGCCGCTTTACTAGCAATCTCCCTCCTTGGAGGATCAGCACCTTTAACCTCCTGTTCCGTACAGGTTGCAATTTGTCCTGAGGATGAACGGGAAGAGGGGGAACCAATGAGAGACTAGCTCTAGGTGTTGGGACAGGCACAGGTCACTCTATTTTCCCATCAGGAAGAAGAATTAACCACAGGCTCAGCCTGCCGCCCGGGACCAGTATAGGGCCTGAAGCAATCCTGCGCTTTTGCGGCCAGCTCCCAAGAAAGGGATTTGAAAAATGGAGCTCAGGGGCTCTGCAATTCACAAACCTGCAGAGTTATAAATGATAACTCTCGTCCACAAATATATTGAGGGAAGGCAACGAAGAGGATTTGAAAGCAAGGCAGAATTGCAGGAAACAGATTTCAGGAGGTAGATACGAATCGCCTTTAAAGCACAGGAAAAGGGGCAAAACCTCGACCATGATGCCCTTGGCCAAAAAGGGCGTATGCCTTTTTTCCTGAATATATTCAGGAAAAAAGGCATACGCCCTTTTTGGCCAACCAAGCAACCTGGAAAGGCAAATCAGCGCTACAAAGAAGTCTCGCTTCCCATCGGTCAAAAGGGCTATGCTGAATAAAGTGTCAAAACCAGAAATGCAGGACAGGCCATGGAGAAACGGGAGCCTTGCTACGCTGATGGGTGGGATGTAAATTGCCAACAGCCACTCTGGAGAAGTGTACGGTGTGTCCTGAAACATCGAAAAAACTCAGCTTAGAGAGCATAGGGCACTTCCACTCATGGGCGTAAAAATTGGGAAAACTAAAAATCAGCAAGACACAGGCACCCCAAAGTTTAGGGCTGCTCTGTTGACAAGAACCTCCACTTCGTTACACCTTAAATATACCAGGAAAGAGAAAAATGGATAAAGAAGTTGTGGTCCTTATGTACAATGGAATATCACTCAGCCATGAAATCAACGTCATAAGGCTAGTAGCAGCATGATGAGTGGATTTAGGTACGACGATTCTAAGTGAAATAAGTCACACAGAAAAAGACACTTATCATAAGATATCACTTATAGAGGGAATGTGAAAACCGCGACCCTTGAACTGAATTACAAAACAGAACAGAGGCACACGTTTAGAAAACACACTATGGCTGCTTAACGGGAAAGGTGAGGTGGGGTGATGCATAAAACAAGGGTTTCAAATTAGCTCAGATACCGTTTCATAAACCCAATATGTAATAGACACGACCTACTCCTTGCTCTGTGAACTGGACTCAACACCCCCTATTCACCGTCCAAGAATATATCTGACTAGTAAGAATCTTAAAAGCTATGTATTGATATCTCTCTGTAAGTGAGTCAAGTGGGTGTAAATCGGCATAAACACAGCAGTGAAAAGCAGCTAAACCCCTTTATAAAAATCAATCACTTTTAAAAACCCGTGAAACAAAGACAGAGAAAGAGAGAGAAATTCTTACTAAATTCGCTCAGGGGCTGTGACGCCACCTGGATTGACCATATCTAGACCCACAGCTGATTGAGACATAAGGGTGGACACTCTTGGGGCTGAGAGGTTTGGTGAGGTTGGGTGAGCAAACGCAGACCCTTTAAAGTAATACTGCGTGGTTCCCATCCCATGGGTCCCAAATCTCCAGGTTCAAGGGCATCTTCCCACTTCGAAAACATGCATGAGAAACCCAGAAGATGGTGCACCGTGTGATCGGAAAAGGTTTCTAAAACGCACCTCATTTCTCATCTCCTTGGGCTCGGGTTCGCCATTCCAGCCGCTTTACTAGCAATCTCCCTTCTTGGAGAATCAGCACCTTTAACCTCCTGTTCCGTACAGGTTGCAATTTGTCCTGAGGATGAACGGGAAGAGGGGGAACCAATGAGAGACTAGCTCTAGGTGTTGGGACAGGCACAGGTCACTCTATTTTCCCATCAGGAAGAAGAATTAACCACAGGCTCAGCCTGCCGCCCGTGACCAGTATAGGGCCTGAAGCAATCCTGCGCTTTTGCGGCCAGCTCCCAAGAAAGGGATTTGAAAAATGGAGCTCAGGGGCTCTGCAATTCACAAACCTGCAGAGTTATAAATGATAACTCTCGTCCACAAATATATTGAGGGAAGGCAACGAAGAGGATTTGAAAGCAAGGCAGAATTGCAGGAAACAGATTTCAGGAGGTAGATACGAATCGCCTTTAAAGCACAGGAAAAGGGGCAAAACCTCGACCATGATGCCCTTGGCCAAAAAGGGCGTATGCCTTTTTTCCTGAATATATTCAGGAAAAAAGGCATACGCCCTTTTTGGCCAACCAAGCAACCTGGAAAGGCAAATCAGCGCTACAAAGAAGTCTCGCTTCCCATCGGTCAAAAGGGCTATGCTGAATAAAGTGTCAAAACCAGAAATGCAGGACAGGCCATGGAGAAACGGGAGCCTTGCTACGCTGATGGGTGGGATGTAAATTGCCAACAGCCACTCTGGAGAAGTGTACGGTGTGTCCTGAAACATCGAAAAAACTCAGCTTAGAGAGCATAGGGCACTTCCACTCATGGGCGTATAAATTGGGAAAACTAAAAATCAGCAAGACACAGGCACCCCAAAGTTTAGGGCTGCTCTGTTGACAAGAACCTCCACTTCGTTACACCCTAAATATCCCAGGAAAGAGAAAAATGGATAAAGAAGTTGTGGTCCTTATGTACAATGGAATATCACTCAGCCATGAAATCAACGTCATAAGGCTAGTAGCAGCATGATGAGTGGATTTAGGTACGACGATTCTAAGTGAAATAAGTCACACAGAAAAAGACACTTATCATAAGATATCACTTATAGAGGGAATGTGAAAACCGCGACCCTTGAACTGAATTACAAAACAGAACAGAGGCACACGTTTAGAAAACACACTATGGCTGCTTAACGGGAAAGGTGAGGTGGGGTGATGCATAAAACAAGGGTTTCAAATTAGCTCAGATACCGTTTCATAAACCCAATATGTAATAGACACGACCTACTCCTTGCTCTGTGAACTGGACTCAACACCCCCTATTCACCGTCCAAGAATATATCTGACTAGTAAGAATCTTAAAAGCTATGTATTGATATCTCTCTGTAAGTGAGTCAAGTGGGTGTAAATCGGCATAAACACAGCAGTGAAAAGCAGCTAAACCCCTTTATAAAAATCAATCACTTTTAAAAACCTGTGAAACAAAGGCAGTGAAAGAGAGAGAAATTCTTACTAAATTCGTTCAGGGGCTGTGATGCCTCCTGGATTGACATATCTAGACCCACAGCTGATTGAGACATAAGGGTGGACACTCTTGGGGCTGAGAGGTTTGGTGAGGTTGGGTGAGCAAACGCAGACCCTTTAAAGTACTACTGCGTGGGTCCCATCCCATGGGTCCCAAATCTCCAGGTTCAAGGGCATCTTCCCACTTCGAAAACATGCATGAGAAACCCAGAAGATGGTGCACCGTGTGATCGGGAAAGGTTTTTAAAACGCACCTCATTTCTCATCTCCTTGTGCTCGGGTTCTCCATTCCAGCCGCTTTACTAGCAATCTCCCTCCTTGGAGGATCAGCACCTTTAACCTCCTGTTCCGTACAGGTTGCAATTTGTCCTGAGGATTAACGGGAAGAGGGGGAACCAATGAGAGACTAGCTCTAGGTGTTGGGACAGGCACAGGTCACTCTATTTTCCCATCAGGAAGAAGAATTAACCACAAGCTCAGCCTACCGCCCGTGACCAGTATAGGGCCTGAAGCAATCCTGCGCTTTTGCGGCCAGCTCCCAAGAAAGGGATTTGAAAAATGGAGCTCAGGGGCTCTGCAATTCACAAACCTGCAGAGTTATAAATGATAACTCTCGTCCACAAATATATTGAGGGAAGGCAACGAAGAGGATTTGAAAGCAAGGCAGAATTGCAGGAAACAGATTTCAGGAGGTAGATTCGAATCGCCTTTTAAGCACGGGAAAAGCGGCAAAACCTCGACAATGATGCCCTTGGCCAAAAAGGGCGTATGCGTTTTTCCTGAATATATTCAGGAAAAAACGCATACGCCCTTTTTGGCCAACCAAGCAACCTGGAAAGGCAAATCAGCGCTACAAAGAAGTCTCGCTTCCCATCGGTCAAAAGGGCCATGCTGTATAAAGTGTCAAAACCAGAAATGCAGGACAGGCCATGGAGAAACGGGAGCCTTGCTACGCTGATGGGCGGGATGTAAAATGCCAACGGCCACTCTGGAGAAGTGTACGGTGTGTCCTGAAACATCTAAAAAACTCAGCTTAGACAACATAGGGCACTTCCCCTCATGGGCGTATAAATTGGGAAAACTAAAAATCAGCAAGACACAGGCACCCCAAAGTTTAGGGCTGATCTGTTGACAAGAACCTCCACTTCGTTACACCTTAAATATCCCAGGAAAGAGAAAAATGGATAAAGAAGTTGTGGTCCTTATGTACAACGGAATATCACTCAGCCATGAAATCAACTGCATAAGGCTAGTAGCAGCATGATGAGTGGATTTAGGTACGACGATTCTAAGTGAAATAAGTCACACAGAAAAAGACACTTATCATAAGATATCACTTATAGAGGGAATGTAAAAACCGCTACCCTTGAACTGAATTACAAAACAGAACAGAGTCACGTTTAGAAAACACACTATGGCTGCTTAACGGGAAAGGTGAGGTGGGGTGATGCATAAAACAAGGGTTTCAAATTAGCTCAGATACCGTTCCATAAACCCAATATGTAATAGACACGACCTACTCCTTGCTCAGTGATCTGGACTCAACACCCCCTATTCACCGCCCAAGAATATATCTGACTAGTAAGAATCTTAAAACATATGTATTGATATCTCTCTGTAAGTAAGTCAAGTGGGTGTAAAGCGGCATAAACAGCAGTGAAAAGCAGCTAAATCCCTTTATAAAAATCAATCACTTTTAAAAACCTGTGAAACAAAGACAGTGAAAGAGAGAGAAATTTTTACTAAATTCGTTCAGGGGCTGTGATGCCTCCTGGATTGACATATCTAGACCCACAGCTGATTGAGACATAAGGGTGGACACTCTTGGGGCTGAGAGGTTTGGTGAGGTTGGGTGAGCAAACGCAGACCCTTTAAAGTAATACTGCGTGGTACCCATCCCATGGGTCCCAAATCTCCAGGTTCAAGGGCATCTTCCTTCATCGAAAACATGCATTAGAAACCCAGAAGATGGTACACCGTGTGATCGGGAAAGGTTTCTAAAACGCACCTCATTTCTCATCTCCTTGTGCTCGGGTTCTCCATTCCAGCCGCTTTACTAGCAATCTCCCTCCTTGGAGGATCAGCACCTTTAACCTCCTGTTCCGTACAGGTTGCAATTTGTCCTGAGGATGAACGGGAAGAGGGGGAACCAATGAGAGACTAGCTCTAGGTGTTGGGACAGGCACAGGTCACTCTATTTTCCATCAGGAAGAAGAATTAACCACAGGCTCAGCCTGCCGCCCGTGACCAGTATAGGGCCTGAAGCAATCCTGCGCTTTTGCGGCCAGCTCCCAAGAAAGGGATTTGAAAAATGGAGCTCAGGGGCTCTGCAATTCACAAACCTGCAGAGTTATAAATGATAACTCTCGTCCACAAATATATTGAGGGAAGGCAACGAAGAGGATTTGAAAGCAAGGCAGAATTGCAGGAAACAGATTTCAGGAGGTAGATACGAATCGCCTTTAAAGCACAGGAAAAGGGGCAAAACCTCGACCATGATGCCCTTGGCCAAAAAGGGCGTATGCCTTTTTTCCTGAATATATTCAGGAAAAAAGGCATACGCCCTTTTTGGCCAACCAAGCAACCTGGAAAGGCAAATCAGCGCTACAAAGAAGTCTCGCTTCCCATCGGTCAAAAGGGCTATGCTGAATAAAGTGTCAAAACCAGAAATGCAGGACAGGC
The DNA here is from genome assembly GCF_965194805.1 of Balaenoptera borealis. Lineage (NCBI taxonomy): Eukaryota > Metazoa > Chordata > Mammalia > Artiodactyla > Balaenopteridae > Balaenoptera > Balaenoptera borealis. The sequence goes on from NW_028123654.1 coordinate 198,586, forward strand.
CATGGAGAAACGGGAGCCTTGCTACGCTGATGGGTGGGATGTAAATTGCCAACAGCCACTCTGGAGAAGTGTACGGTGTGTCCTGAAACATCGAAAAAACTCAGCTTAGAGAGCATAGGGCACTTCCACTCATGGGCGTAAAAATTGGGAAAACTAAAAATCAGCAAGACACAGGCACCCCAAAGTTTAGGGCTGCTCTGTTGACAAGAACCTCCACTTCGTTACACCTTAAATATACCAGGAAAGAGAAAAATGGATAAAGAAGTTGTGGTCCTTATGTACAATGGAATATCACTCAGCCATGAAATCAACGTCATAAGGCTAGTAGCAGCATGATGAGTGGATTTAGGTACGACGATTCTAAGTGAAATAAGTCACACAGAAAAAGACACTTATCATAAGATATCACTTATAGAGGGAATGTGAAAACCGCGACCCTTGAACTGAATTACAAAACAGAACAGAGTCACACGTTTAGAAAACACACTATGGCTGCTTAACGGGAAAGGTGAGGTGGGGTGATGCATAAAACAAGGGTTTCAAATTAGCTCAGATACCGTTTCATAAACCCAATATGTAATAGACACGACCTACTCCTTGCTCTGTGAACTGGACTCAACACCCCCTATTCACCGTCCAAGAATATATCTGACTAGTAAGAATCTTAAAAGCTATGTATTGATATCTCTCTGTAAGTGAGTCAAGTGGGTGTAAATCGGCATAAACACAGCAGTGAAAAGCAGCTAAACCCCTTTATAAAAATCAATCACTTTTAAAAACCCGTGAAACAAAGACAGAGAAAGAGAGAGAAATTCTTACTAAATTCGCTCAGGGGCTGTGACGCCACCTGGATTGACCATATCTAGACCCACAGCTGATTGAGACATAAGGGTGGACACTCTTGGGGCTGAGAGGTTTGGTGAGGTTGGGTGAGCAAACGCAGACCCTTTAAAGTAATACTGCGTGGTTCCCATCCCATGGGTCCCAAATCTCCAGGTTCAAGGGCATCTTCCCACTTCGAAAACATGCATGAGAAACCCAGAAGATGGTGCACCGTGTGATCGGAAAAGGTTTCTAAAACGCACCTCATTTCTCATCTCCTTGGGCTCGGGTTCGCCATTCCAGCCGCTTTACTAGCAATCTCCCTTCTTGGAGAATCAGCACCTTTAACCTCCTGTTCCGTACAGGTTGCAATTTGTCCTGAGGATGAACGGGAAGAGGGGGAACCAATGAGAGACTAGCTCTAGGTGTTGGGACAGGCACAGGTCACTCTATTTTCCCATCAGGAAGAAGAATTAACCACAGGCTCAGCCTGCCGCCCGTGACCAGTATAGGGCCTGAAGCAATCCTGCGCTTTTGCGGCCAGCTCCCAAGAAAGGGATTTGAAAAATGGAGCTCAGGGGCTCTGCAATTCACAAACCTGCAGAGTTATAAATGATAACTCTCGTCCACAAATATATTGAGGGAAGGCAACGAAGAGGATTTGAAAGCAAGGCAGAATTGCAGGAAACAGATTTCAGGAGGTAGATACGAATCGCCTTTAAAGCACAGGAAAAGGGGCAAAACCTCGACCATGATGCCCTTGGCCAAAAAGGGCGTATGCCTTTTTTCCTGAATATATTCAGGAAAAAAGGCATACGCCCTTTTTGGCCAACCAAGCAACCTGGAAATGCAAATCAGCGCTACAAAGAAGTCTCGCTTCCCATCGGTCAAAAGGGCTATGCTGAATAAAGTGTCAAAACCAGAAATGCAGGACAGGCCATGGAGAAACGGGAGCCTTGCTACGCTGATGGGTGGGATGTAAATTGCCAACAGCCACTCTGGAGAAGTGTACGGTGTGTCCTGAAACATCGAAAAAACTCAGCTTAGAGAGCATAGGGCACTTCCACTCATGGGCGTATAAATTGGGAAAACTAAAAATCAGCAAGACACAGGCACCCCAAAGTTTAGGGCTGCTCTGTTGACAAGAACCTCCACTTCGTTACACCCTAAATATCCCAGGAAAGAGAAAAATGGATAAAGAAGTTGTGGTCCTTATGTACAATGGAATATCACTCAGCCATGAAATCAACGTTATAAGGCTAGTAGCAGCATGATGAGTGGATTTAGGTACGACGATTCTAAGTGAAATAAGTCACACAGAAAAAGACACTTATCATAAGATATCACTTATAGAGGGAATGTGAAAACCGCGACCCTTGAACTGAATTACAAAACAGAACAGAGGCACACGTTTAGAAAACACACTATGGCTGCTTAACGGGAAAGGTGAGGTGGGGTGATGCATAAAACAAGGGTTTCAAATTAGCTCAGATACCGTTTCATAAACCCAATATGTAATAGACACGACCTACTCCTTGCTCTGTGAACTGGACTCAACACCCCCTATTCACCGTCCAAGAATATATCTGACTAGTAAGAATCTTAAAAGCTATGTATTGATATCTCTCTGTAAGTGAGTCAAGTGGGTGTAAATCGGCATAAACACAGCAGTGAAAAGCAGCTAAACCCCTTTATAAAAATCAATCACTTTTAAAAACCTGTGAAACAAAGGCAGTGAAAGAGAGAGAAATTCTTACTAAATTCGTTCAGGGGCTGTGATGCCTCCTGGATTGACATATCTAGACCCACAGCTGATTGAGACATAAGGGTGGACACTCTTGGGGCTGAGAGGTTTGGTGAGGTTGGGTGAGCAAACGCAGACCCTTTAAAGTACTACTGCGTGGGTCCCATCCCATGGGTCCCAAATCTCCAGGTTCAAGGGCATCTTCCCACTTCGAAAACATGCATGAGAAACCCAGAAGATGGTGCACCGTGTGATCGGGAAAGGTTTCTAAAACGCACCTCATTTCTCATCTCCTTGGGCTCGGGTTCGCCATTCCAGCCGCTTTACTAGCAATCTCCCTTCTTGGAGAATCAGCACCTTTAACCTCCTGTTCCGTACAGGTTGCAATTTGTCCTGAGGATGAACGGGAAGAGGGGGAACCAATGAGAGACTAGCTCTAGGTGTTGGGACAGGCACAGGTCACTCTATTTTCCCATCAGGAAGAAAAATTAACCACAGACTCAGCCTGCCGCTCGGGACCAGAATAGGGCCTGAAGAAATCCTGCGCTTTTGCGGCCAGCTCCCAAGAAAGCGAGTTGAAAAATGGAGCTCAGGGGCACTGCAATTCATAAACCTGCAGAGTTATAAATGATAACTCTCGTCCACAAATATATTGAGGGAAGGCAACGAAGAGGATTTGAAAGCAAGGCAGAATTGCAGGAAACAGATTTCAGGAGGTAGATTCGAATCGCCTTTAAAGCACGGGAAAAGCGGCAAAACCTCGACAATGATGCCCTTGGCCAAAAAGGGCGTATGCGTTTTTCCTGAATATATTCAGGAAAAAACGCATACGCCCTTTTTGGCCAACCAAGCAACCTGGAAAGGCAAATCAGCGCTACAAAGAAGTCTCGCTTCCCATCGGTCAAAAGGGCCATGCTGTATAAAGTGTCAAAACCAGAAATGCAGGACAGGCCATGGAGAAACGGGAGCCTTGCTACGCTGATGCGCGGGATGTAAAATGCCAACGGCCACTCTGGAGAAGTGTACGGTGTGTCCTGAAACATCTAAAAAACTCAGCTTAGACAACATAGGGCACTTCCACTCATGGGCATATAAATTGGGAAAACTAAAAATCAGCAAGACACAGGCACCCCAAAGTTTAGGGCTGCTCTGTTGACAAGAACCTCCACTTCGTTACACCTTAAATATACCAGGAAAGAGAAAAATGGATAAAGAAGTTGTGGTCCTTATGTACAATGGAATATCACTCAGCCATGAAATCAACGTCATAAGGCTAGTAGCAGCATGATGAGTGGATTTAGGTACGACGATTCTAAGTGAAATAAGTCACACAGAAAAAGACACTTATCATAAGATATCACTTATAGAGGAAATGTGAAAACCGCGACCCTTGAACTGAATTACAAAACAGAACAGAGGCACACGTTTAGAAAACACACTATGGCTCCTTAACGGGAAAGGTGAGGTGGGGTGATGCATAAAACAAGGGTTTCAAATTAGCTCAGATACCGTTCCATAAACCCAATATGTAATAGACACGACCTACTCCTTGCTCAGTGATCTGGACTCAACACCCCCTATTCACCGCCCAAGAATATATCCGAGAAGTAAGAATCTTAAAACCTATGTATTGATATCTCTCTGAAAGTGAGTCAAGTGGGTGTAAAGCGGCATAAACACAGCAGTGAAAAGCAGCTAAACCCCTTTATAAAAATCAATCACTTTTAAAAACCCGTGAAACAAAGACAGTGAAAGATAGAGAAATTCTTACTAAATTCGTTCAGGGGCTGTGATGCCACCTGGATTGACCATATATAGACCCACAGCTGATCGAGACATAAGGGTGGACACTCTTGGGGCTGAGAGGTTTGGTGAGGTTGGGTGAGCAAACGCAGACCCTTTAAAGTAATACTGCGTGGTTCCCATCCCATGGGTCCCAAATCTCCAGTTTCAAGGGCATCTTCCCACTTCGAAAACATGCATGAGAAACCCAGAAGATGGTGCACCGTGTGATCGGGAAAGGTTTTTAAAACGCACCTCATTTCTCATCTCCTTGTGCTCGGGTTCTCCATTCCAGCCGCTTTACTAGCAATCTCCCTCCTTGGAGGATCAGCACCTTTAACCTCCTGTTCCGTACAGGTTGCAATTTGTCCTGAGGATTAACGGGAAGAGGGGGAACCAATGAGAGACTAGCTCTAGGTGTTGGGACAGGCACAGGTCACTCTATTTTCCCATCAGGAAGAAGAATTAACCACAAGCTCAGCCTACCGCCCGTGACCAGTATAGGGCCTGAAGCAATCCTGCGCTTTTGCGGCCAGCTCCCAAGAAAGGGATTTGAAAAATGGAGCTCAGGGGCTCTGCAATTCACAAACCTGCAGAGTTATAAATGATAACTCTCGTCCACAAATATATTGAGGGAAGGCAACGAAGAGGATTTGAAAGCAAGGCAGAATTGCAGGAAACAGATTTCAGGAGGTAGATTCGAATCGCCTTTTAAGCACGGGAAAAGCGGCAAAACCTCGACAATGATGCCCTTGGCCAAAAAGGGCGTATGCGTTTTTCCTGAATATATTCAGGAAAAAACGCATACGCCCTTTTTGGCCAACCAAGCAACCTGGAAAGGCAAATCAGCGCTACAAAGAAGTCTCGCTTCCCATCGGTCAAAAGGGCCATGCTGTATAAAGTGTCAAAACCAGAAATGCAGGACAGGCCATGGAGAAACGGGAGCCTTGCTACGCTGATGGGCGGGATGTAAAATGCCAACGGCCACTCTGGAGAAGTGTACGGTGTGTCCTGAAACATCTAAAAAACTCAGCTTAGACAACATAGGGCACTTCCCCTCATGGGCGTATAAATTGGGAAAACTAAAAATCAGCAAGACACAGGCACCCCAAAGTTTAGGGCTGATCTGTTGACAAGAACCTCCACTTCGTTACACCTTAAATATCCCAGGAAAGAGAAAAATGGATAAAGAAGTTGTGGTCCTTATGTACAACGGAATATCACTCAGCCATGAAATCAACTGCATAAGGCTAGTAGCAGCATGATGAGTGGATTTAGGTACGACGATTCTAAGTGAAATAAGTCACACAGAAAAAGACACTTATCATAAGATATCACTTATAGAGGGAATGTAAAAACCGCTACCCTTGAACTGAATTACAAAACAGAACAGAGTCACGTTTAGAAAACACACTATGGCTGCTTAACGGGAAAGGTGAGGTGGGGTGATGCATAAAACAAGGGTTTCAAATTAGCTCAGATACCGTTCCATAAACCCAATATGTAATAGACACGACCTACTCCTTGCTCAGTGAACTGGACTCAACACCCCCTATTCACCGCCCAAGAATATATCTGACTAGTAAGAATCTTAAAACATATGTATTGATATCTCTCTGTAAGTAAGTCAAGTGGGTGTAAAGCGGCATAAACAGCAGTGAAAAGCAGCTAAATCCCTTTATAAAAATCAATCACTTTTAAAAACCTGTGAAACAAAGACAGTGAAAGAGAGAGAAATTTTTACTAAATTCGTTCAGGGGCTGTGATGCCTCCTGGATTGACATATCTAGACCCACAGCTGATTGAGACATAAGGGTGGACACTCTTGGGGCTGAGAGGTTTGGTGAGGTTGGGTGAGCAAACGCAGACCCTTTAAAGTAATACTGCGTGGTACCCATCCCATGGGTCCCAAATCTCCAGGTTCAAGGGCATCTTCCTTCATCGAAAACATGCATTAGAAACCCAGAAGATGGTAAACCGTGTGATCGGGAAAGGTTTCTAAAACGCACCTCATTTCTCATCTCCTTGTGCTCGGGTTCTCCATTCCAGCCGCTTTACTAGCAATCTCCCTCCTTGGAGGATCAGCACCTTTAACCTCCTGTTCCGTACAGGTTGCAATTTGTCCTGAGGATGAACGGGAAGAGGGGGAACCAATGAGAGACTAGCTCTAGGTGTTGGGACAGGCACAGGTCACTCTATTTTCCCATCAGGAAGAAGAATTAACCACAGGCTCAGCCTGCCGCCCGGGACCAGTATAGGGCCTGAAGCAATCCTGCGCTTTTGCGGCCAGCTCCCAAGAAAGGGATTTGAAAAATGGAGCTCAGGGGCTCTGCAATTCACAAACCTGCAGAGTTATAAATGATAACTCTCGTCCACAAATATATTGAGGGAAGGCAACGAAGAGGATTTGAAAGCAAGGCAGAATTGCAGGAAACAGATTTCAGGAGGTAGATACGAATCGCCTTTAAAGCACAGGAAAAGGGGCAAAACCTCGACCATGATGCCCTTGGCCAAAAAGGGCGTATGCCTTTTTTCCTGAATATATTCAGGAAAAAAGGCATACGCCCTTTTTGGCCAACCAAGCAACCTGGAAAGGCAAATCAGCGCTACAAAGAAGTCTCGCTTCCCATCGGTCAAAAGGGCTATGCTGAATAAAGTGTCAAAACCAGAAATGCAGGACAGGCCATGGAGAAACGGGAGCCTTGCTACGCTGATGGGTGGGATGTAAATTGCCAACAGCCACTCTGGAGAAGTGTACGGTGTGTCCTGAAACATCGAAAAAACTCAGCTTAGAGAGCATAGGGCACTTCCACTCATGGGCGTAAAAATTGGGAAAACTAAAAATCAGCAAGACACAGGCACCCCAAAGTTTAGGGCTGCTCTGTTGACAAGAACCTCCACTTCGTTACACCTTAAATATACCAGGAAAGAGAAAAATGGATAAAGAAGTTGTGGTCCTTATGTACAATGGAATATCACTCAGCCATGAAATCAACGTCATAAGGCTAGTAGCAGCATGATGAGTGGATTTAGGTACGACGATTCTAAGTGAAATAAGTCACACAGAAAAAGACACTTATCATAAGATATCACTTATAGAGGGAATGTGAAAACCGCGACCCTTGAACTGAATTACAAAACAGAACAGAGGCACACGTTTAGAAAACACACTATGGCTGCTTAACGGGAAAGGTGAGGTGGGGTGATGCATAAAACAAGGGTTTCAAATTAGCTCAGATACCGTTTCATAAACCCAATATGTAATAGACACGACCTACTCCTTGCTCTGTGAACTGGACTCAACACCCCCTATTCACCGTCCAAGAATATATCTGACTAGTAAGAATCTTAAAAGCTATGTATTGATATCTCTCTGTAAGTGAGTCAAGTGGGTGTAAATCGGCATAAACACAGCAGTGAAAAGCAGCTAAACCCCTTTATAAAAATCAATCACTTTTAAAAACCCGTGAAACAAAGACAGAGAAAGAGAGAGAAATTCTTACTAAATTCGCTCAGGGGCTGTGACGCCACCTGGATTGACCATATCTAGACCCACAGCTGATTGAGACATAAGGGTGGACACTCTTGGGGCTGAGAGGTTTGGTGAGGTTGGGTGAGCAAACGCAGACCCTTTAAAGTAATACTGCGTGGGTCCCATCCCATGGGTCCCAAATCTCCAGGTTCAAGGGCATCTTCCCACTTCGAAAACATGCATGAGAAACCCAGAAGATGGTGCACCGTGTGATCGGAAAAGGTTTCTAAAACGCACCTCATTTCTCATCTCCTTGGGCTCGGGTTCGCCATTCCAGCCGCTTTACTAGCAATCTCCCTTCTTGGAGAATCAGCACCTTTAACCTCCTGTTCCGTACAGGTTGCAATTTGTCCTGAGGATGAACGGGAAGAGGGGGAACCAATGAGAGACTAGCTCTAGGTGTTGGGACAGGCACAGGTCACTCTATTTTCCCATCAGGAAGAAGAATTAACCACAGGCTCAGCCTGCCGCCCGTGACCAGTATAGGGCCTGAAGCAATCCTGCGCTTTTGCGGCCAGCTCCCAAGAAAGGGATTTGAAAAATGGAGCTCAGGGGCTCTGCAATTCACAAACCTGCAGAGTTATAAATGATAACTCTCGTCCACAAATATATTGAGGGAAGGCAACGAAGAGGATTTGAAAGCAAGGCAGAATTGCAGGAAACAGATTTCAGGAGGTAGATACGAATCGCCTTTAAAGCACAGGAAAAGGGGCAAAACCTCGACCATGATGCCCTTGGCCAAAAAGGGCGTATGCCTTTTTTCCTGAATATATTCAGGAAAAAAGGCATACGCCCTTTTTGGCCAACCAAGCAACCTGGAAAGGCAAATCAGCGCTACAAAGAAGTCTCGCTTCCCATCGGTCAAAAGGGCTATGCTGAATAAAGTGTCAAAACCAGAAATGCAGGACAGGCCATGGAGAAACGGGAGCCTTGCTACGCTGATGGGTGGGATGTAAATTGCCAACAGCCACTCTGGAGAAGTGTACGGTGTGTCCTGAAACATCGAAAAAACTCAGCTTAGAGAGCATAGGGCACTTCCACTCATGGGCGTATAAATTGGGAAAACTAAAAATCAGCAAGACACAGGCACCCCAAAGTTTAGGGCTGCTCTGTTGACAAGAACCTCCACTTCGTTACACCCTAAATATCCCAGGAAAGAGAAAAATGGATAAAGAAGTTGTGGTCCTTATGTACAATGGAATATCACTCAGCCATGAAATCAACGTCATAAGGCTAGTAGCAGCATGATGAGTGGATTTAGGTACGACGATTCTAAGTGAAATAAGTCACACAGAAAAAGACACTTATCATAAGATATCACTTATAGAGGGAATGTGAAAACCGCGACCCTTGAACTGAATTACAAAACAGAACAGAGGCACACGTTTAGAAAACACACTATGGCTGCTTAACGGGAAAGGTGAGGTGGGGTGATGCATAAAACAAGGGTTTCAAATTAGCTCAGATACCGTTTCATAAACCCAATATGTAATAGACACGACCTACTCCTTGCTCTGTGAACTGGACTCAACACCCCCTATTCACCGTCCAAGAATATATCTGACTAGTAAGAATCTTAAAAGCTATGTATTGATATCTCTCTGTAAGTGAGTCAAGTGGGTGTAAATCGGCATAAACACAGCAGTGAAAAGCAGCTAAACCCCTTTATAAAAATCAATCACTTTTAAAAACCTGTGAAACAAAGGCAGTGAAAGAGAGAGAAATTCTTACTAAATTCGTTCAGGGGCTGTGATGCCTCCTGGATTGACATATCTAGACCCACAGCTGATTGAGACATAAGGGTGGACACTCTTGGGGCTGAGAGGTTTGGTGAGGTTGGGTGAGCAAACGCAGACCCTTTAAAGTACTACTGCGTGGGTCCCATCCCATGGGTCCCAAATCTCCAGGTTCAAGGGCATCTTCCCACTTCGAAAACATGCATGAGAAACCCAGAAGATGGTGCACCGTGTGATCGGGAAAGGTTTTTAAAACGCACCTCATTTCTCATCTCCTTGTGCTCGGGTTCTCCATTCCAGCCGCTTTACTAGCAATCTCCCTCCTTGGAGGATCAGCACCTTTAACCTCCTGTTCCGTACAGGTTGCAATTTGTCCTGAGGATTAACGGGAAGAGGGGGAACCAATGAGAGACTAGCTCTAGGTGTTGGGACAGGCACAGGTCACTCTATTTTCCCATCAGGAAGAAGAATTAACCACAAGCTCAGCCTACCGCCCGTGACCAGTATAGGGCCTGAAGCAATCCTGCGCTTTTGCGGCCAGCTCCCAAGAAAGGGATTTGAAAAATGGAGCTCAGGGGCTCTGCAATTCACAAACCTGCAGAGTTATAAATGATAACTCTCGTCCACAAATATATTGAGGGAAGGCAACGAAGAGGATTTGAAAGCAAGGCAGAATTGCAGGAAACAGATTTCAGGAGGTAGATTCGAATCGCCTTTTAAGCACGGGAAAAGCGGCAAAACCTCGACAATGATGCCCTTGGCCAAAAAGGGCGTATGCGTTTTTCCTGAATATATTCAGGAAAAAACGCATACGCCCTTTTTGGCCAACCAAGCAACCTGGAAAGGCAAATCAGCGCTACAAAGAAGTCTCGCTTCCCATCGGTCAAAAGGGCCATGCTGTATAAAGTGTCAAAACCAGAAATGCAGGACAGGCCATGGAGAAACGGGAGCCTTGCTACGCTGATGGGCGGGATGTAAAATGCCAACGGCCACTCTGGAGAAGTGTACGGTGTGTCCTGAAACATCTAAAAAACTCAGCTTAGACAACATAGGGCACTTCCCCTCATGGGCGTATAAATTGGGAAAACTAAAAATCAGCAAGACACAGGCACCCCAAAGTTTAGGGCTGATCTGTTGACAAGAACCTCCACTTCGTTACACCTTAAATATCCCAGGAAAGAGAAAAATGGATAAAGAAGTTGTGGTCCTTATGTACAACGGAATATCACTCAGCCATGAAATCAACTGCATAAGGCTAGTAGCAGCATGATGAGTGGATTTAGGTACGACGATTCTAAGTGAAATAAGTCACACAGAAAAAGACACTTATCATAAGATATCACTTATAGAGGGAATGTAAAAACCGCTACCCTTGAACTGAATTACAAAACAGAACAGAGTCACGTTTAGAAAACACACTATGGCTGCTTAACGGGAAAGGTGAGGTGGGGTGATGCATAAAACAAGGGTTTCAAATTAGCTCAGATACCGTTCCATAAACCCAATATGTAATAGACACGACCTACTCCTTGCTCAGTGAACTGGACTCAACACCCCCTATTCACCGCCCAAGAATATATCTGACTAGTAAGAATCTTAAAACATATGTATTGATATCTCTCTGTAAGTAAGTCAAGTGGGTGTAAAGCGGCATAAACAGCAGTGAAAAGCAGCTAAATCCCTTTATAAAAATCAATCACTTTTAAAAACCTGTGAAACAAAGACAGTGAAAGAGAGAGAAATTTTTACTAAATTCGTTCAGGGGCTGTGATGCCTCCTGGATTGACATATCTAGACCCACAGCTGATTGAGACATAAGGGTGGACACTCTTGGGGCTGAGAGGTTTGGTGAGGTTGGGTGAGCAAACGCAGACCCTTTAAAGTAATACTGCGTGGTACCCATCCCATGGGTCCCAAATCTCCAGGTTCAAGGGCATCTTCCTTCATCGAAAACATGCATTAGAAACCCAGAAGATGGTAAACCGTGTGATCGGGAAAGGTTTCTAAAACGCACCTCATTTCTCATCTCCTTGTGCTCGGGTTCTCCATTCCAGCCGCTTTACTAGCAATCTCCCTCCTTGGAGGATCAGCACCTTTAACCTCCTGTTCCGTACAGGTTGCAATTTGTCCTGAGGATGAACGGGAAGAGGGGGAACCAATGAGAGACTAGCTCTAGGTGTTGGGACAGGCACAGGTCACTCTATTTTCCCATCAGGAAGAAGAATTAACCACAGGCTCAGCCTGCCGCCCGGGACCAGTATAGGGCCTGAAGCAATCCTGCGCTTTTGCGGCCAGCTCCCAAGAAAGGGATTTGAAAAATGGAGCTCAGGGGCTCTGCAATTCACAAACCTGCAGAGTTATAAATGATAACTCTCGTCCACAAATATATTGAGGGAAGGCAACGAAGAGGATTTGAAAGCAAGGCAGAATTGCAGGAAACAGATTTCAGGAGGTAGATACGAATCGCCTTTAAAGCACAGGAAAAGGGGCAAAACCTCGACCATGATGCCCTTGGCCAAAAAGGGCGTATGCCTTTTTTCCTGAATATATTCAGGAAAAAAGGCATACGCCCTTTTTGGCCAACCAAGCAACCTGGAAAGGCAAATCAGCGCTACAAAGAAGTCTCGCTTCCCATCGGTCAAAAGGGCTATGCTGAATAAAGTGTCAAAACCAGAAATGCAGGACAGGCCATGGAGAAACGGGAGCCTTGCTACGCTGATGGGTGGGATGTAAATTGCCAACAGCCACTCTGGAGAAGTGTACGGTGTGTCCTGAAACATCGAAAAAACTCAGCTTAGAGAGCATAGGGCACTTCCACTCATGGGCGTAAAAATTGGGAAAACTAAAAATCAGCAAGACACAGGCACCCCAAAGTTTAGGGCTGCTCTGTTGACAAGAACCTCCACTTCGTTACACCTTAAATATACCAGGAAAGAGAAAAATGGATAAAGAAGTTGTGGTCCTTATGTACAATGGAATATCACTCAGCCATGAAATCAACGTCATAAGGCTAGTAGCAGCATGATGAGTGGATTTAGGTACGACGATTCTAAGTGAAATAAGTCACACAGAAAAAGACACTTATCATAAGATATCACTTATAGAGGGAATGTGAAAACCGCGACCCTTGAACTGAATTACAAAACAGAACAGAGGCACACGTTTAGAAAACACACTATGGCTGCTTAACGGGAAAGGTGAGGTGGGGTGATGCATAAAACAAGGGTTTCAAATTAGCTCAGATACCGTTTCATAAACCCAATATGTAATAGACACGACCTACTCCTTGCTCTGTGAACTGGACTCAACACCCCCTATTCACCGTCCAAGAATATATCTGACTAGTAAGAATCTTAAAAGCTATGTATTGATATCTCTCTGTAAGTGAGTCAAGTGGGTGTAAATCGGCATAAACACAGCAGTGAAAAGCAGCTAAACCCCTTTATAAAAATCAATCACTTTTAAAAACCCGTGAAACAAAGACAGAGAAAGAGAGAGAAATTCTTACTAAATTCGCTCAGGGGCTGTGACGCCACCTGGATTGACCATATCTAGACCCACAGCTGATTGAGACATAAGGGTGGACACTCTTGGGGCTGAGAGGTTTGGTGAGGTTGGGTGAGCAAACGCAGACCCTTTAAAGTAATACTGCGTGGGTCCCATCCCATGGGTCCCAAATCTCCAGGTTCAAGGGCATCTTCCCACTTCGAAAACATGCATGAGAAACCCAGAAGATGGTGCACCGTGTGATCGGAAAAGGTTTCTAAAACGCACCTCATTTCTCATCTCCTTGGGCTCGGGTTCGCCATTCCAGCCGCTTTACTAGCAATCTCCCTTCTTGGAGAATCAGCACCTTTAACCTCCTGTTCCGTACAGGTTGCAATTTGTCCTGAGGATGAACGGGAAGAGGGGGAACCAATGAGAGACTAGCTCTAGGTGTTGGGACAGGCACAGGTCACTCTATTTTCCCATCAGGAAGAAGAATTAACCACAGGCTCAGCCTGCCGCCCGTGACCAGTATAGGGCCTGAAGCAATCCTGCGCTTTTGCGGCCAGCTCCCAAGAAAGGGATTTGAAAAATGGAGCTCAGGGGCTCTGCAATTCACAAACCTGCAGAGTTATAAATGATAACTCTCGTCCACAAATATATTGAGGGAAGGCAACGAAGAGGATTTGAAAGCAAGGCAGAATTGCAGGAAACAGATTTCAGGAGGTAGATACGAATCGCCTTTAAAGCACAGGAAAAGGGGCAAAACCTCGACCATGATGCCCTTGGCCAAAAAGGGCGTATGCCTTTTTTCCTGAATATATTCAGGAAAAAAGGCATACGCCCTTTTTGGCCAACCAAGCAACCTGGAAAGGCAAATCAGCGCTACAAAGAAGTCTCGCTTCCCATCGGTCAAAAGGGCTATGCTGAATAAAGTGTCAAAACCAGAAATGCAGGACAGGCCATGGAGAAACGGGAGCCTTGCTACGCTGATGGGTGGGATGTAAATTGCCAACAGCCACTCTGGAGAAGTGTACGGTGTGTCCTGAAACATCGAAAAAACTCAGCTTAGAGAGCATAGGGCACTTCCACTCATGGGCGTATAAATTGGGAAAACTAAAAATCAGCAAGACACAGGCACCCCAAAGTTTAGGGCTGCTCTGTTGACAAGAACCTCCACTTCGTTACACCCTAAATATCCCAGGAAAGAGAAAAATGGATAAAGAAGTTGTGGTCCTTATGTACAATGGAATATCACTCAGCCATGAAATCAACGTCATAAGGCTAGTAGCAGCATGATGAGTGGATTTAGATACGACGATTCTAAGTGAAATAAGTCACACAGAAAAAGACACTTATCATAAGATATCACTTATAGAGGGAATGTGAAAACCGCGACCCTTGAACTGAATTACAAAACAGAACAGAGGCACACGTTTAGAAAACACACTATGGCTGCTTAACGGGAAAGGTGAGGTGGGGTGATGCATAAAACAAGGGTTTCAAATTAGCTCAGATACCGTTTCATAAACCCAATATGTAATAGACACGACCTACTCCTTGCTCTGTGAACTGGACTCAACACCCCCTATTCACCGTCCAAGAATATATCTGACTAGTAAGAATCTTAAAAGCTATGTATTGATATCTCTCTGTAAGTGAGTCAAGTGGGTGTAAATCGGCATAAACACAGCAGTGAAAAGCAGCTAAACCCCTTTATAAAAATCAATCACTTTTAAAAACCTGTGAAACAAAGGCAGTGAAAGAGAGAGAAATTCTTACTAAATTCGTTCAGGGGCTGTGATGCCTCCTGGATTGACATATCTAGACCCACAGCTGATTGAGACATAAGGGTGGACACTCTTGGGGCTGAGAGGTTTGGTGAGGTTGGGTGAGCAAACGCAGACCCTTTAAAGTACTACTGCGTGGGTCCCATCCCATGGGTCCCAAATCTCCAGGTTCAAGGGCATCTTCCCACTTCGAAAACATGCATGAGAAACCCAGAAGATGGTGCACCGTGTGATCGGGAAAGGTTTCTAAAACGCACCTCATTTCTCATCTCCTTGGGCTCGGGTTCGCCATTCCAGCCGCTTTACTAGCAATCTCCCTTCTTGGAGAATCAGCACCTTTAACCTCCTGTTCCGTACAGGTTGCAATTTGTCCTGAGGATGAACGGGAAGAGGGGGAACCAATGAGAGACTAGCTCTAGGTGTTGGGACAGGCACAGGTCACTCTATTTTCCCATCAGGAAGAAAAATTAACCACAGACTCAGCCTGCCGCTCGGGACCAGAATAGGGCCTGAAGAAATCCTGCGCTTTTGCGGCCAGCTCCCAAGAAAGCGACTTGAAAAATGGAGCTCAGGGGCACTGCAATTCATAAACCTGCAGAGTTATAAATGATAACTCTCGTCCACAAATATATTGAGGGAAGGCAACGAAGAGGATTTGAAAGCAAGGCAGAATTGCAGGAAACAGATTTCAGGAGGTAGATTCGAATCGCCTTTAAAGCACGGGAAAAGCGGCAAAACCTCGACAATGATGCCCTTGGCCAAAAAGGGCGTATGCGTTTTTCCTGAATATATTCAGGAAAAAACGCATACGCCCTTTTTGGCCAACCAAGCAACCTGGAAAGGCAAATCAGCGCTACAAAGAAGTCTCGCTTCCCATCGGTCAAAAGGGCCATGCTGTATAAAGTGTCAAAACCAGAAATGCAGGACAGGCCATGGAGAAACGGGAGCCTTGCTACGCTGATGGGCGGGATGTAAAATGCCAACGGCCACTCTGGAGAAGTGTACGGTGTGTCCTGAAACATCTAAAAAACTCAGCTTAGACAACATAGGGCACTTCCACTCATGGGCGTATAAATTGGGAAAACTAAAAATCAGCAAGACACAGGCACCCCAAAGTTTAGGGCTGCTCTGTTGACAAGAACCTCCACTTCGTTACACCTTAAATATACCAGGAAAGAGAAAAATGGATAAAGAAGTTGTGGTCCTTATGTACAATGGAATATCACTCAGCCATGAAATCAACGTCATAAGGCTAGTAGCAGCATGATGAGTGGATTTAGGTACGACGATTCTAAGTGAAATAAGTCACACAGAAAAAGACACTTATCATAAGATATCTCTTATAGAGGGAATGTGAAAACCGCGACCCTTGAACTGAATTACAAAACAGAACAGAGACACACGTTTAGAAAACACACTATGGCTCCTTAACGGGAAAGGTGATGTGGGGTGATGCATAAAACAAGGGTTTCAAATTAGCTCAGATACCGTTCCATAAACCCAATATGTAATAGACACGACCTACTCCTTGCTCAGTGAACTGGACTCAACACCCCCTATTCACCGCCCAAGAATATATCCGAGAAGTAAGAATCTTAAAACCTATGTATTGATATCTCTCTGAAAGTGAGTCAAGTGGGTGTAAAGCGGCATAAACACAGCAGTGAAAAGCAGCTAAACCCCTTTATAAAAATCAATCACTTTTAAAAACCCGTGAAACAAAGACAGTGAAAGATAGAGAAATTCTTACTAAATTCGTTCAGGGGCTGTGATGCCACCTGGATTGACCATATATAGACCCACAGCTGATTGAGACATAAGGGTGGACACTCTTGGGGCTGAGAGGTTTGGTGAGGTTGGGTGAGCAAACGCAGACCCTTTAAAGTAATACTGCGTGGTTCCCATCCCATGGGTCCCAAATCTCCAGTTTCAAGGGCATCTTCCCACTTCGAAAACATGCATGAGAAACCCAGAAGATGGTGCACCGTGTGATCGGGAAAGGTTTTTAAAACGCACCTCATTTCTCATCTCCTTGTGCTCGGGTTCTCCATTCCAGCCGCTTTACTAGCAATCTCCCTCCTTGGAGGATCAGCACCTTTAACCTCCTGTTCCGTACAGGTTGCAATTTGTCCTGAGGATGAACGGGAAGAGGGGGAACCAATGAGACACTAGCTCTAGGTGTTGGGACAGGCACAGGTCACTCTATTTTCCCATCAGGAAGAAGAATTAACCACAGGCTCAGCCTGCCGCCCGTGACCAGTATAGGGCCTGAAGCAATCCTGCGCTTTTGCGGCCAGCTCCCAAGAAAGGGATTTGAAAAATGGAGCTCAGGGGCTCTGCTATTCACAAACCTGCAGAGTTATAAATGATAACTCTCGTCCACAAATATATTGAGGGAAGGCAACGAAGAGGATTTGAAAGCAAGGCAGAATTGCAGGAAACAGATTTCAGGAGGTAGATACGAATCGCCTTTAAAGCACAGGAAAAGGGGCAAAACCTCGACCATGATGCCCTTGGCCAAAAAGGGCGTATGCCTTTTTTCCTGAATATATTCAGGAAAAAAGGCATACGCCCTTTTTGGCCAACCAAGCAACCTGGAAAGGCAAATCAGCGCTACAAAGAAGTCTCGCTTCCCATCGGTCAAAAGGGCTATGCTGAATAAAGTGTCAAAACCAGAAATGCAGGACAGGCCATGGAGAAACGGGAGCCTTGCTACGCTGATGGGTGGGATGTAAATTGCCAACAGCCACTCTGGAGAAGTGTACGGTGTGTCCTGAAACATCGAAAAAACTCAGCTTAGAGAGCATAGGGCACTTCCACTCATGGGCGTAAAAATTGGGAAAACTAAAAATCAGCAAGACACAGGCACCCCAAAGTTTAGGGCTGCTCTGTTGACAAGAACCTCCACTTCGTTACACCTTAAATATACCAGGAAAGAGAAAAATGGATAAAGAAGTTGTGGTCCTTATGTACAATGGAATATCACTCAGCCATGAAATCAACGTCATAAGGCTAGTAGCAGCATGATGAGTGGATTTAGGTACGACGATTCTAAGTGAAATAAGTCACACAGAAAAAGACACTTATCATAAGATATCACTTATAGAGGGAATGTGAAAACCGCGACCCTTGAACTGAATTACAAAACAGAACAGAGGCACACGTTTAGAAAACACACTATGGCTGCTTAACGGGAAAGGTGAGGTGGGGTGATGCATAAAACAAGGGTTTCAAATTAGCTCAGATACCGTTTCATAAACCCAATATGTAATAGACACGACCTACTCCTTGCTCTGTGAACTGGACTCAACACCCCCTATTCACCGTCCAAGAATATATCTGACTAGTAAGAATCTTAAAAGCTATGTATTGATATCTCTCTGTAAGTGAGTCAAGTGGGTGTAAATCGGCATAAACACAGCAGTGAAAAGCAGCTAAACCCCTTTATAAAAATCAATCACTTTTAAAAACCCGTGAAACAAAGACAGAGAAAGAGAGAGAAATTCTTAATAAATTCGCTCAGGGGCTGTGACGCCACCTGGATTGACCATATCTAGACCCACAGCTGATTGAGACATAAGGGTGGACACTCTTGGGGCTGAGAGGTTTGGTGAGGTTGGGTGAGCAAACGCAGACCCTTTAAAGTACTACTGCGTGGGTCCCATCCCATGGGTCCCAAATCTCCAGGTTCAAGGGCATCTTCCCACTTCGAAAACATGCATGAGAAACCCAGAAGATGGTGCACCGTGTGATCGGGAAAGGTTTCTAAAACGCACCTCATTTCTCATCTCCTTGGGCTCGGGTTCGCCATTCCAGCCGCTTTACTAGCAATCTCCCTTCTTGGAGAATCAGCACCTTTAACCTCCTGTTCCGTACAGGTTGCAATTTGTCCTGAGGATGAACGGGAAGAGGGGGAACCAATGAGAGACTAGCTCTAGGTGTTGGGACAGGCACAGGTCACTCTATTTTCCCATCAGGAAGAAAAATTAACCACAGACTCAGCCTGCCGCTCGGGACCAGAATAGGGCCTGAAGAAATCCTGCGCTTTTGCGGCCAGCTCCCAAGAAAGCGAGTTGAAAAATTGAGCTCAGGGGCACTGCAATTCATAAACCTGCAGAGTTATAAATGATAACTCTCGTCCACAAATATATTGAGGGAAGGCAACGAAGAGGATTTGAAAGCAAGGCAGAATTGCAGGAAACAGATTTCAGGAGGTAGATTCGAATCGCCTTTAAAGCACGGGAAAAGCGGCAAAACCTCGACAATGATGCCCTTGGCCAAAAAGGGCGTATGCGTTTTTCCTGAATATATTCAGGAAAAAACGCATACGCCCTTTTTGGCCAACCAAGCAACCTGGAAAGGCAAATCAGCCCTACAAAGAAGTCTCGCTTCCCATCGGTCAAAAGGGCCATGCTGTATAAAGTGTCAAAACCAGAAATGCAGGACAGGCCATGGAGAAACGGGAGCCTTGCTACGCTGATGGGCGGGATGTAAAATGCCAACGGCCACTCTGGAGAAGTGTACGGTGTGTCCTGAAACATCTAAAAAACTCAGCTTAGACAACATAGGGCACTTCCCCTCATGGGCGTATAAATTGGGAAAACTAAAAATCAGCAAGACACAGGCACCCCAAAGTTTAGGGCTGATCTGTTGACAAGAACCTCCACTTCGTTACACCTTAAATATCCCAGGAAAGAGAAAAATGGATAAAGAAGTTGTGGTCCTTATGTACAACGGAATATCACTCAGCCATGAAATCAACGTCATAAGGCTAGTAGCAGCATGATGAGTGGATTTAGGTACGACGATTCTAAGTGAAATAAGTCACACAGAAAAAGACACTTATCATAAGATATCACTTATAGAGGGAATGTAAAAACCGCTACCCTTGAACTGAATTACAAAACAGAACAGAGTCACGTTTAGAAAACACACTATGGCTGCTTAACGGGAAAGGTGAGGTGGGGTGATGCATAAAACAAGGGTTTCAAATTAGCTCAGATACCGTTCCATAAACCCAATATGTAATAGACACGACCTACTCCTTGCTCAGTGAACTGGACTCAACACCCCCTATTCACCGCCCAAGAATATATCTGACTAGTAAGAATCTTAAAACATATGTATTGATATCTCTCTGTAAGTAAGTCAAGTGGGTGTAAAGCGGCATAAACAGCAGTGAAAAGCAGCTAAACCCCTTTATAAAAATCAATCACTTTTAAAAACCTGTGAAACAAAGACAGTGAAAGAGAGAGAAATTTTTACTAAATTCGTTCAGGGGCTGTGATGCCTCCTGGATTGACATATCTAGACCCACAGCTGATTGAGACATAAGGGTGGACACTCTTGGGGCTGAGAGGTTTGGTGAGGTTGGGTGAGCAAACGCAGACCCTTTAAAGTAATACTGCGTGGTACCCATCCCATGGGTCCCAAATCTCCAGGTTCAAGGGCATCTTCCTTCATCGAAAACATGCATTAGAAACCCAGAAGATGGTACACCGTGTGATCGGGAAAGGTTTCTAAAACGCACCTCATTTCTCATCTCCTTGTGCTCGGGTTCTCCATTCCAGCCGCTTTACTAGCAATCTCCCTCCTTGGAGGATCAGCACCTTTAACCTCCTGTTCCGTACAGGTTGCAATTTGTCCTGAGGATGAACGGGAAGAGGGGGAACCAATGAGAGACTAGCTCTAGGTGTTGGGACAGGCACAGGTCACTCTATTTTCCCATCAGGAAGAAGAATTAACCACAGGCTCAGCCTGCCGCCCGTGACCAGTATAGGGCCTGAAGCAATCCTGCGCTTTTGCGGCCAGCTCCCAAGAAAGGGATTTGAAAAATGGAGCTCAGGGGCTCTGCAATTCACAAACCTGCAGAGTTATAAATGATAACTCTCGTCCACAAATATATTGAGGGAAGGCAACGAAGAGGATTTGAAAGCAAGGCAGAATTGCAGGAAACAGATTTCAGGAGGTAGATACGAATCGCCTTTAAAGCACAGGAAAAGGGGCAAAACCTCGACCATGATGCCCTTGGCCAAAAAGGGCGTATGCCTTTTTTCCTGAATATATTCAGGAAAAAAGGCATACGCCCTTTTTGGCCAACCAAGCAACCTGGAAAGGCAAATCAGCGCTACAAAGAAGTCTCGCTTCCCATCGGTCAAAAGGGCTATGCTGAATAAAGTGTCAAAACCAGAAATGCAGGACAGGCCATGGAGAAACGGGAGCCTTGCTACGCTGATGGGTGGGATGTAAATTGCCAACAGCCACTCTGGAGAAGTGTACGGTGTGTCCTGAAACATCGAAAAAACTCAGCTTAGAGAGCATAGGGCACTTCCACTCATGGGCGTAAAAATTGGGAAAACTAAAAATCACCAAGACACAGGCACCCCAAAGTTTAGGGCTGCTCTGTTGACAAGAACCTCCACTTCGTTACACCTTAAATATACCAGGAAAGAGAAAAATGGATAAAGAAGTTGTGGTCCTTATGTACAATGGAATATCACTCAGCCATGAAATCAACGTCATAAGTCTAGTAGCAGCATGATGAGTGGATTTAGGTACGACGATTCTAAGTGAAATAAGTCACACAGAAAAAGACACTTATCATAAGATATCACTTATAGAGGGAATGTGAAAACCGCGACCCTTGAACTGAATTACAAAACAGAACAGAGGCACACGTTTAGAAAACACACTATGGCTGCTTAACGGGAAAGGTGAGGTGGGGTGATGCATAAAACAAGGGTTTCAAATTAGCTCAGATACCGTTTCATAAACCCAATATGTAATAGACACGACCTACTCCTTGCTCTGTGAACTGGACTCAACACCCCCTATTCACCGTCCAAGAATATATCTGACTAGTAAGAATCTTAAAAGCTATGTATTGATATCTCTCTGTAAGTGAGTCAAGTGGGTGTAAATCGGCATAAACACAGCAGTGAAAAGCAGCTAAACCCCTTTATAAAAATCAATCACTTTTAAAAACCCGTGAAACAAAGACAGAGAAAGAGAGAGAAATTCTTAATAAATTCGCTCAGGGGCTGTGACGCCACCTGGATTGACCATATCTAGACCCACAGCTGATTGAGACATAAGGGTGGACACTCTTGGGGCTGAGAGGTTTGGTGAGGTTGGGTGAGCAAACGCAGACCCTTTAAAGTACTACTGCGTGGGTCCCATCCCATGGGTCCCAAATCTCCAGGTTCAAGGGCATCTTCCCACTTCGAAAACATGCATGAGAAACCCAGAAGATGGTGCACCGTGTGATCGGGAAAGGTTTCTAAAACGCACCTCATTTCTCATCTCCTTGGGCTCGGGTTCGCCATTCCAGCCGCTTTACTAGCAATCTCCCTTCTTGGAGAATCAGCACCTTTAACCTCCTGTTCCGTACAGGTTGCAATTTGTCCTGAGGATGAACGGGAAGAGGGGGAACCAATGAGAGACTAGCTCTAGGTGTTGGGACAGGCACAGGTCACTCTATTTTCCCATCAGGAAGAAAAATTAACCACAGACTCAGCCTGCCGCTCGGGACCAGAATAGGGCCTGAAGAAATCCTGCGCTTTTGCGGCCAGCTCCCAAGAAAGCGAGTTGAAAAATGGAGCTCAGGGGCACTGCAATTCATAAACCTGCAGAGTTATAAATGATAACTCTCGTCCACAAATATATTGAGGGAAGGCAACGAAGAGGATTTGAAAGCAAGGCAGAATTGCAGGAAACAGATTTCAGGAGGTAGATTCGAATCGCCTTTAAAGCACGGGAAAAGCGGCAAAACCTCGACAATGATGCCCTTGGCCAAAAAGGGCGTATGCGTTTTTCCTGAATATATTCAGGAAAAAACGCATACGCCCTTTTTGGCCAACCAAGCAACCTGGAAAGGCAAATCAGCCCTACAAAGAAGTCTCGCTTCCCATCGGTCAAAAGGGCCATGCTGTATAAAGTGTCAAAACCAGAAATGCAGGACAGGCCATGGAGAAACGGGAGCCTTGCTACGCTGATGGGCGGGATGTAAAATGCCAACGGCCACTCTGGAGAAGTGTACGGTGTGTCCTGAAACATCTAAAAAACTCAGCTTAGACAACATAGGGCACTTCCCCTCATGGGCGTATAAATTGGGAAAACTAAAAATCAGCAAGACACAGGCACCCCAAAGTTTAGGGCTGATCTGTTGACAAGAACCTCCACTTCGTTACACCTTAAATATCCCAGGAAAGAGAAAAATGGATAAAGAAGTTGTGGTCCTTATGTACAACGGAATATCACTCAGCCATGAAATCAACTGCATAAGGCTAGTAGCAGCATGATGAGTGGATTTAGGTACGACGATTCTAAGTGAAATAAGTCACACAGAAAAAGACACTTATCATAAGATATCACTTATAGAGGGAATGTAAAAACCGCTACCCTTGAACTGAATTACAAAACAGAACAGAGTCACGTTTAGAAAACACACTATGGCTGCTTAACGGGAAAGGTGAGGTGGGGTGATGCATAAAACAAGGGTTTCAAATTAGCTCAGATACCGTTCCATAAACCCAATATGTAATAGACACGACCTACTCCTTGCTCAGTGAACTGGACTCAACACCCCCTATTCACCGCCCAAGAATATATCTGACTAGTAAGAATCTTAAAACATATGTATTGATATCTCTCTGTAAGTAAGTCAAGTGGGTGTAAAGCGGCATAAACAGCAGTGAAAAGCAGCTAAACCCCTTTATAAAAATCAATCACTTTTAAAAACCTGTGAAACAAAGACAGTGAAAGAGAGAGAAATTTTTACTAAATTCGTTCAGGGGCTGTGATGCCTCCTGGATTGACATATCTAGACCCACAGCTGATTGAGACATAAGGGTGGACACTCTTGGGGCTGAGAGGTTTGGTGAGGTTGGGTGAGCAAACGCAGACCCTTTAAAGTAATACTGCGTGGTACCCATCCCATGGGTCCCAAATCTCCAGGTTCAAGGGCATCTTCCTTCATCGAAAACATGCATTAGAAACCCAGAAGATGGTACACCGTGTGATCGGGAAAGGTTTCTAAAACGCACCTCATTTCTCATCTCCTTGTGCTCGGGTTCTCCATTCCAGCCGCTTTACTAGCAATCTCCCTCCTTGGAGGATCAGCACCTTTAACCTCCTGTTCCGTACAGGTTGCAATTTGTCCTGAGGATGAACGGGAAGAGGGGGAACCAATGAGAGACTAGCTCTAGGTGTTGGGACAGGCACAGGTCACTCTATTTTCCCATCAGGAAGAAGAATTAACCACAGGCTCAGCCTGCCGCCCGGGACCAGTATAGGGCCTGAAGCAATCCTGCGCTTTTGCGGCCAGCTCCCAAGAAAGGGATTTGAAAAATGGAGCTCAGGGGCTCTGCAATTCACAAACCTGCAGAGTTATAAATGATAACTCTCGTCCACAAATATATTGAGGGAAGGCAACGAAGAGGATTTGAAAGCAAGGCAGAATTGCAGGAAACAGATTTCAGGAGGTAGATACGAATCGCCTTTAAAGCACAGGAAAAGGGGCAAAACCTCGACCATGATGCCCTTGGCCAAAAAGGGCGTATGCCTTTTTTCCTGAATATATTCAGGAAAAAAGGCATACGCCCTTTTTGGCCAACCAAGCAACCTGGAAAGGCAAATCAGCGCTACAAAGAAGTCTCGCTTCCCATCGGTCAAAAGGGCTATGCTGAATAAAGTGTCAAAACCAGAAATGCAGGACAGGCCATGGAGAAACGGGAGCCTTGCTACGCTGATGGGTGGGATGTAAATTGCCAACAGCCACTCTGGAGAAGTGTACGGTGTGTCCTGAAACATCGAAAAAACTCAGCTTAGAGAGCATAGGGCACTTCCACTCATGGGCGTAAAAATTGGGAAAACTAAAAATCAGCAAGACACAGGCACCCCAAAGTTTAGGGCTGCTCTGTTGACAAGAACCTCCACTTCGTTACACCTTAAATATACCAGGAAAGAGAAAAATGGATAAAGAAGTTGTGGTCCTTATGTACAATGGAATATCACTCAGCCATGAAATCAACGTCATAAGTCTAGTAGCAGCATGATGAGTGGATTTAGGTACGACGATTCTAAGTGAAATAAGTCACACAGAAAAAGACACTTATCATAAGATATCACTTATAGAGGGAATGTGAAAACCGCGACCCTTGAACTGAATTACAAAACAGAACAGAGGCACACGTTTAGAAAACACACTATGGCTGCTTAACGGGAAAGGTGAGGTGGGGTGATGCATAAAACAAGGGTTTCAAATTAGCTCAGAGACCGTTCCATAAACCCAATATGTAATAGACACGACCTACTCCTTGCTCTGTGAACTGGACTCAACACCCCCTATTCACCGCCCGAGAATATATCTGACTAGTAAGAATCTTAAAAGCTATGTATTGATATCTCTCTGTAAGTGAGTCAAGTGGGTGTAAATCGGCATAAACACAGCAGTGAAAAGCAGCTAAACCCCTTTATAAAAATCAATCACTTTTAAAAACCCGTGAAACAAAGACAGAGAAAGAGAGAGAAATTCTTACTAAATTCGCTCAGGGGCTGTGACGCCACCTGGATTGACCATATCTAGACCCACAGCTGATTGAGACATAAGGGTGGACACTCTTGGGGCTGAGAGGTTTGGTGAGGTTGGGTGAGCAAACGCAGACCCTTTAAAGTAATACTGCGTGGGTCCCATCCCATGGGTCCCAAATCTCCAGGTTCAAGGGCATCTTCCCACTTCGAAAACATGCATGAGAAACCCAGAAGATGGTGCACCGTGTGATCGGGAAAGGTTTCTAAAACGCACCTCATTTCTCATCTCCTTGGGCTCGGGTTTGCCATTCCAGCCGCTTTACTAGCAATCTCCCTTCTTGGAGAATCAGCACCTTTAACCTCCTGTTCCGTACAGGTTGCAATTTGTCCTGAGGATGAAC
Organism: Balaenoptera borealis; assembly: GCF_965194805.1. NCBI lineage: Eukaryota > Metazoa > Chordata > Mammalia > Artiodactyla > Balaenopteridae > Balaenoptera > Balaenoptera borealis. The sequence continues at coordinate 224,409 of NW_028123654.1, forward strand.
GGGAAGAGGGGGAACCAATGAGAGACTAGCTCTAGGTGTTGGGACAGGCACAGGTCACTCTATTTTCCCATCAGGAAGAAAAATTAACCACAGACTCAGCCTGCCGCTCGGGACCAGAATAGGGCCTGAAGAAATCCTGCGCTTTTGCGGCCAGCTCCCAAGAAAGCGAGTTGAAAAATGGAGCTCAGGGGCACTGCAATTCATAAACCTGCAGAGTTATAAATGATAACTCTCGTCCACAAATATATTGAGGGAAGGCAACGAAGAGGATTTGAAAGCAAGGCAGAATTGCAGGAAACAGATTTCAGGAGGTAGATTCGAATCGCCTTTAAAGCACCGGGAAAGCGGCAAAACCTCGACAATGATGCCCTTGGCCAAAAAGGGCGTATGCGTTTTTCCTGAATATATTCAGGAAAAAACGCATACGCCCTTTTTGGTTAACCAAGCAACCTGGAAAGGCAAATCAGCCCTACAAAGAAGTCTCGCTTCCCATCGGTCAAAAGGGCCATGCTGTATAAAGTGTCAAAACCAGAAATGCAGGACAGGCCATGGAGAAACGGGAGCCTTGCTACGCTGATGGGCGGGATGTAAATTGCCAACAGCCACTCTGGAGAAGTGTACGGTGTGTCTTGAAACATCGAAAAAACTCAGCTTACAGAGCATAGGGCACTTCCCCTCATGGGCGTATAAATTGGGAAAACTAAAAATCAGCAAGACACAGGCACCCCAAAGTTTAGGGCTGATCTGTTGACAAGAACCTCCACTTCGTTACACCTTAAATATCCCAGGAAAGAGAAAAATGGATAAAGAAATTGTGGTCCTTATGTACAACGGAATATCACTCAGCCATGAAATCAACTGCATAAGGCTAGTAGCAGCATGATGAGTGGATTTAGGTACGACGATTCTAAGTGAAATAAGTCACACAGAAAAAGACACTTATCATAAGATATCACTTATAGAGGGAATGTAAAAACCGCTACCCTTGAACTGAATTACAAAACAGAACAGAGTCACGTTTAGAAAACACAATATGGCTGCTTAACGGGAAAGGTGAGGTGGGGTGATGCATAAAACAAGGGTTTCAAATTAGCTCAGATACCGTTCCATAAACCCAATATGTAATAGACACGACCTACTCCTTGCTCAGTGAACTGGACTCAACACCCCCTATTCACCGCCCAAGAATATATCTGACTAGTAAGAATCTTAAAACATATGTATTGATATCTCTCTGTAAGTAAGTCAAGTGTGTGTGAAGCGGCATAAACAGCAGTGAAAAGCAGCTAAACCCCTTTATAAAAATCAATCACTTTTAAAAACCTGTGAAACAAAGACAGTGAAAGAGAGAGAAATTTTTACTAAATTCGTTCAGGGGCTGTGATGCCTCCTGGATTGACATATCTAGACCCACAGCTGATTGAGACATAAGGGTGGACACTCTTGGGGCTGAGAGGTTTGGTGAGGTTGGGTGAGCAAACGCAGACCCTTTAAAGTAATACTGCGTGGTACCCATCCCATGGGTCCCAAATCTCCAGGTTCAAGGGCATCTTCCTTCATCGAAAACATGCATTAGAAACCCAGAAGATGGTACACCGTGTGATCGGGAAAGGTTTCTAAAACGCACCTCATTTCTCATCTCCTTGTGCTCGGGTTCTCCATTCCAGCCGCTTTACTAGCAATCTCCCTCCTTGGAGGATCAGCACCTTTAACCTCCTGTTCCGTACAGGTTGCAATTTGTCCTGAGGATGAACGGGAAGAGGGGGAACCAATGAGAGACTAGCTCTAGGTGTTGGGACAGGCACAGGTCACTCTATTTTCCCATCAGGAAGAAGAATTAACCACAGGCTCAGCCTGCCGCCCGGGACCAGTATAGGGCCTGAAGCAATCCTGCGCTTTTGCGGCCAGCTCCCAAGAAAGGGATTTGAAAAATGGAGCTCAGGGGCTCTGCAATTCACAAACCTGCAGAGTTATAAATGATAACTCTCGTCCACAAATATATTGAGGGAAGGCAACGAAGAGGATTTGAAAGCAAGGCAGAATTGCAGGAAACAGATTTCAGGAGGTAGATACGAATCGCCTTTAAAGCACAGGAAAAGGGGCAAAACCTCGACCATGATGCCCTTGGCCAAAAAGGGCGTATGCCTTTTTTCCTGAATATATTCAGGAAAAAAGGCATACGCCCTTTTTGGCCAACCAAGCAACCTGGAAAGGCAAATCAGCGCTACAAAGAAGTCTCGCTTCCCATCGGTCAAAAGGGCTATGCTGAATAAAGTGTCAAAACCAGAAATGCAGGACAGGCCATGGAGAAACGGGAGCCTTGCTACGCTGATGGGTGGGATGTAAATTGCCAACAGCCACTCTGGAGAAGTGTACGGTGTGTCCTGAAACATCGAAAAAACTCAGCTTAGAGAGCATAGGGCACTTCCACTCATGGGCGTAAAAATTGGGAAAACTAAAAATCAGCAAGACACAGGCACCCCAAAGTTTAGGGCTGCTCTGTTGACAAGAACCTCCACTTCGTTACACCTTAAATATACCAGGAAAGAGAAAAATGGATAAAGAAGTTGTGGTCCTTATGTACAATGGAATATCACTCAGCCATGAAATCAACGTCATAAGGCTAGTAGCAGCATGATGAGTGGATTTAGGTACGACGATTCTAAGTGAAATAAGGCACACAGAAAAAGACACTTATCATAAGATATCACTTATAGAGGGAATGTGAAAACCGCGACCCTTGAACTGAATTACAAAACAGAACAGAGGCACACGTTTAGAAAACACACTATGGCTGCTTAACGGGAAAGGTGAGGTGGGGTGATGCATAAAACAAGGGTTTCAAATTAGCTCAGATACCGTTTCATAAACCCAATATGTAATAGACACGACCTACTCCTTGCTCTGTGAACTGGACTCAACACCCCCTATTCACCGTCCAAGAATATATCTGACTAGTAAGAATCTTAAAAGCTATGTATTGATATCTCTCTGTAAGTGAGTCAAGTGGGTGTAAATCGGCATAAACACAGCAGTGAAAAGCAGCTAAACCCCTTTATAAAAATCAATCACTTTTAAAAACCCGTGAAACAAAGACAGAGAAAGAGAGAGAAATTCTTACTAAATTCGCTCAGGGGCTGTGACGCCACCTGGATTGACCATATCTAGACCCACAGCTGATTGAGACATAAGGGTGGACACTCTTGGGGCTGAGAGGTTTGGTGAGGTTGGGTGAGCAAACGCAGACCCTTTAAAGTACTACTGCGTGGGTCCCATCCCATGGGTCCCAAATCTCCAGGTTCAAGGGCATCTTCCCACTTCGAAAACATGCATGAGAAACCCAGAAGATGGTGCACCGTGTGATCGGGAAAGGTTTCTAAAACGCACCTCATTTCTCATCTCCTTGGGCTCGGGTTCGCCATTCCAGCCGCTTTACTAGCAATCTCCCTTCTTGGAGAATCAGCACCTTTAACCTCCTGTTCCGTACAGGTTGCAATTTGTCCTGAGGATGAACGGGAAGAGGGGGAACCAATGAGAGACTAGCTCTAGGTGTTGGGACAGGCACAGGTCACTCTATTTTCCCATCAGGAAGAAAAATTAACCACAGACTCAGCCTGCCGCTCGGGACCAGAATAGGGCCTGAAGAAATCCTGCGCTTTTGCGGCCAGCTCCCAAGAAAGCGAGTTGAAAAATGGAGCTCAGGGGCACTGCAATTCATAAACCTGCAGAGTTATAAATGATAACTCTCGTCCACAAATATATTGAGGGAAGGCCACGAAGAGGATTTGAAAGCAAGGCAGAATTGCAGGAAACAGATTTCAGGAGGTAGATTCGAATCGCCTTTAAAGCACGGGAAAAGCGGCAAAACCTCGACAATGATGCCCTTGGCCAAAAAGGGCGTATGCGTTTTTCCTGAATATATTCAGGAAAAAACGCATACGCCCTTTTTGGCCAACCAAGCAACCTGGAAAGGCAAATCAGCCCTACAAAGAAGTCTCGCTTCCCATCGGTCAAAAGGGCCATGCTGTATAAAGTGTCAAAACCAGAAATGCAGGACAGGCCATGGAGAAACGGGAGCCTTGCTACGCTGATGGGCGGGATGTAAAATGCCAACGGCCACTCTGGAGAAGTGTACGGTGTGTCCTGAAACATCTAAAAAACTCAGCTTAGACAACATAGGGCACTTCCCCTCATGGGCGTATAAATTGGGAAAACTAAAAATCAGCAAGACACAGGCACCCCAAAGTTTAGGGCTGATCTGTTGACAAGAACCTCCACTTCGTTACACCTTAAATATCCCAGGAAAGAGAAAAATGGATAAAGAAGTTGTGGTCCTTATGTACAACGGAATATCACTCAGCCATGAAATCAACGTCATAAGGCTAGTAGCAGCATGATGAGTGGATTTAGGTACGACGATTCTAAGTGAAATAAGTCACACAGAAAAAGACACTTATCATAAGATATCACTTATAGAGGGAATGTAAAAACCGCTACCCTTGAACTGAATTACAAAACAGAACAGAGTCACGTTTAGAAAACACACTATGGCTGCTTAACGGGAAAGGTGAGGTGGGGTGATGCATAAAACAAGGGTTTCAAATTAGCTCAGATACCGTTCCATAAACCCAATATGTAATAGACACGACCTACTCCTTGCTCAGTGAACTGGACTCAACACCCCCTATTCACCGCCCAAGAATATATCTGACTAGTAAGAATCTTAAAACATATGTATTGATATCTCTCTGTAAGTAAGTCAAGTGGGTGTAAAGCGGCATAAACAGCAGTGAAAAGCAGCTAAACCCCTTTATAAAAATCAATCACTTTTAAAAACCTGTGAAACAAAGACAGTGAAAGAGAGAGAAATTTTTACTAAATTCGTTCAGGGGCTGTGATGCCTCCTGGATTGACATATCTAGACCCACAGCTGATTGAGACATAAGGGTGGACACTCTTGGGGCTGAGAGGTTTGGTGAGGTTGGGTGAGCAAACGCAGACCCTTTAAAGTAATACTGCGTGGTACCCATCCCATGGGTCCCAAATCTCCAGGTTCAAGGGCATCTTCCTTCATCGAAAACATGCATTAGAAACCCAGAAGATGGTACACCGTGTGATCGGGAAAGGTTTCTAAAACGCACCTCATTTCTCATCTCCTTGTGCTCGGGTTCTCCATTCCAGCCGCTTTACTAGCAATCTCCCTCCTTGGAGGATCAGCACCTTTAACCTCCTGTTCCGTACAGGTTGCAATTTGTCCTGAGGATGAACGGGAAGAGGGGGAACCAATGAGAGACTAGCTCTAGGTGTTGGGACAGGCACAGGTCACTCTATTTTCCCATCAGGAAGAAGAATTAACCACAGGCTCAGCCTGCCGCCCGGGACCAGTATAGGGCCTGAAGCAATCCTGCGCTTTTGCGGCCAGCTCCCAAGAAAGGGATTTGAAAAATGGAGCTCAGGGGCTCTGCAATTCACAAACCTGCAGAGTTATAAATGATAACTCTCGTCCACAAATATATTGAGGGAAGGCAACGAAAAGGATTTGAAAGCAAGGCAGAATTGCAGGAAACAGATTTCAGGAGGTAGATACGAATCGCCTTTAAAGCACAGGAAAAGGGGCAAAACCTCGACCATGATGCCCTTGGCCAAAAAGGGCGTATGCCTTTTTTCCTGAATATATTCAGGAAAAAAGGCATACGCCCTTTTTGGCCAACCAAGCAACCTGGAAAGGCAAATCAGCGCTACAAAGAAGTCTCGCTTCCCATCGGTCAAAAGGGCTATGCTGAATAAAGTGTCAAAACCAGAAATGCAGGACAGGCCATGGAGAAACGGGAGCCTTGCTACGCTGATGGGTGGGATGTAAATTGCCAACAGCCACTCTGGAGAAGTGTACGGTGTGTCCTGAAACATCGAAAAAACTCAGCTTAGAGAGCATAGGGCACTTCCACTCATGGGCGTAAAAATTGGGAAAACTAAAAATCAGCAAGACACAGGCACCCCAAAGTTTAGGGCTGCTCTGTTGACAAGAACCTCCACTTCGTTACACCTTAAATATACCAGGAAAGAGAAAAATGGATAAAGAAGTTGTGGTCCTTATGTACAATGGAATATCACTCAGCCATGAAATCAACGTCATAAGGCTAGTAGCAGCATGATGAGTGGATTTAGGTACGACGATTCTAAGTGAAATAAGTCACACAGAAAAAGACACTTATCATAAGATATCACTTATAGAGGGAATGTGAAAACCGCGACCCTTGAACTGAATTACAAAACAGAACAGAGGCACACGTTTAGAAAACACACTATGGCTGCTTAACGGGAAAGGTGAGGTGGGGTGATGCATAAAACAAGGGTTTCAAATTAGCTCAGATACCGTTTCATAAACCCAATATGTAATAGACACGACCTACTCCTTGCTCTGTGAACTGGACTCAACACCCCCTATTCACCGTCCAAGAATATATCTGACTAGTAAGAATCTTAAAAGCTATGTATTGATATCTCTCTGTAAGTGAGTCAAGTGGGTGTAAATCGGCATAAACACAGCAGTGAAAAGCAGCTAAACCCCTTTATAAAAATCAATCACTTTTAAAAACCCGTGAAACAAAGACAGAGAAAGAGAGAGAAATTCTTACTAAATTCGCTCAGGGGCTGTGACGCCACCTGGATTGACCATATCTAGACCCACAGCTGATTGAGACATAAGGGTGGACACTCTTGGGGCTGAGAGGTTTGGTGAGGTTGGGTGAGCAAACGCAGACCCTTTAAAGTACTACTGCGTGGGTCCCATCCCATGGGTCCCAAATCTCCAGGTTCAAGGGCATCTTCCCACTTCGAAAACATGCATGAGAAACCCAGAAGATGGTGCACCGTGTGATCGGGAAAGGTTTCTAAAACGCACCTCATTTCTCATCTCCTTGGGCTCGGGTTCGCCATTCCAGCCGCTTTACTAGCAATCTCCCTTCTTGGAGAATCAGCACCTTTAACCTCCTGTTCCGTACAGGTTGCAATTTGTCCTGAGGATGAACGGGAAGAGGGGGAACCAATGAGAGACTAGCTCTAGGTGTTGGGACAGGCACAGGTCACTCTATTTTCCCATCAGGAAGAAAAATTAACCACAGACTCAGCCTGCCGCTCGGGACCAGAATAGGGCCTGAAGAAATCCTGCGCTTTTGCGGCCAGCTCCCAAGAAAGCGAGTTGAAAAATGGAGCTCAGGGGCACTGCAATTCATAAACCTGCAGAGTTATAAATGATAACTCTCGTCCACAAATATATTGAGGGAAGGCAACGAAGAGGATTTGAAAGCAAGGCAGAATTGCAGGAAACAGATTTCAGGAGGTAGATTCGAATCGCCTTTAAAGCACGGGGAAAGCGGCAAAACCTCGACAATGATGCCCTTGGCCAAAAAGGGCGTATGCGTTTTTCCTGAATATATTCAGGAAAAAACGCATACGCCCTTTTTGGCCAACCAAGCAACCTGGAAAGGCAAATCAGCCCTACAAAGAAGTCTCGCTTCCCATCGGTCAAAAGGGCCATGCTGTATAAAGTGTCAAAACCAGAAATGCAGGACAGGCCATGGAGAAACGGGAGCCTTGCTACGCTGATGGGCGGGATGTAAATTGCCAACAGCCACTCTGGAGAAGTGTACGGTGTGTCTTGAAACATCGAAAAAACTCAGCTTACAGAGCATAGGGCACTTCCCCTCATGGGCGTATAAATTGGGAAAACTAAAAATCAGCAAGACACAGGCACCCCAAAGTTTAGGGCTGATCTGTTGACAAGAACCTCCACTTCGTTACACCTTAAATATCCCAGGAAAGAGAAAAATGGATAAAGAAGTTGTGGTCCTTATGTACAACGGAATATCACTCAGCCATGAAATCAACTGCATAAGGCTAGTAGCAGCATGATGAGTGGATTTAGGTACGACGATTCTAAGTGAAATAAGTCACACAGAAAAAGACACTTATCATAAGATATCACTTATAGAGGGAATGTAAAAACCGCTACCCTTGAACTGAATTACAAAACAGAACAGAGTCACACGTTTAGAAAACACACTATGGCTGCTTAACGGGAAAGGTGAGGTGGGGTGATGCATAAAACAAGGGTTTCAAATTAGCTCAGATACCGTTCCATAAACCCAATATGTAATAGACACGACCTACTCCTTGCTCAGTGAACTGGACTCAACACCCCCTATTCACCGCCCAAGAATATATCTGACTAGTAAGAATCTTAAAACATATGTATTGATATCTCTCTGTAAGTAAGTCAAGTGGGTGTAAAGCGGCATAAACAGCAGTGAAAAGCAGCTAAACCCCTTTATAAAAATCAATCACTTTTAAAAACCTGTGAATCAAAGACAGTGAAAGAGAGAGAAATTTTTACTAAATTCGTTCAGGGGCTGTGATGCCTCCTGGATTGACATATCTAGACCCACAGCTGATTGAGACATAAGGGTGGACACTCTTGGGGCTGAGAGGTTTGGTGAGGTTGGGTGAGCAAACGCAGACCCTTTAAAGTAATACTGCGTGGTACCCATCCCATGGGTCCCAAATCTCCAGGTTCAAGGGCATCTTCCTTCATCGAAAACATGCATTAGAAACCCAGAAGATGGTACACCGTGTGATCGGGAAAGGTTTCTAAAACGCACCTCATTTCTCATCTCCTTGTGCTCGGGTTCTCCATTCCAGCCGCTTTACTAGCAATCTCCCTCCTTGGAGGATCAGCACCTTTAACCTCCTGTTCCGTACAGGTTGCAATTTGTCCTGAGGATGAACGGGAAGAGGGGGAACCAATGAGAGACTAGCTCTAGGTGTTGGGACAGGCACAGGTCACTCTATTTTCCCATCAGGAAGAAGAATTAACCACAGGCTCAGCCTGCCGCCCGTGACCAGTATAGGGCCTGAAGCAATCCTGCGCTTTTGCGGCCAGCTCCCAAGAAAGGGATTTGAAAAATGGAGCTCAGGGGCTCTGCAATTCACAAACCTGCAGAGTTATAAATGATAACTCTCGTCCACAAATATATTGAGGGAAGGCAACGAAGAGGATTTGAAAGCAAGGCAGAATTGCAGGAAACAGATTTCAGGAGGTAGATACGAATCGCCTTTAAAGCACAGGAAAAGGGGCAAAACCTCGACCATGATGCCCTTGGCCAAAAAGGGCGTATGCCTTTTTTCCTGAATATATTCAGGAAAAAAGGCATACGCCCTTTTTGGCCAACCAAGCAACCTGGAAAGGCAAATCAGCGCTACAAAGAAGTCTCGCTTCCCATCGGTCAAAAGGGCTATGCTGAATAAAGTGTCAAAACCAGAAATGCAGGACAGGCCATGGAGAAACGGGAGCCTTGCTACGCTGATGGGTGGGATGTAAATTGCCAACAGCCACTCTGGAGAAGTGTACGGTGTGTCCTGAAACATCGAAAAACTCAGCTTAGAGAGCATAGGGCACTTCCACTCATGGGCGTAAAAATTGGGAAAACTAAAAATCAGCAAGACACAGGCACCCCAAAGTTTAGGGCTGCTCTGTTGACAAGAACCTCCACTTCGTTACACCTTAAATATACCAGGAAAGAGAAAAATGGATAAAGAAGTTGTGGTCCTTATGTACAATGGAATATCACTCAGCCATGAAATCAACGTCATAAGGCTAGTAGCAGCATGATGAGTGGATTTAGGTACGACGATTCTAAGTGAAATAAGTCACACAGAAAAAGACACTTATCATAAGATATCACTTATAGAGGGAATGTGAAAACCGCGACCCTTGAACTGAATTACAAAACAGAACAGAGGCACACGTTTAGAAAACACACTATGGCTGCTTAACGGGAAAGGTGAGGTGGGGTGATGCATAAAACAAGGGTTTCAAATTAGCTCAGATACCGTTTCATAAACCCAAAATGTAATAGACACGACCTACTCCTTGCTCTGTGAACTGGACTCAACACCCCCTATTCACCGTCCAAGAATATATCTGACTAGTAAGAATCTTAAAAGCTATGTATTGATATCTCTCTGTAAGTGAGTCAAGTGGGTGTAAATCGGCATAAACACAGCAGTGAAAAGCAGCTAAACCCCTTTATAAAAATCAATCACTTTTAAAAACCCGTGAAACAAAGACAGAGAAAGAGAGAGAAATTCTTACTAAATTCGCTCAGGGGCTGTGACGCCACCTGGATTGACCATATCTAGACCCACAGCTGATTGAGACATAAGGGTGGACACTCTTGGGGCTGAGAGGTTTGGTGAGGTTGGGTGAGCAAACGCAGACCCTTTAAAGTAATACTGCGTGGGTCCCATCCCATGGGTCCCAAATCTCCAGGTTCAAGGGCATCTTCCCACTTCGAAAACATGCATGAGAAACCCAGAAGATGGTGCACCGTGTGATCGGGAAAGGTTTCTAAAACGCAGCTCATTTCTCATCTCCTTGGGCTCGGGTTCGCCATTCCAGCCGCTTTACTAGCAATCTCCCTTCTTGGAGAATCAGCACCTTTAACCTCCTGTTCCGTACAGGTTGCAATTTGTCCTGAGGATGAACGGGAAGAGGGGGAACCAATGAGAGACTAGCTCTAGGTGTTGGGACAGGCACAGGTCACTCTATTTTCCCATCAGGAAGAAAAATTAACCACAGACTCAGCCTGCCGCTCGGGACCAGAATAGGGCCTGAAGAAATCCTGCGCTTTTGCGGCCAGCTCCCAAGAAAGCGAGTTGAAAAATGGAGCTCAGGGGCACTGCAATTCATAAACCTGCAGAGTTATAAATGATAACTCTCGTCCACAAATATATTGAGGGAAGGCAACGAAGAGGATTTGAAAGCAAGGCAGAATTGCAGGAAACAGATTTCAGGAGGTAGATTCGAATCGCATTTAAAGCACGGGGAAAGCGGCAAAACCTCGACAATGATGCCCTTGGCCAAAAAGGGCGTATGCGTTTTTCCTGAATATATTCAGGAAAAAACGCATACGCCCTTTTTGGCCAACCAAGCAACCTGGAAAGGCAAATCAGCCCTACAAAGAAGTCTCGCTTCCCATCGGTCAAAAGGGCCATGCTGTATAAAGTGTCAAAACCAGAAATGCAGGACAGGCCATGGAGAAACGGGAGCCTTGCTACGCTGATGGGCGGGATGTAAATTGCCAACAGCCACTCTGGAGAAGTGTACGGTGTGTCTTGAAACATCGAAAAAACTCAGCTTACAGAGCATAGGGCACTTCCCCTCATGGGCGTATAAATTGGGAAAACTAAAAATCAGCAAGACACAGGCACCCCAAAGTTTAGGGCTGATCTGTTGACAAGAACCTCCACTTCGTTACACCTTAAATATCCCAGGAAAGAGAAAAATGGATAAAGAAGTTGTGGTCCTTATGTACAACGGAATATCACTCAGCCATGAAATCAACTGCATAAGGCTAGTAGCAGCATGATGAGTGGATTTAGGTACGACGATTCTAAGTGAAATAAGTCACACAGAAAAAGACACTTATCATAAGATATCACTTATAGAGGGAATGTAAAAACCGCTACCCTTGAACTGAATTACAAAACAGAACAGAGTCACACGTTTAGAAAACACACTATGGCTGCTTAACGGGAAAGGTGAGGTGGGGTGATGCATAAAACAAGGGTTTCAAATTAGCTCAGATACCGTTCCATAAACCCAATATGTAATAGACACGACCTACTCCTTGCTCAGTGAACTGGACTCAACACCCCCTATTCACCGCCCAAGAATATATCTGACTAGTAAGAATCTTAAAACATATGTATTGATATCTCTCTGTAAGTAAGTCAAGTGGGTGTAAAGCGGCATAAACAGCAGTGAAAAGCAGCTAAACCCCTTTATAAAAATCAATCACTTTTAAAAACCTGTGAATCAAAGACAGTGAAAGAGAGAGAAATTTTTACTAAATTCGTTCAGGGGCTGTGATGCCTCCTGGATTGACATATCTAGACCCACAGCTGATTGAGACATAAGGGTGGACACTCTTGGGGCTGAGAGGTTTGGTGAGGTTGGGTGAGCAAACGCAGACCCTTTAAAGTAATACTGCGTGGTACCCATCCCATGGGTCCCAAATCTCCAGGTTCAAGGGCATCTTCCTTCATCGAAAACATGCATTAGAAACCCAGAAGATGGTACACCGTGTGATCGGGAAAGGTTTCTAAAACGCACCTCATTTCTCATCTCCTTGTGCTCGGGTTCTCCATTCCAGCCGCTTTACTAGCAATCTCCCTCCTTGGAGGATCAGCACCTTTAACCTCCTGTTCCGTACAGGTTGCAATTTGTCCTGAGGATGAACGGGAAGAGGGGGAACCAATGAGAGACTAGCTCTAGGTGTTGGGACAGGCACAGGTCACTCTATTTTCCCATCAGGAAGAAGAATTAACCACAGGCTCAGCCTGCCGCCCGTGACCAGTATAGGGCCTGAAGCAATCCTGCGCTTTTGCGGCCAGCTCCCAAGAAAGGGATTTGAAAAATGGAGCTCAGGGGCTCTGCAATTCACAAACCTGCAGAGTTATAAATGATAACTCTCGTCCACAAATATATTGAGGGAAGGCAACGAAGAGGATTTGAAAGCAAGGCAGAATTGCAGGAAACAGATTTCAGGAGGTAGATACGAATCGCCTTTAAAGCACAGGAAAAGGGGCAAAACCTCGACCATGATGCCCTTGGCCAAAAAGGGCGTATGCCTTTTTTCCTGAATATATTCAGGAAAAAAGGCATACGCCCTTTTTGGCCAACCAAGCAACCTGGAAAGGCAAATCAGCGCTACAAAGAAGTCTCGCTTCCCATCGGTCAAAAGGGCTATGCTGAATAAAGTGTCAAAACCAGAAATGCAGGACAGGCCATGGAGAAACGGGAGCCTTGCTACGCTGATGGGTGGGATGTAAATTGCCAACAGCCACTCTGGAGAAGTGTACGGTGTGTCCTGAAACATCGAAAAACTCAGCTTAGAGAGCATAGGGCACTTCCACTCATGGGCGTAAAAATTGGGAAAACTAAAAATCAGCAAGACACAGGCACCCCAAAGTTTAGGGCTGCTCTGTTGACAAGAACCTCCACTTCGTTACACCTTAAATATACCAGGAAAGAGAAAAATGGATAAAGAAGTTGTGGTCCTTATGTACAATGGAATATCACTCAGCCATGAAATCAACGTCATAAGGCTAGTAGCAGCATGATGAGTGGATTTAGGTACGACGATTCTAAGTGAAATAAGTCACACAGAAAAAGACACTTATCATAAGATATCACTTATAGAGGGAATGTGAAAACCGCGACCCTTGAACTGAATTACAAAACAGAACAGAGGCACACGTTTAGAAAACACACTATGGCTGCTTAACGGGAAAGGTGAGGTGGGGTGATGCATAAAACAAGGGTTTCAAATTAGCTCAGATACCGTTTCATAAACCCAAAATGTAATAGACACGACCTACTCCTTGCTCTGTGAACTGGACTCAACACCCCCTATTCACCGTCCAAGAATATATCTGACTAGTAAGAATCTTAAAAGCTATGTATTGATATCTCTCTGTAAGTGAGTCAAGTGGGTGTAAATCGGCATAAACACAGCAGTGAAAAGCAGCTAAACCCCTTTATAAAAATCAATCACTTTTAAAAACCCGTGAAACAAAGACAGAGAAAGAGAGAGAAATTCTTACTAAATTCGCTCAGGGGCTGTGACGCCACCTGGATTGACCATATCTAGACCCACAGCTGATTGAGACATAAGGGTGGACACTCTTGGGGCTGAGAGGTTTGGTGAGGTTGGGTGAGCAAACGCAGACCCTTTAAAGTAATACTGCGTGGGTCCCATCCCATGGGTCCCAAATCTCCAGGTTCAAGGGCATCTTCCCACTTCGAAAACATGCATGAGAAACCCAGAAGATGGTGCACCGTGTGATCGGGAAAGGTTTCTAAAACGCAGCTCATTTCTCATCTCCTTGGGCTCGGGTTCGCCATTCCAGCCGCTTTACTAGCAATCTCCCTTCTTGGAGAATCAGCACCTTTAACCTCCTGTTCCGTACAGGTTGCAATTTGTCCTGAGGATGAACGGGAAGAGGGGGAACCAATGAGAGACTAGCTCTAGGTGTTGGGACAGGCACAGGTCACTCTATTTTCCCATCAGGAAGAAAAATTAACCACAGACTCAGCCTGCCGCTCGGGACCAGAATAGGGCCTGAAGAAATCCTGCGCTTTTGCGGCCAGCTCCCAAGAAAGCGAGTTGAAAAATGGAGCTCAGGGGCACTGCAATTCATAAACCTGCAGAGTTATAAATGATAACTCTCGTCCACAAATATATTGAGGGAAGGCAACGAAGAGGATTTGAAAGCAAGGCAGAATTGCAGGAAACAGATTTCAGGAGGTAGATTCGAATCGCCTTTAAAGCACGGGAAAAGCGGCAAAACCTCGACAATGATGCCCTTGGCCAAAAAGGGCGTATGCGTTTTTCCTGAATATATTCAGGAAAAAACGCATACGCCCTTTTTGGCCAACCAAGCAACCTGGAAAGGCAAATCAGCCCTACAAAGAAGTCTCGCTTCCCATCGGTCAAAAGGGCCATGCTGTATAAAGTGTCAAAACCAGAAATGCAGGACAGGCCATGGAGAAACGGGAGCCTTGCTACGCTGATGGGCGGGATGTAAAATGCCAACGGCCACTCTGGAGAAGTGTACGGTGTGTCCTGAAACATCTAAAAAACTCAGCTTAGACAACATAGGGCACTTCCCCTCATGGGCGTATAAATTGGGAAAACTAAAAATCAGCAAGACACAGGCACCCCAAAGTTTAGGGCTGATCTGTTGACAAGAACCTCCACTTCGTTACACCTTAAATATCCCAGGAAAGAGAAAAATGGATAAAGAAGTTGTGGTCCTTATGTACAACGGAATATCACTCAGCCATGAAATCAACTGCATAAGGCTAGTAGCAGCATGATGAGTGGATTTAGGTACGACGATTCTAAGTGAAATAAGTCACACAGAAAAAGACACTTATCATAAGATATCACTTATAGAGGGAATGTAAAAACCGCTACCCTTGAACTGAATTACAAAACAGAACAGAGTCACGTTTAGAAAACACACTATGGCTGCTTAACGGGAAAGGTGAGGTGGGGTGATGCATAAAACAAGGGTTTCAAATTAGCTCAGATACCGTTCCATAAACCCAATATGTAATAGACACGACCTACTCCTTGCTCAGTGAACTGGACTCAACACCCCCTATTCACCGCCCAAGAATATATCTGACTAGTAAGAATCTTAAAACATATGTATTGATATCTCTCTGTAAGTAAGTCAAGTGGGTGTAAAGCGGCATAAACAGCAGTGAAAAGCAGCTAAATCCCTTTATAAAAATAAATCACTTTTAAAAACCTGTGAAACAAAGACAGTGAAAGAGAAAGAAATTCTTACTAAATTCGTTCATGGGCTGTGATGCCTCCTGGATTGACATATCTAGACCCACAGCTGATTGAGACATAAGGGTGGACACTCTTGGGGCTGAGAGGTTTGGTGAGGTTGGGTGAGCAAACGCAGACCCTTTAAAGTAATACTGCGTGGTACCCATCCCATGGGTCCCAAATCTCCAGGTTCAAGGGCATCTTCCTTCATCGAAAACATGCATTAGAAACCCAGAAGATGGTACACCGTGTGATCGGGAAAGGTTTCTAAAACGCACCTCATTTCTCATCTCCTTGTGCTCGGGTTCTCCATTCCAGCCGCTTTACTAGCAATCTCCCTCCTTGGAGGATCAGCACCTTTAACCTCCTGTTCCGTACAGGTTGCAATTTGTCCTGAGGATGAACGGGAAGAGGGGGAACCAATGAGACACTAGCTCTAGGTGTTGGGACAGGCACAGGTCACTCTATTTTCCCATCAGGAAGAAGAATTAACCACAGGCTCAGCCTGCCGCTCGGCACCAGAATAGAGCCTGAAGCAATCCTGCGCTTTTGCGGCCAGCTCCCAAGAAAGCGAGTTGAAAAATGGAGCTCAGGGGCACTGCAATTCACAAACCTGCAGAGTTATAAATGATAACTCTCGTCCACAAATATATTGAGGGAAGGCAACGAAGAGGATTTGAAAGCAAGGCAGAATTGTAGGAAACAGATTTCAGGAGGTAGATTCGAATCGCCTTTAAAGCACAGGAAAAGCGGCAAAACCTCGACCATGATGCCCTTGGCCAAAAAGGGCGTATGAGTTTTTTCCTGAATATATTCAGGAAAAAACGCATACGCCCTTTTTGGCCAACCAAGCAACCTGGAAAGGCAAATCAGCGCTACAAAGAAGTCTCGCTTCCCATCGGTCAAAAGGGCCATGCTGAATAAAGTGTCAAAACCAGAAATGCAGGACAGGCCATGGAGAAACGGGAGCCTTGCTACGCTGATGGGCGGGATGTAAATTGCCAACAGCCACTCTGGAGAAGTGTACGGTGTGTCCTGAAACATCGAAAAAACTCAGCTTAGAGAGCATAGGGCACTTCCCCTCATGGGCGTATAAATTGGGAAAACTAAAAATCAGCAAGACACAGGCATCCCAAAGTTTAGGGCTGCTCTGTTGACAAGAACCTCCACTTCGTTACACCTTAAATATACCAGGAAAGAGAAAAATGGATAAAGAAGTTGTGGTCCTTATGTACAATGGAATATCACTCAGCCATGAAATCAACGTCATAAGGCTAGTAGCAGCATGATGAGTGGATTTAGGTACGACGATTCTAAGTGAAATAAGTCACACAGAAAAAGACACTTATCATAAGATATCACTTATAGAGGGAATGTGAAAACCGCGACCCTTGAACTGAATTACAAAACAGAACAGAGGCACACGTTTAGAAAACACACTATGGCTGCTTAACGGGAAAGGTGAGGTGGGGTGATGCATAAAACAAGGGTTTCAAATTAGCTCAGAGACCGTTCCATAAACCCAATATGTAATAGACACGACCTACTCCTTGCTCTGTGAACTGGACTCAACACCCTCTATTCACCGCCGAAGAATACATCTGACTAGTAAGAATCTTAAAAGCTATGCATTGATATCTCTCTGTAAGTGAGTCAAGTGGGTGTAAATCGGCATAAACACAGCAGTGAAAAGCAGCTAAACCCCTTTATAAAAATCAATCACTTTTAAAAACCCGTGAAACAAAGACAGAGAAAGAGAGAGAAATTCTTAATAAATTTGCTCAGGGGCTGTGACGCCACCTGGATTGACCATATCTAGACCCACAGCTGATTGAGACATAAGGGTGGACACTCTTGGGGCTGAGAGGTTTGGTGAGGTTGGGTGAGCAAACACAGACCCTTTAAAGTAATACTGCGTGGGTCCCATCCCATGGGTCCCAAATCTCCAGGTTCAAGGGCATCTTCCCACTTCGAAAACATGCATGAGAAACCCAGAAGATGGTGCACCGTGTGATCGGAAAAGGTTTCTAAAACGCACCTCATTTCTCATCTCCTTGTGCTCGGGTTCTCCATTCCAGCCGCTTTACTAGCAATCTCCCTCCTTGGAGAATCAGCACCTTTAACCTCCTGTTCCGTACAGGTTGCAATTTGTCCTGAGGATGAACGGGAAGAGGGGGAACCAATGAGACACTAGCTCTAGGTGTTGGGACAGGCACAGGTCACTCTATTTTCCCATCAGGAAGAAGAATTAACCACAGGCTCAGCCTTCCGCTCGGGACCAGAATAGAGCCTGAAGCAATCCTGCGCTTTTGCGTCCAGCTCCCAAGAAAGCGAGTTGAAAAATGGAGCTCAGGGGCACTGCAATTCACAAACCTGCAGAGTTATAAATGATAACTCTCGTCCACAAATATATTGAGGGAAGGCAACGAAGAGGATTTGAAAGCAAGGCAGAATTGCAGGAAACAGATTTCAGGAGGTAGATTCGAATCACCTTTAAAGCACAGGAAAAGCGGCAAAACCTCGACCATGATGCCCTTGGCCAAAAAGGGCGTATGCGTTTTTTCCTGAATATATTCAGGAAAAAACGCATACGCCCTTTTTGGCCAACCAAGCAACCTGGAAAGGCAAATCAGCGCTACAAAGAAGTCTCGCTTCCCATCGGTCAAAAGGGCCATGCTGAATAAAGTGTCAAAACCAGAAATGCAGGACAGGCCATGGAGAAACGGGAGCCTTGCTACGCTGATGGGCGGGATGTAAATTGCCAACAGCCACTCTGGAGAAGTGTACGGTGTGTCCTGAAACATCGAAAAAACTCAGCTTACAGAGCATAGGGCACTTCCCCTCATGGGCGTATAAATTGGGAAAACTAAAAATCAGCAAGACACAGGCACCCCAAAGTTTAGGGCTGCTCTGTTGACAAGAACCTCCACTTCGTTACACCTTAAATATACCAGGAAAGAGAAAAATGGATAAAGAAGTTGTGGTCCTTATGTACAATGGAATATCACTCAGCCATGAAATCAACGTCATAAGGCTAGTAGCAGCATGATGAGTGGATTTAGGTATGACGATTCTAAGTGAAATAAGTCACACAGAAAAAGACACTTATCATAAGATATCACTTATAGAGGGAATGTGAAAACCGCGACCCTTGAACTGAATTACAAAACAGAACAGAGGCACACGTTTAGAAAACACACTATGGCTGCTTAACGGGAAAGGTGAGGTGGGGTGATGCATAAAACAAGGGTTTCAAATTAGCTCAGATACCGTTCCATAAACCAATATGTAATAGACACGACCTACTCCTTGCTCTGTGAACTGGACTCAACACCCCCTATTCACCGCCCAAGTATATATCTGACTAGTAAGAATCTTAAAAGCTATGTATTGATATCTCTCTGTAAGTGAGTCAAGTGGGTGTAAATCGGCATAAACACAGCAGTGAAAAGCAGCTAAACCCCTTTATAAAAATCAATCACTTTTAAAAACCCGTGAAACAAAGACAGAGAAAGAGAGAGAAATTCTTACTAAATTCGCTCAGGGGCTGTGACGCCACCTGGATTGACCATATCTAGACCCACAGCTGATTGAGACATAAGGGTGGACACTCTTGGGGCTGAGAGGTTTGGTGAGGTTGGGTGAGCAAACACAGACCCTTTAAAGTAATACTGCGTGGGTCCCATCCCATGGGTCCCAAATCTCCAGGTTCAAGGGCATCTTCCCACTTCGAAAACATGCATGAGAAACCCAGAAGATGGTGCACCGTGTGATCGGAAAAGGTTTCTAAAACGCACCTCATTTCTCATCTCCTTGTGCTCGGGTTCTCCATTCCAGCCGCTTTACTAGCAATCTCCCTCCTTGGAGAATCAGCACCTTTAACCTCCTGTTCCGTACAGGTTGCAATTTGTCCTGAGGATGAACGGGAAGAGGGGGAACCAATGAGACACTAGCTCTAGGTGTTGGGACAGGCACAGGTCACTCTATTTTCCCATCAGGAAGAAGAATTAACCACAGGCTCAGCCTGCCGCTCGGCACCAGAATAGAGCCTGAAGCAATCCTGCGCTTTTGCGGCCAGCTCCCAAGAAAGCGAGTTGAAAAATGGAGCTCAGGGGCACTGCAATTCACAAACCTGCAGAGTTATAAATGATAACTCTCGTCCACAAATATATTGAGGGAAGGCAACGAAGAGGATTTGAAAGCAAGGCAGAATTGCAGGAAACAGATTTCAGGAGGTAGATTCGAATCGCCTTTAAAGCACAGGAAAAGCGGCAAAACCTCGACCATGATGCCCTTGGCCAAAAAGGGCGTATGCGTTTTATCCTGAATATATTCAGGAAAAAACGCATACGCCCTTTTTGGCCAACCAAGCAACCTGGAAAGGCAAATCAGCGCTACAAAGAAGTCTCGCTTCCCATCGGTCAAAAGGGCCATGCTGAATAAAGTGTCAAAACCAGAAATGCAGGACAGGCCATGGAGAAACGGGAGCCTTGCTACGCTGATGGCCGGGATGTAAATTGCCAACAGCCACTCTGGAGAAGTGTACGGTGTGTCCTGAAACATCGAAAAAACTCAGCTTACAGAGCATAGGGCACTTCCCCTCATGGGCGTATAAATTGGGAAAACTAAAAATCAGCAAGACACAGGCACCCCAAAGTTTAGGGCTACTCTGTTGACAAGAACCTCCACTTCGTTACACCTTAAATATACCAGGAAAGAGAAAAATGGATAAAGAAGTTGTGGTCCTTATGTACAATGGAATATCACTCAGCCATGAAATCAACGTCATAAGGCTAGTAGCAGCATGATGAGTGGATTTAGGTACGACGATTCTAAGTGAAATAAGTCACACAGAAAAAGACACTTATCATAAGATATCACTTATAGAGGGAATGTGAAAACCGCGACCCTTGAACTGAATTACAAAACAGAACAGAGGCACACGTTTAGAAAACACACTATGGCTGCTTAACGGGAAAGGTGAGGTGGGGTGATGCATAAAACAAGGGTTTCAAATTAGCTCAGATACCGTTCCATAAACCCAATATGTAATAGACACGACCTACTCCTTGCTCTGTGACCTGGACTCAACACCCCCTATTCACCGCCCAAGAATATATCTGACTAGTAAGAATCTTAAAAGCTATGTATTGATATCTCTCTGTAAGTGAGTCAAGTGGGTGTAAATCGGCATAAACACAGCAGTGAAAAGCAGCTAAACCCCTTTATAAAAATCAATCACTTTTAAAAACCCGTGAAACAAAGACAGAGAAAGAGAGAGAAATTCTTAATAAATTCGCTCAGGGGCTGTGACGCCACCTGGATTGACCATATCTAGACGCACAGCTGATTGAGACATAAGGGTGGACACTCTTGGGGCTGAGAGGTTTGGTGAGGTTGGGTGAGCAAACACAGACCCTTTAAAGTAATACTGCGTGGGTCCCATCCCATGGGTCCCAAATCTCCAGGTTCAAGGGCATCTTCCCACTTCGAAAACATGCATGAGAAACCCAGAAGATGGTGCACCGTGTGATCGGAAAAGGTTTCTAAAACGCACCTCATTTCTCATCTCCTTGTGCTCGGGTTCTCCATTCCAGCCGCTTTACTAGCAATCTCCCTCCTTGGAGAATCAGCACCTTTAACCTCCTGTTCCGTACAGGTTGCAATTTGTCCTGAGGATGAACGGGAAGAGGGGGAACCAATGAGACACTAGCTCTAGGTGTTGGGACAGGCACAGGTCACTCTATTTTCCCATCAGGAAGAAGAATTAACCACAGGCTCAGCCTGCCGCTCGGCACCACAATAGAGCCTGAAGCAATCCTGCGCTTTTGCGGCCAGCTCCCAAGAAAGCGAGTTGAAAAATGGAGCTCAGGGGCGCTGCAATTCACGAACCTGCAGAGTTATAAATGATAACTCTCGTCCACAAATATATTGAGGGAAGGCAACGAAGAGGATTTGAAAGCAAGGCAGAATTGCAGGAAACAGATTTCAGGAGGTAGATTCGAATCGCCTTTAAAGCACAGGAAAAGCGGCAAAACCTCGACCATGATGCCCTTGGCCAAAAAGGGCGTATGCGTTTTTTCCTGAATATATTCAGGAAAAAACGCATACGCCCTTTTTGGCCAACCAAGCAACCTGGAAAGGCAAATCAGCGCTACAAAGAAGTCTCGCTTCCCATCGGTCAAAAGGGCCATGCTGAATAAAGTGTCAAAACCAGAAATGCAGGACAGGCCATGGAGAAACGGGAGCCTTGCTACGCTGATGGGCGGGATGTAAATTGCCAACAGCCACTCTGGAGAAGTGTACGGTGTGTCCTGAAACATCGAAAAAACTCAGCTTAGAGAGCATAGGGCACTTCCCCTCATGGGCGTATAAATTGGGAAAACTAAAAATCAGCAAGACACAGGCACCCCAAAGTTTAGGGCTGCTCTGTTGACAAGAACCTCCACTTCGTTACACCTTAAATATACCAGGAAAGAGAAAAATGGATAAAGAAGTTGTGGTCCTTATGTACAATGGAATATCACTCAGCCATGAAATCAACGTCATAAGGCTAGTAGCAGCATGATGAGTGGATTTAGGTATGACGATTCTAAGTGAAATAAGTCACACAGAAAAAGACACTTATCATAAGATATCACTTATAGAGGGAATGTGAAAACCGCGACCCTTGAACTGAATTACAAAACAGAACAGAGGCACACGTTTAGAAAACACACTATGGCTGCTTAACGGGAAAGGTGAGGTGGGGTGATGCATAAAACAAGGGTTTCAAATTAGCTCAGATACCGTTCCATAAACCAATATGTAATAGACACGACCTACTCCTTGCTCTGTGAACTGGACTCAACACCCCCTATTCACCGCCCAAGTATATATCTGACTAGTAAGAATCTTAAAAGCTATGTATTGATATCTCTCTGTAAGTGAGTCAAGTGGGTGTAAATCGGCATAAACACAGCAGTGAAAAGCAGCTAAACCCCTTTATAAAAATCAATCACTTTTAAAAACCCGTGAAACAAAGACAGAGAAAGAGAGAGAAATTCTTACTAAATTCGCTCAGGGGCTGTGACGCCACCTGGATTGACCATATCTAGACCCACAGCTGATTGAGACATAAGGGTGGACACTCTTGGGGCTGAGAGGTTTGGTGAGGTTGGGTGAGCAAACACAGACCCTTTAAAGTAATACTGCGTGGGTCCCATCCCATGGGTCCCAAATCTCCAGGTTCAAGGGCATCTTCCCACTTCGAAAACATGCATGAGAAACCCAGAAGATGGTGCACCGTGTGATCGGAAAAGGTTTCTAAAACGCACCTCATTTCTCATCTCCTTGTGCTCGGGTTCTCCATTCCAGCCGCTTTACTAGCAATCTCCCTCCTTGGAGAATCAGCACCTTTAACCTCCTGTTCCGTACAGGTTGCAATTTGTCCTGAGGATGAACGGGAAGAGGGGGAACCAATGAGACACTAGCTCTAGGTGTTGGGACAGGCACAGGTCACTCTATTTTCCCATCAGGAAGAAGAATTAACCACAGGCTCAGCCTGCCGCTCGGCACCAGAATAGAGCCTGAAGCAATCCTGCGCTTTTGCGGCCAGCTCCCAAGAAAGCGAGTTGAAAAATGGAGCTCAGGGGCACTGCAATTCACAAACCTGCAGAGTTATAAATGATAACTCTCGTCCACAAATATATTGAGGGAAGGCAACGAAGAGGATTTGAAAGCAAGGCAGAATTGCAGGAAACAGATTTCAGGAGGTAGATTCGAATCGCCTTTAAAGCACAGGAAAAGCGGCAAAACCTCGACCATGATGCCCTTGGCCAAAAAGGGCGTATGCGTTTTTTCCTGAATATATTCAGGAAAAAACGCATACGCCCTTTTTGGCCAACCAAGCAACCTGGAAAGGCAAATCAGCGCTACAAAGAAGTCTCGCTTCCCATCGGTCAAAAGGGCCATGCTGAATAAAGTGTCAAAACCAGAAATGCAGGACAGGCCATGGAGAAACGGGAGCCTTGCTACGCTGATGGCCGGGATGTAAATTGCCAACAGCCACTCTGGAGAAGTGTACGGTGTGTCCTGAAACATCGAAAAAACTCAGCTTACAGAGCATAGGGCACTTCCCCTCATGGGCGTATAAATTGGGAAAACTAAAAATCAGCAAGACACAGGCACCCCAAAGTTTAGGGCTACTCTGTTGACAAGAACCTCCACTTCGTTACACCTTAAATATACCAGGAAAGAGAAAAATGGATAAAGAAGTTGTGGTCCTTATGTACAATGGAATATCACTCAGCCATGAAATCAACGTCATAAGGCTAGTAGCAGCATGATGAGTGGATTTAGGTACGACGATTCTAAGTGAAATAAGTCACACAGAAAAAGACACTTATCATAAGATATCACTTATAGAGGGAATGTGAAAACCGCGACCCTTGAACTGAATTACAAAACAGAACAGAGGCACACGTTTAGAAAACACACTATGGCTGCTTAACGGGAAAGGTGAGGTGGGGTGATGCATAAAACAAGGGTTTCAAATTAGCTCAGATACCGTTCCATAAACCCAATATGTAATAGACACGACCTACTCCTTGCTCTGTGACCTGGACTCAACACCCCCTATTCACCGCCCAAGAATATATCTGACTAGTAAGAATCTTAAAAGCTATGTATTGATATCTCTCTGTAAGTGAGTCAAGTGGGTGTAAATTGGCATAAACACAGCAGTGAAAAGCAGCTAAACCCCTTTATAAAAATCAATCACTTTTAAAAACCCGTGAAACAAAGACAGAGAAAGAGAGAGAAATTCTTAATAAATTCGCTCAGGGGCTGTGACGCCACCTGGATTGACCATATCTAGACGCACAGCTGATTGAGACATAAGGGTGGACACTCTTGGGGCTGAGAGGTTTGGTGAGGTTGGGTGAGCAAACACAGACCCTTTAAAGTAATACTGCGTGGGTCCCATCCCATGGGTCCCAAATCTCCAGGTTCAAGGGCATCTTCCCACTTCGAAAACATGCATGAGAAACCCAGAAGATGGTGCACCGTGTGATCGGAAAAGGTTTCTAAAACGCACCTCATTTCTCATCTCCTTGTGCTCGGGTTCTCCATTCCAGCCGCTTTACTAGCAATCTCCCTCCTTGGAGAATCAGCACCTTTAACCTCCTGTTCCGTACAGGTTGCAATTTGTCCTGAGGATGAACGGGAAGAGGGGGAACCAATGAGACACTAGCTCTAGGTGTTGGGACAGGCACAGGTCACTCTATTTTCCCATCAGGAAGAAGAATTAACCACAGGCTCAGCCTGCCGCTCGGCACCAGAATAGAGCCTGAAGCAATCCTGCGCTTTTGCGGCCAGCTCCCAAGAAAGCGAGTTGAAAAATGGAGCTCAGGGGCACTGCAATTCACGAACCTGCAGAGTTATAAATGATAACTCTCGTCCACAAATATATTGAGGGAAGGCAACGAAGAGGATTTGAAAGCAAGGCAGAATTGCAGGAAACAGATTTCAGGAGGTAGATACGAATCGCCTTTAAAGCACAGGAAAAGGGGCAAAACCTCGACCATGATGCCCTTGGCCAAAAAGGGCGTATGCGTTTTTTCCTGAATATATTCAGGAAAAAACGCATACGCCCTTTTTGGCCAACCAAGCAACCTGGAAAGGCAAATCAGCGCTACAAAGAAGTCTCGCTTCCCATCGGTCAAAAGGGCCATGCTGAATAAAGTGTCAAAACCAGAAATGCAGGACAGGCCATGGAGAAACGGGAGCCTTGCTACGCTGATGGGCGGGATGTAAATTGCCAACAGCCACTCTGGAGAAGTGTACGGTGTGTCCTGAAACATCGAAAAAACTCAGCTTAGAGAGCATAGGGCACTTCCCCTCATGGGCGTATAAATTGGGAAAACTAAAAATCAGCAAGACACAGGCACCCCAAAGTTTAGGGCTGCTCTGTTGACAAGAACCTCCACTTCGTTACACCTTAAATATACCAGGAAAGAGAAAAATGGATAAAGAAGTTGTGGTCCTTATGTACAATGGAATATCACTCAGCCATGAAATCAACGTCATAAGGCTAGTAGCAGCATGATGAGTGGATTTAGGTACGACGATTCTAAGTGAAATAAGTCACACAGAAAAAGACACTTATCATAAGATATCACTTATAGAGGGAATGTGAAAACCGCGACCCTTGAACTGAATTACAAAACAGAACAGAGGCACACGTTTAGAAAACACACTATGGCTGCTTAACGGGAAAGGTGAGGTGGGGTGATGCATAAAACAAGGGTTTCAAATTAGCTCAGATACCGTTTCATAAACCCAATATGTAATAGACACGACCTACTCCTTGCTCTGTGAACTGGACTCAACACCCCCTATTCACCGTCCAAGAATATATCTGACTAGTAAGAATCTTAAAAGCTATGTATTGATATCTCTCTGTAAGTGAGTCAAGTGGGTGTAAATCGGCATAAACACAGCAGTGAAAAGCAGCTAAACCCCTTTATAAAAATCAATCACTTTTAAAAACCCGTGAAACAAAGACAGAGAAAGAGAGAGAAATTCTTACTAAATTCGCTCAGGGGCTGTGACGCCACCTGGATTGACCATATCTAGACCCACAGCTGATTGAGACATAAGGGTGGACACTCTTGGGGCTGAGAGGTTTGGTGAGGTTGGGTGAGCAAACGCAGACCCTTTAAAGTACTACTGCGTGGGTCCCATCCCATGGGTCCCAAATCTCCAGGTTCAAGGGCATCTTCCCACTTCGAAAACATGCATGAGAAACCCAGAAGATGGTGCACCGTGTGATCGGGAAAGGTTTCTAAAACGCACCTCATTTCTCATCTCCTTGGGCTCGGGTTCGCCATTCCAGCCGCTTTACTAGCAATCTCCCTTCTTGGAGAATCAGCACCTTTAACCTCCTGTTCCGTACAGGTTGCAATTTGTCCTGAGGATGAACGGGAAGAGGGGAACCAATGAGAGACTAGCTCTAGGTGTTGGGACAGGCACAGGTCACTCTATTTTCCCATCAGGAAGAAGAATTAACCACAGGCTCAGCCTGCCGCCCGTGACCAGTATAGGGCCTGAAGCAATCCTGCGCTTTTGCGGCCAGCTCCCAAGAAAGGGATTTGAAAAATGGAGCTCAGGGGCTCTGCTATTCACAAACCTGCAGAGTTATAAATGATAACTCTCGTCCACAAATATATTGAGGGAAGGCAACGAAGAGGATTTGAAAGCAAGGCAGAATTGCAGGAAACAGATTTCAGGAGGTAGATACGAATCGCCTTTAAAGCACAGGAAAAGGGGCAAAACCTCGACCATGATGCCCTTGGCCAAAAAGGGCGTATGCCTTTTTTCCTGAATATATTCAGGAAAAAAGGCATACGCCCTTTTTGGCCAACCAAGCAACCTGGAAAGGCAAATCAGCGCTACAAAGAAGTCTCGCTTCCCATCGGTCAAAAGGGCTATGCTGAATAAAGTGTCAAAACCAGAAATGCAGGACAGGCCATGGAGAAACGGGAGCCTTGCTACGCTGATGGGTGGGATGTAAATTGCCAACAGCCACTCTGGAGAAGTGTACGGTGTGTCCTGAAACATCGAAAAAACTCAGCTTAGAGAGCATAGGGCACTTCCACTCATGGGCGTAAAAATTGGGAAAACTAAAAATCAGCAAGACACAGGCACCCCAAAGTTTAGGGCTGCTCTGTTGACAAGAACCTCCACTTCGTTACACCTTAAATATACCAGGAAAGAGAAAAATGGATAAAGAAGTTGTGGTCCTTATGTACAATGGAATATCACTCAGCCATGAAATCAACGTCATAAGGCTAGTAGCAGCATGATGAGTGGATTTAGGTACGACGATTCTAAGTGAAATAAGTCACACAGAAAAAGACACTTATCATAAGATATCACTTATAGAGGGAATGTGAAAACCGCGACCCTTGAACTGAATTACAAAACAGAACAGAGGCACACGTTTAGAAAACACACTATGGCTGCTTAACGGGAAAGGTGAGGTGGGGTGATGCATAAAACAAGGGTTTCAAATTAGCTCAGATACCGTTTCATAAACCCAATATGTAATAGACACGACCTACTCCTTGCTCTGTGAACTGGACTCAACACCCCCTATTCACCGTCCAAGAATATATCTGACTAGTAAGAATCTTAAAAGCTATGTATTGATATCTCTCTGTAAGTGAGTCAAGTGGGTGTAAATCGGCATAAACACAGCAGTGAAAAGCAGCTAAACCCCTTTATAAAAATCAATCACTTTTAAAAACCCGTGAAACAAAGACAGAGAAAGAGAGAGAAATTCTTACTAAATTCGCTCAGGGGCTGTGACGCCACCTGGATTGACCATATCTAGACGCACAGCTGATTGAGACATAAGGGTGGACACTCTTGGGGCTGAGAGGTTTGGTGAGGTTGGGTGAGCAAACGCAGACCCTTTAAAGTAATACTGCGTGGTACCCATCCCATGGGTCCCAAATCTCCAGGTTCAAGGGCATCTTCCTTCATCGAAAACATGCATTAGAAACCCAGAAGATGGTACACCGTGTGATCGGGAAAGGCTTCTAAAACGCACCTCATTTCTCATCTCCTTGGGCTCGGGTTCGCCATTCCAGCCGCTTTACTAGCAATCTCCCTTCTTGGAGAATCAGCACCTTTAACCTCCTGTTCCGTACAGGTTGCAATTTGTCCTGAGGATGAACGGGAAGAGGGGGAACCAATGAGAGACTAGCTCTAGGTGTTGGGACAGGCACAGGTCACTCTATTTTCCCATCAGGAAGAAAAATTAACCACAGACTCAGCCTGCCGCTCGGGACCAGAATAGGGCCTGAAGAAATCCTGCGCTTTTGCGGCCAGCTCCCAAGAAAGCGAGTTGAAAAATGGAGCTCAGGGGCACTGCAATTCATAAACCTGCAGAGTTATAAATGATAACTCTCGTCCACAAATATATTGAGGGAAGGCAACGAAGAGGATTTGAAAGCAAGGCAGAATTGCAGGAAACAGATTTCAGGAGGTAGATTCGAATCGCCTTTAAAGCACGGGAAAAGCGGCAAAACCTCGACAATGATGCCCTTGGCCAAAAAGGGCGTATGCGTTTTTCCTGAATATATTCAGGAAAAAACGCATACGCCCTTTTTGGCCAACCAAGCAACCTGGAAAGGCAAATCAGCGCTACAAAGAAGTCTCGCTTCCCATCGGTCAAAAGGGCCATGCTGTATAAAGTGTCAAAACCAGAAATGCAGGACAGGCCATGGAGAAACGGGAGCCTTGCTACGCTGATGGGCGGGATGTAAAATGCCAACGGCCACTCTGGAGAAGTGTACGGTGTGTCCTGAAACATCTAAAAAACTCAGCTTAGAGAACATAGGGCACTTCCCCTCATGGGCGTATAAATTGGGAAAACTAAAAATCAGCAAGACACAGGCACCCCAAAGTTTAGGGCTGATCTGTTGACAAGAACCTCCACTTCGTTACACCTTAAATATCCCAGGAAAGAGAAAAATGGATAAAGAAGTTGTGGTCCTTATGTACAACGGAATATCACTCAGCCATGAAATCAACTGCATAAGGCTAGTAGCAGCATGATGAGTGGATTTAGGTACGACGATTCTAAGTGAAATAAGTCACACAGAAAAAGACACTTATCATAAGATATCACTTATAGAGGGAATGTAAAAACCGCTACCCTTGAACTGAATTACAAAACAGAACAGAGGCACACGTTTAGAAAACACACTATGGCTGCTTAACGGGAAAGGTGAGGTGGGGTGATGCATAAAACAAGGGTTTCAAATTAGCTCAGAGACCGTTCCATAAACCCAATATGTAATAGACACGACCTACTCCTTGCTCAGTGATCTGGACTCAACACCCCCTATTCACCGCCCAAGAATATATCTGACTAGTAAGAATCTTAAAAGCTATGTATTAATATCTCTCTGTAAGTGAGTCAATTGGATGTAAAGCGGCATAAACAGAGCAGTGAAAAGCAGCTAAACCCCTTTATAAAAACCAATTACTTTTAAAAACCCGTGAAACAAAGACAGTGAAAGATAGAGAAATTCTTACTAAATTCGTTCAGGGGCTGTGATGCCACCTGGATTGACCATATATAGACCCACAGCTGATTGAGACATAAGGGTTGACACTCTTGGGGCTGAGAGGTTTGGTGAGGTTGGGTGAGCAAACGCAGACCCTTTAAAGTAATACTGCATTGTACCCATCCCATGCGTCCCAAATCTCCAGGTTCATGGGCATCTTCCCACTTCGAAAACATGCATGAGAAACCCAGAAGATGGTGCACCGTGTGATCGGGAAAGGTTTTTAAAACGCACCTCATTTCTCATCTCCTTGTGCTCGGGTTCTCCATTCCAGCCGCTTTACTAGCAATCTCCCTCCTTGGAGGATCAGCACCTTTAACCTCCTGTTCCGTACAGGTTGCAATTTGTCCTGAGGATGAACGGGAAGAGGGGGAACCAATGAGAGACTAGCTCTAGGTGTTGGGACAGGCACAGGTCACTCTATTTTCCCATCAGGAAGAAGAATTAACCACAGGCTCAGCCTGCCGCCCGTGACCAGTATAGGGCCTGAAGCAATCCTGCTCTTTTGCGGCCAGCTCCCAAGAAAGGGATTTGAAAAATGGAGCTCAGGGGCTCTGCAATTCACAAACCTGCAGAGTTATAAATGATAACTCTCGTCCACAAATATATTGAGGGAAGGAAACGAAGAGGATTTGAAAGCAAGGCAGAATTGCAGGAAACAGATTTCAGGAGGTAGATACGAATCGCCTTTAAAGCACAGGAAAAGGGGCAAAACCTCGACCATGATGCCCTTGGCCAAAAAGGGCGTATGCCTTTTTTCCTGAATATATTCAGGAAAAAACGCATACGCCCTTTTTGGCCAACCAAGCAACCTGGAAAGGCAAATCAGCGCTACAAAGAAGTCTCGCTTCCCATCGGTCAAAAGGGCCATGCTGAATAAAGTATCAAAACCAGAAATGCAGGACAGGCCATGGAGAAACGGGAGCCTTGCTACGCTGAAGGGCGGGATGTAAATTGCCAACAGCCACTCTGGAGAAGTGTACGGTGTGTCCTGAAACATCGAAAAAACTCAGCTTAGAGAGCATAGGGCACTTCCACTCATGGGCGTATAAATTGGGAAAACTAAAAATCAGCAAGACACAGGCACCCCAAAGTTTAGGGCTGCTCTGTTGACAAGAACCTCTACTTTGTTACAACGTAAATATCCCAGGAAAGGGAAAAATGGATAAAAAGTTGTGGTCCTTATGTACAATGAAATATCACTCAGCCATGAAATCAACGTCATAAGGCTAGTAGCAGCATGATGAGTGGATTTAGGTACGACGATTCTAAGTGAAATAAGTCACACAGAAAAAGACACTTATCATAAGATATCACTTATAGAGGGAATGTGAAAACCGCGACCCTTGAACTGAATTACAAAACAGAACAGAGGCACACGTTTAGAAAACACACTATGGCTGCTTAACGGGAAAGGTGAGGTGGGGTGATGCGTAAAAGAAGGGTTTCAAATTAGCTCAGAGACCGTTCCATAAACCCAATATGTAATAGACACGACCTACTCCTTGCTCTGTGAACTGGACTCAACACCCCCTATTCACCGCCCGAGAATATATCTGACTAGTAAGAATCTTAAAAGCTATGTATTGATATCTCTTTGTAAGTGAGTCAAGTGGGTGTAAATCGGCATAAACACAGCAGTGAAAAGCAGCTAAACCCCTTTATAAAAATCAATCACTTTTAAAAACCCGTGAAACAAAGACAGAGAAAGAGAGAGAAATTCTTAATAAATTCGCTCAGGGGCTGTGATGCCACCTGGATTGACCATATCTAGACCCACAGCTGATTGAGACATAAGGGTGGACACTCTTGGGGCTGAGAGGTTTGGTGAGGTTGGGTGAGCAAACACAGACCCTTTAAAGTAATACTGCGTGGGTCCCATCCCATTGGTCCTAAATCTCCAGGTTCAAGGGCATCTTCCCACTTCGAAAACATGCATGAGAAACCCAGAAGATGGTGCACCGTGTGATCGGGAAAGGTTTCTAAAACGCACCTCATTTCTCATCTCCTTGGGCTCGGGTTCGCCATTCCAGCCGCTTTACTAGCAATCTCCCTTCTTGGAGAATCAGCACCTTTAACCTCCTGTTCCGTACAGGTTGCAATTTGTCCTGAGGATGAACGGGAAGAGGGGGAACCAATGAGACACTAGCTCTAGGTGTTGGGACAGGCACAGGTCACTCTATTTTCCCATCAGGAAGAAGAATTAACCACAGGCTCAGCCTGCCGCCCGGGACCAGAATAGGGCCTGAAGCAATCCTGCGCTTTTGCGGCCAGCTCCCAAGAAAGCGAGTTGAAAAATGGAGCTCAGGGGCACTGCAATTCACAAACCTGCAGAGTTATAAATGATGACTCTCGTCCACAAATATATTGACGGCAGACAACGAAGAGGATTTGAAAGCAAGGCAGAATTGCAGGAAACAGATTTCAGGAGGTAGATTCGAATCGCCTTTAAAGCACGGGAAAAGCGGCAAAACCTCGACAATGATGCCCTTGGCCAAAAAGGGCGTATGCGTTTTTTCCTGAATATATTCAGGAAAAAACGCATACGCCCTTTTTGGCCAGCCAAGCAACCTGGAAAGGCAAATCAGCGCTACAAAGAAGTCTCGCTTCCCATCGGTCAAAAGGGCCATGCTGAATAAAGTGTCAAACCCAGAAATGCAGGACAGGCCATGGAGAAACGGGAGCCTTGCTACGCTGATGGGCGGGATGTAAATTGCCAACAGCCCCTCTGGAGAAGTGTACGGTGTGTCCTGAAACATCGAAAAAACTCAGCTTAGAGAGCATAGGGCACTTCCACTCATGGGCGTATAAATTGGGAAAACTACAAATCAGCAAGACACAGGCACCCCAAAGTTTAGGGCTGCTCTGTTGACGAGAACCTCCACTTCGTTACACCTTAAATATCCCAGGAAAGAGAAAAATGGATAAAGAAGTTGTGGTCCTTATGTACAATGGAATATCACTCAGCCATGAAATCAACGTCATAAGGCTAGTAGCAGCATGATGAGTGGATTTAGGTACGACGATTCTAAGTGAAATAAGTCACACAGAAAAAGACACTTATCATAAGATATCACTTATAGAGGGAATGTAAAAACCGCTACCCTTGAACTGAATTACAAAACAGAACAGAGTCACACGTTTAGAAAACACACTATGGCTGCTTAACGGGAAAGGTGAGGTGGGGTGATGCGTAAAAGAAGGGTTTCAAATTAGCTCAGAGACCGTTCCATAAACCCAATATGTAATAGACACGACCTACTCCTTGCTCAGTGAACTGGACTCAACACCCCTTATTCACCGCCCAAGAATATATCTGACTAGTAAGAATCTTAAAACCTATGTATTGATATCTCTCTGTAAGTGAGTCAAGTGGGTGTAAAGCGGCATAAACACAGCAGTGAAAAGCAGCTAAACCCCTTTATAAAAATCAATCACTTTTAAAAACCCGTGAAACAAAGACAGTGAAAGATAGAGAAATTCTTACTAAATTCGTTCAGGGGCTGTGATGCCACCTGGATTGACCATATCTAGACCCACAGCTGATTGAGACATAAGGGTGGACACTCTTGGGGCTGAAAGGTTTGGTGAGGTTGGGTGAGCAAACGCAGACCCTTTAAAGTAATACTGCGTGGTTCCCATCCCATGGGTCCCAAATCTCCAGGTTCAAGGGCATCTTCCTACTTCGAAAACATGCATGAGAAACCCAGAAGATGGTACACCGTGTGATCGGGAAAGGTTTCTAAAACGCACCTCATTTCTCACCTCCCTGTGCTCGGGTTCGCCATTCCAGCCGCTTTACTAGCAATCTCCCTCCTTGGAGAATCAGCACCTTTAACCTCCTGTTCCGTACAGGTTGCAATTTGTCCTGAGGATGAACGGGAAGAGGGGGAACCAATGAGACACTAGCTCTAGGTGTTGGGACAGGCACAGGTCACTCTATTTTCCCATCAGGAAGAAGAATTAACCACAGGCTCAGCCTGCCGCCCGGGACCAGAATAGGGCCTGAAGCAATCCTGCGCTTTTGCGGCCAGCTCCCAAGAAAGCGAGTTGAAAAATGGAGCTCAGGGGCACTGCAATTCACAAACCTGCAGAGTTATAAATGATAACTCTCGTCCACAAATATATTGACGGCAGGCAACGAAGAGGATTTGAAAGCAAGGCAGAATTGCAGGAAACAGATTTCAGGAGGTAGATTCGAATCGCCTTTAAAGCACAGGAAAAGCGGCAAAACCTCGACAATGATGCCCTTGGCCAAAAAGAGCGTATGCGTTTTTTCCTGAATATATTCAGGAAAAAACGCATACGCCCTTTTTGGCCAACCAAGCAACCTGGAAAGGCAAATCAGCGCTACAAAGAAGTCTCACTTCCCATCGGTCAAAAGGGCCATGCTGAATAAAGTGTCAAACCCAGAAATACAGGACAGGCCATGGAGAAACGGGAGCCTTGCTACGCTGATGGGCGGGATGTAAATTGCCAACAGCCACTCTGGAGAAGTGTACGGTGTGTCCTGAAACATCGAAAAAACTCAGCTTAGAGAGCATAGGGCACTTCCACTCATGGGCGTATAAATTGGGAAAACTACAAATCAGCAAGACACAGGCACCCCAAAGTTTAGGGCTGCTCTGTTGACAAGAACCTCCACTTCGTTACACCTTAAATATCCCAGGAAAGAGAAAAATGGATAAAGAAGTTGTGGTCCTTATGTACAATGGAATATCACTCAGCCATGAAATCAACGTCATAAGGCTAGTAGCAGCATGATGAGTGGATTTAGGTACGACGATTCTAAGTGAAATAAGTCACACAGAAAAAGACACTTATCATAAGATATCACTTATAGAGGGAATGTAAAAACCGCTACCCTTGAACTGAATTACAAAACAGAACAGAGTCACACGTTTAGAAAACACACTATGGCTGCTTAACAGGAAAGGTGAGGTGGGGTGATGCGTAAAAGAAGGGTTTCAAATTAGCTCAGAGACCGGTCCATAAACCCAATATGTAATAGACACGACCTACTCCTTGCTCAGTGAACTGGACTCAACACCCCCTATTCACCGCCCAAGAATATATCTGACTAGTAAGAATCTTAAAACCTATGTATTAATATCTCTCTGTAAGTGAGTCAAGTGGGTGTAAAGCGGCATAAACACAGCAGTGAAAAGCAGCTAAACCCCTTTATAGAAATCAATCACTTTTAAAAACCCGTGAAACAAAGACAGTGAAAGATAGAGAAATTCTTACTAAATTCGTTCAGGGGCTCTGATGCCACCTGGATTGACCATATCTAGACCCACAGCTGATTGAGACATAAGGGTGGACACTCTTGGGGCTGAGAGGTTTGGTGAGGTTGGGTGAGCAAACGCAGACCCTTTAAAGTAATACTGCGTGGTTCCCATCCCATGGGTCCCAAATCTCCAGGTTCAAGGGCATCTTCCTACTTCGAAAACATGCATGAGAAACCCAGAAGATGGTACACCGTGTGATCGGGAAAGGTTTCTAAAACGCACCTCATTTCTCACCTCCCTGTGCTCGGGTTCGCCATTCCAGCCGCTTTACTAGCAATCTCCCTCCTTGGAGAATCAGTACCTTTAACCTCCTGTTCCGTACAGGTTGCAATTTGTCCTGAGGATGAACGGGAAGAGGGGGAACCAATGAGACACTAGCTCTAGGTGTTGGGACAGGCACAGGTCACTCTATTTTCCCATCAGGAAGAAGAATTAACCACAGGCTCAGCCTGCCGCCCGGGACCAGAATAGGGCCTGAAGCAATCCTGCGCTTTTGCGGCCAGCTCCCAAGAAAGCGAGTTGAAAAATGGAGCTCAGGGGCACTGCAATTCACAAAACCTGCAGAGTTATAAATGATAACTCTCGTCCACAAATATATTGACGGCAGGCAACGAAGAGGATTTGAAAGCAAGGCAGAATTGCAGGAAACAGATTTCAGGAGGTAGATTCGAATCGCCTTTAAAGCACAGGAAAAGCGGCAAAACCTCGACAATGATGCCCTTGGCCAAAAAGAGCGTATGCGTTTTTTCCTGAATATATTCAGGAAAAAACGCATACGCTCTTTTTGGCCAACCAAGCAACCTGGAAAGGCAAATCAGCGCTACAAAGAAGTCTCACTTCCCATCGGTCAAAAGGGCCATGCTGAATAAAGTGTCAAACCCAGAAATGCAGGACAGGCCATGGAGAAACGGGAGCCTTGCTACGCTGATGGGCGGGATGTAAATTTCCAACAGCCACTCTGGAGAAGTGTACGGTGTGTCCTGAAACATCGAAAAAACTCAGCTTAGAGAGCATAGGGCACTTCCACTCATGGGCGTATAAATTGGGAAAACTACAAATCAGCAAGACACAGGCACCCCAAAGTTTAGGGCTGCTCTGTTGACAAGAACCTCCACTTCGTTACACCTTAAATATCCCAGGAAAGGGCTTCCCTGGTGGCGCAGTGGTTGAGAATCTGCCTGCCAATGCAGGGGACACGGGTTCGAGCCCTGGTCTGGGAAGATCCCACATGCCGCGGAGCAGCTAAACCCGTGCACCACAACTACTGAGCCTGCGCGTCTGGAGCCTGTGCTCCGCAACAAGAGAGGCCGCGATAGTGAGAGGCCCGCGCACCGCGATGAAGAGTGGCCCCCGCTTGCCGCAACTAGAGAAAGCCCTCGCACAGAAACGAAGGCCCAACACAGCCAAAAATAAATAAATAAGTAAATAAATAAATAATTATTTAAAAAAAAAAAAAAAAAATATCCCAGGAAAGAGAAAAATGGATAAAGAAGTTGTGGTCCTTATGTACAATGGAATATCACTCAGCCATGAAATCAACGTCATAAGGCTAGTAGCAGCATGATGAGTGGATTTAGGTACGACGATTCTAAGTGAAATAAGTCACACAGAAAAAGACACTTATCATAAGATATCACTTATAGAGGGAATGTAAAAACCGCTACCCTTGAACTGAATTACAAAACAGAACAGAGTCACACGTTTAGAAAACACACTATGGCTGCTTAACGGGAAAGGTGAGGTGGGGTGATGCGTAAAAGAAGGGTTTCAAATTAGCTCAGAGACCGTTCCATAAACCCAATATGTAATAGACACGACCTACTCCTTGCTCAGTGAACTGGACTCAACACCCCCTATTCACCGCCCAAGAGTATATCTGACTAGTAAGAATCTTAAAACCTATGTACTGATAACTCTCTGTAAGTGAGTCAAGTGGGTGTAAAGCGGCATAAACACAGCAGTGAAAAGCAGCTAAACCCCTTTATAAAAATCAATCACTTTTAAAAACCCGTGAAACAAAGACAGTGAAAGATAGAGAAATTCTTACTAAATTCGTTCAGGGGCTCTGATGCCACCTGGATTGACCATATCTAGACCCACAGCTGATTGAGACATAAGGATGGACACTCTTGGGGCTGAGAGGTTTGGTGAGGGGTGAGCAAACGCAGACCCTTTAAAGTAATACTGCGTGGTTCCCATCCCATGGGTCCCAAATCTCCAGGTTCAAGGGCATCTTCCTACTTCGAAAACATGCATGAGAAACCCAGAAGATGGTACACCGTGTGATCGGGAAAGGTTTCTAAAACGCTCCTCATTTCTCACCTCCCTGTGCTCGGGTTCGCCATTCCAGCCGCTTTACTAGCAATCTCCCTCCTTGGAGAATCAGCACCTTTAACCTCCTGTTCCGTACAGGTTGCAATTTGTCCTGAGGATGAACGGGAAGAGGGGGAACCAATGAGACACTAGCTCTAGGTGTTGGGACAGGCACAGGTCACTCTATTTTCCCATCAGGAAGAAGAATTAACCACAGGCTCAGCCTGCCGCCCGGGACCAGAATAGGGCCTGAAGCAATCCTGCGCTTTTGCGGCCAGCTCCCAAGAAAGCGAGTTGAAAAATGGAGCTCAGGGGCACTGCAATTCACAAACCTGCAGAGTTATAAATGATGACTCTCGTCCACAAATATATTGACGGCAGACAACGAAGAGGATTTGAAAGCAAGGCAGAATTGCAGGAAACAGATTTCAGAAGGTAGATTCGAATCGCATTTAAAGCACGGGAAAAGCGGCAAAACCTCGACAATGATGCCCTTGGCCAAAAAGAGCGTATGCGTTTCTTCCTGAATATATTCAGGAAAAAACGCATACGCCCTTTTTGGCCAACCAAGCAACCTGGAAAGGCAAATCAGCGCTACAAAGAAGTCTCGCTTCCCATCGGTGAAAAGGGCCATGCTGAATAAAGTGTCAAAACCAGAAATGCAGGACAGGCCATGGAGAAACGGGAGCCTTGCTACGCTGATGGGCGGGATGTAAATTGCCAACAGCCACTCTGGAGAAGTGTACGGTGTGTCCTGAAACATCGAAAAAACTCAGCTTAGAGAGCATAGGGCACTTCCACTCATGGGCGTATAAATTGGGAAAACTACAAATCAGCAAGACACAGGCACCCCAAAGTTTAGGGCTGCTCTGTTGACGAGAACCTCCACTTCGTTACACCTTAAATATCCCAGGAAAGAGAAAAATGGATAAAGAAGTTGTGGTCCTTATGTACAATGGAATATCACTCAGCCATGTAATCAACGTCATAAGGCTAGTAGCAGCATGATGAGTGGATTTAGGTACGACGATTCTAAGTGAAATAAGTCACACAGAAAAAGACACTTATCATAAGATATCACTTATAGAGGGAATGTAAAAACCGCTACCCTTGAACTGAATTACAAAACAGAACAGAGTCACATGTTTAGAAAACACACTATGGCTGCTTAACGGGAAAGGTGAGGTGGGGTGATGCGTAAAAGAAGGGTTTCAAATTAGCTCAGAGACCGTTCCATAAACCCAATATGTAATAGACACGACCTACTCCTTGCTCAGTGAACTGGACTCAACACCCCCTATTCACCGCCCAAGAATATATCTGACTAGTAAGAATCTTAAAACCTATGTATTGATATCTCTCTGTAAGTGAGTCAAGTGGGTGTAAAGCAGCATAAACACAGCAGTGAAAAGCAGCTAAACCCCTTTATAAAAATCAATCACTTTTAAAAACCCGTGAAACAAAGACAGTGAAAGATAGAGAAATTCTTACTAAATTCGTTCAGCGGCTCTGATGCCACCTGGATTGACCATATCTAGACCCACAGCTGATTGAGACATAAGGGTGGACACTCTTGGGGCTGAGAGGTTTGGTGAGGTTGGGTGAGCAAACGCAGACCCTTTAAAGTAATACTGCGTGGTTCCCATCCCATGGGTCCCAAATCTCCAGGTTCAAGGGCATCTTCCTACTTCGAAAACATGCATGAGAAACCCAGAAGATGGTACACCGTGTGATCGGGAAAGGTTTCTAAAACGCACCTCATTTCTCATCTCCTTGTGCTCGGGTTCTCCATTCCAGCCGCTTTACTAGCAATCTCCCTCCTTGGAGAATCAGCACCTTTAACCTCCTGTTCCGTACAGGTTGCAATTTGTCCTGAGGATGAACGGGAAGAGGGGGAACCAATGAGACACTAGCTCTAGGTGTTGGGACAGGCACAGGTCACTCTATTTTCCCATCAGGAAGAAGAATT
Source organism: Balaenoptera borealis (assembly GCF_965194805.1). NCBI lineage: Eukaryota > Metazoa > Chordata > Mammalia > Artiodactyla > Balaenopteridae > Balaenoptera > Balaenoptera borealis. The sequence continues at coordinate 263,509 of NW_028123654.1, forward strand.
AACCACAGGCTCAGCCTGCCGCCCAGGACCAGAATAGGGCCTGAAGCAATCCTGCGCTTTTGCGGCCAGCTCCCAAGAAAGCGAGTTGAAAAATGGAGCTCAGGGGCACTGCAATTCACAAACCTGCAGAGTTATAAATGATAACTCTCGTCCACAAATATATTGACGGCAGGCAACGAAGAGGATTTGAAAGCAAGGCAGAATTGCAGGAAACAGATTTCAGGAGGTAGATTCGAATCGCCTTTAAAGCACAGGAAAAGCGGCAAAACCTCGACAATGATGCCCTTGTCCAAAAAGGGCGTATGCGTTTTTTCCTGAATATATTCAGGAAAAAACGCATACGCCCTTTTTGGCCAACCAAGCAACCTGGAAAGGCAAATCAGCGCTACAAAGAAGTCTCACTTCCCATCGGTCAAAAGGGCCATGCTGAATAAAGTGTCAAACCCAGAAATGCAGGACAGGCCATGGAGAAACGGGAGCCTTGCTACGCTGATGGGCGGGATGTAAATTGCCAACAGCCCCTCTGGAGAAGTGTACGGTGTGTCCTGAAACATCGAAAAAACTCAGCTTAGAGAGCATAGGGCACTTCCACTCATGGGCGTATAAATTGGGAAAACTACAAATCAGCAAGACACAGGCACCCCAAAGTTTAGGGCTGCTCTGTTGACAAGAACCTCCACTTCGTTACACCTTAAATATCCCAGGAAAGAGAAAAATGGATAAAGAAGTTGTGGTCCTTATGTACAATGGAATATCACTCAGCCATGAAATCAACGTCATAAGGCTAGTAGCAGCATGATGAGTGGATTTAGGTACGACGATTCTAAGTGAAATAAGTCACACAGAAAAAGACACTTATCATAAGATATCACTTATAGAGGGAATGTAAAAACCGCTACCCTTGAACTGAATTACAAAACAGAACAGAGTCACACGTTTAGAAAACACACTATGGCTGCTTAACAGGAAAGGTGAGGTGGGGTGATGCGTAAAAGAAGGGTTTCAAATTAGCTCAGAGACCGTTCCATAAACCCAATATGTAATAGAAACGACCTACTCCTTGCTCAGTGAACTGGACTCAACACCCCCTATTCACCGCCCAAGAATATATCTGACTAGTAAGAATCTTAAAACCTATGTATTGATATCTCTCTGTAAGTGAGTAAAGTGGGTGTAAAGCAGCATAAACACAGCAGTGAAAAGCAGCTAAACCCCTTTATAAAAATCAATCACTTTTAAAAACCCGTGAAACAAAGACAGTGAAAGATAGAGAAATTCTTACTAAATTCGTTCAGCGGCTCTGATGCCACCTGGATTGACCATATCTAGACCCACAGCTGATTGAGACATAAGGGTGGACACTCTTGGGGCTGAGAGGTTTGGTGAGGTTGGGTGAGCAAACGCAGACCCTTTAAAGTAATACTGCGTGGTTCCCATCCCATGGGTCCCAAATCTCCAGGTTCAAGGGCATCTTCCTACTTCGAAAACATGCATGAGAAACCCAGAAGATGGTACACCGTGTGATCGGGAAAGGTTTCTAAAACGCACCTCATTTCTCATCTCCCTGTGCTCGGGTTCGCCATTCCAGCCGCTTTACTAGCAATCTCCCTCCTTGGAGAATCAGCACCTTTAACCTCCTGTTCCGTACAGGTTGCAATTTGTCCTGAGGATGAACGGGAAGAGGGGGAACCAATGAGACACTAGCTCTAGGTGTTGGGACAGGCACAGGTCACTCTATTTTCCCATCAGGAAGAAGAATTAACCACAGGCTCAGCCTGCCGCCCGGGACCAGAATAGGGCCTGAAGCAATCCTGCGCTTTTGCGGCCAGCTCCCAAGAAAGCGAGTGGAAAAATGGAGCTCAGGGGCACTGCAATTCACAAACCTGCAGAGTTATAAATGATGACTCTCGTCCACAAATATATTGACGGCAGACAACGAAGAGGATTTGAAAGCAAGGCAGAATTGCAGGAAACAGATTTCAGGAGGTAGATTCGAATCGCCTTTAAAGCACAGGAAAAGCGGCAAAACCTCGACAATGATGCCCTTGGCCAAAAAGAGCGTATGCGTTTTTTCCTGAATATATTCAGGACAAAACGCATACGCCCTTTTTGGCCAACCAAGCAACCTGGAAAGGCAAATCAGCGCTACAAAGAAGTCTCACTTCCCATCGGTCAAAAGGGCCATGCTGAATAAAGTGTCAAACCCAGAAATGCAGGACAGGCCATGGAGAAACGGGAGCCTTGCTACGCTGATGGGCGGGATGTAAATTGCCAACAGCCACTCTGGAGAAGTGTACGGTGTGTCCTGAAACATCGAAAAAACTCAGCTTAGAGAGCATAGGGCACTTCCACTCATGGGCGTATAAATTGGGAAAACTACAAATCAGCAAGACACAGGCACCCCAAAGTTTAGGGCTGCTCTGTTGACAAGAACCTCCACTTCGTTACACCTTAAATATCCCAGGAAAGAGAAAAATGGATAAAGAAGTTGTGGTCCTTATGTACAATGGAATATCACTCAGCCATGAAATCAACGTCATAAGGCTAGTAGCAGCATGATGAGTGGATTTAGGTACGACGATTCTAAGTGAAATAAGTCACACAGAAAAAGACACTTATCATAAGATATCACTTATAGAGGGAATGTAAAAACCGCTACCCTTGAACTGAATTACAAAACAGAACAGAGTCACACGTTTAGAAAACACACTATGGCTGCTTAACAGGAAAGGTGAGGTGGGGTGATGCGTAAAAGAAGGGTTTCAAATTAGCTCAGAGACCGGTCCATAAACCCAATATGTAATAGACACGACCTACTCCTTGCTCAGTGAACTGGACTCAACACCCCCTATTCACCGCCCAAGAATATATCTGACTAGTAAGAATCTTAAAACCTATGTATTGATATCTCTCTGTAAGTGAGTAAAGTGGGTGTAAAGCAGCATAAACACAGCAGTGAAAAGCAGCTAAACCCCTTTATAAAAATCAATCACTTTTAAAAACCCGTGAAACAAAGACAGTGAAAGATAGAGAAATTCTTACTAAATTCGTTCAGCGGCTCTGATGCCACCTGGATTGACCATATCTAGACCCACAGCTGATTGAGACATAAGGGTGGACACTCTTGGGGCTGAGAGGTTTGGTGAGGTTGGGTGAGCAAACGCAGACCCTTTAAAGTAATACTGCGTGGTTCCCATCCCATGGGTCCCAAATCTCCAGGTTCAAGGGCATCTTCCTACTTCGAAAACATGCATGAGAAACCCAGAAGATGGTACACCGTGTGATCGGGAAAGGTTTCTAAAACGCACCTCATTTCTCATCTCCCTGTGCTCGGGTTCGCCATTCCAGCCGCTTTACTAGCAATCTCCCTCCTTGGAGAATCAGCACCTTTAACCTCCTGTTCCGTACAGGTTGCAATTTGTCCTGAGGATGAACGGGAAGAGGGGGAACCAATGAGACACTAGCTCTAGGTGTTGGGACAGGCACAGGTCACTCTATTTTCCCATCAGGAAGAAGAATTAACCACAGGCTCAGCCTGCCGCCCGGGACCAGAATAGGGCCTGAAGCAATCCTGCGCTTTTGCGGCCAGCTCCCAAGAAAGCGAGTGGAAAAATGGAGCTCAGGGGCACTGCAATTCACAAACCTGCAGAGTTATAAATGATGACTCTCGTCCACAAATATATTGACGGCAGACAACGAAGAGGATTTGAAAGCAAGGCAGAATTGCAGGAAACAGATTTCAGGAGGTAGATTCGAATCGCCTTTAAAGCACAGGAAAAGCGGCAAAACCTCGACAATGATGCCCTTGGCCAAAAAGAGCGTATGCGTTTTTTCCTGAATATATTCAGGACAAAACGCATACGCCCTTTTTGGCCAACCAAGCAACCTGGAAAGGCAAATCAGCGCTACAAAGAAGTCTCACTTCCCATCGGTCAAAAGGGCCATGCTGAATAAAGTGTCAAACCCAGAAATGCAGGACAGGCCATGGAGAAACGGGAGCCTTGCTACGCTGATGGGCGGGATGTAAATTGCCAACAGCCACTCTGGAGAAGTGTACGGTGTGTCCTGAAACATCGAAAAAACTCAGCTTAGAGAGCATAGGGCACTTCCACTCATGGGCGTATAAATTGGGAAAACTACAAATCAGCAAGACACAGGCACCCCAAAGTTTAGGGCTGCTCTGTTGACAAGAACCTCCACTTCGTTACACCTTAAATATCCCAGGAAAGAGAAAAATGGATAAAGAAGTTGTGGTCCTTATGTACAATGGAATATCACTCAGCCATGAAATCAACGTCATAAGGCTAGTAGCAGCATGATGAGTGGATTTAGGTACGACGATTCTAAGTGAAATAAGTCACACAGAAAAAGACACTTATCATAAGATATCACTTATAGAGGGAATGTAAAAACCGCTACCCTTGAACTGAATTACAAAACAGAACAGAGTCACACGTTTAGAAAACACACTATGGCTGCTTAACAGGAAAGGTGAGGTGGGGTGATGCGTAAAAGAAGGGTTTCAAATTAGCTCAGAGACCGGTCCATAAACCCAATATGTAATAGACACGACCTACTCCTTGCTCAGTGAACTGGACTCAACACCCCCTATTCACCGCCCAAGAATATATCTGACTAGTAAGAATCTTAAAACCTATGTATTAATATCTCTCTGTAAGTGAGTCAAGTGGGTGTAAAGCGGCATAAACACAGCAGTGAAAAGCAGCTAAACCCCTTTATAGAAATCAATCACTTTTAAAAACCCGTGAAACAAAGACAGTGAAAGATAGAGAAATTCTTACTAAATTCGTTCAGGGGCTCTGATGCCACCTGGATTGACCATATCTAGACCCACAGCTGATTGAGACATAAGGGTGGACACTCTTGGGGCTGAGAGGTTTGGTGAGGTTGGGTGAGCAAACGCAGACCCTTTAAAGTAATACTGCGTGGTTCCCATCCCATGGGTCCCAAATCTCCAGGTTCAAGGGCATCTTCCTACTTCGAAAACATGCATGAGAAACCCAGAAGATGGTACACCGTGTGATCGGGAAAGGTTTCTAAAACGCACCTCATTTCTCACCTCCCTGTGCTCGGGTTCGCCATTCCAGCCGCTTTACTAGCAATCTCCCTCCTTGGAGAATCAGCACCTTTAACCTCCTGTTCCGTACAGGTTGCAATTTGTCCTGAGGATGAACGGGAAGAGGGGGAACCAATGAGACACTAGCTCTAGGTGTTGGGACAGGCACAGGTCACTCTATTTTCCCATCAGGAAGAAGAATTAACCACAGGCTCAGCCTTCCGCCCGGGACCAGAATAGGGCCTGAAGCAATCCTGCGCTTTTGCGGCCAGCTCCCAAGAAAGCGAGTGGAAAAATGGAGCTCAGGGGCACTGCAATTCACAAACCTGCAGAGTTATAAATGATGACTCTCGTCCACAAATATATTGACGGCAGACAACGAAGAGGATTTGAAAGCAAGGCAGAATTGCAGGAAACAGATTTCAGGAGGTAGATTCGAATCGCCTTTAAAGCACGGGAAAAGCGGCAAAACCTCGACAATGATGCCCTTGGCCAAAAAGAGCGTATGCGTTTTTTCCTGAATATATTCAGGACAAAACGCATACGCCCTTTTTGGCCAACCAAGCAACCTGGAAAGGCAAATCAGCGCTACAAAGAAGTCTCACTTCCCATCGGTCAAAAGGGCCATGCTGAATAAAGTGTCAAACCCAGAAATGCAGGACAGGCCATGGAGAAACGGGAGCCTTGCTACGCTGATGGGCGGGATGTAAATTGCCACCAGCCACTCTGGAGAAGTGTACGGTGTGTCCTGAAACATCGAAAAAACTCAGCTTAGAGAGCATAGGGCACTTCCACTCATGGGCGTATAAATTGGGAAAACTACAAATCAGCAAGACACAGGCACCCCAAAGTTTAGGGCTGCTCTGTTGACAAGAACCTCCACTTCGTTACACCTTAAATATCCCAGGAAAGAGAAAAATGGATAAAGAAGTTGTGGTCCTTATGTACAATGGAATATCACTCAGCCATGAAATCAACGTCATAAGGCTAGTAGCAGCATGATGAGTGGATTTAGGTACGACGATTCTAAGTGAAATAAGTCACACAGAAAAAGACACTTATCATAAGATATCACTTATAGAGGGAATGTAAAAACCGCTACCCTTGAACTGAATTACAAAACAGAACAGAGTCACATGTTTAGAAAACACACTATGGCTGCTTAACAGGAAAGGTGAGGTGGGGTGATGCGTAAAAGAAGGGTTTCAAATTAGCTCAGAGACCGTTCCATAAACCCAATATGTAATAGACACGACCTACTCCTTGCTCAGTGAACTGGACTCAACACCCCCTATTCACCGCCCAAGAATATATCTGACTAGTAAGAATCTTAAAACCTATGTATTGATATCTCTCTGTAAGTGAGTAAAGTGGGTGTAAAGCAGCATAAACACAGCAGTGAAAAGCAGCTAAACCCCTTTATAAAAATCAATCACTTTTAAAAACCCGTGAAACAAAGACAGTGAAAGATAGAGAAATTCTTACTAAATTCGTTCAGCGGCTCTGATGCCACCTGGATTGACCATATCTAGACCCACAGCTGATTGAGACATAAGGGTGGACACTCTTGGGGCTGAGAGGTTTGGTGAGGTTGGGTGAGCAAACGCAGACCCTTTAAAGTAATACTGCGTGGTTCCCATCCCATGGGTCCCAAATCTCCAGGTTCAAGGGCATCTTCCTACTTCGAAAACATGCATGAGAAACCCAGAAGATGGTACACCGTGTGATCGGGAAAGGTTTCTAAAACGCACCTCATTTCTCATCTCCCTGTGCTCGGGTTCGCCATTCCAGCCGCTTTACTAGCAATCTCCCTCCTTGGAGAATCAGCACCTTTAACCTCCTGTTCCGTACAGGTTGCAATTTGTCCTGAGGATGAACGGGAAGAGGGGGAACCAATGAGACACTAGCTCTAGGTGTTGGGACAGGCACAGGTCACTCTATTTTCCCATCAGGAAGAAGAATTAACCACAGGCTCAGCCTGCCGCCCGGGACCAGAATAGGGCCTGAAGCAATCCTGCGCTTTTGCGGCCAGCTCCCAAGAAAGCGAGTGGAAAAATGGAGCTCAGGGGCACTGCAATTCACAAACCTGCAGAGTTATAAATGATGACTCTCGTCCACAAATATATTGACGGCAGACAACGAAGAGGATTTGAAAGCAAGGCAGAATTGCAGGAAACAGATTTCAGGAGGTAGATTCGAATCGCCTTTAAAGCACAGGAAAAGCGGCAAAACCTCGACAATGATGCCCTTGGCCAAAAAGAGCGTATGCGTTTTTTCCTGAATATATTCAGGACAAAACGCATACGCCCTTTTTGGCCAACCAAGCAACCTGGAAAGGCAAATCAGCGCTACAAAGAAGTCTCACTTCCCATCGGTCAAAAGGGCCATGCTGAATAAAGTGTCAAACCCAGAAATGCAGGACAGGCCATGGAGAAACGGGAGCCTTGCTACGCTGATGGGCGGGATGTAAATTGCCAACAGCCACTCTGGAGAAGTGTACGGTGTGTCCTGAAACATCGAAAAAACTCAGCTTAGAGAGCATAGGGCACTTCCACTCATGGGCGTATAAATTGGGAAAACTACAAATCAGCAAGACACAGGCACCCCAAAGTTTAGGGCTGCTCTGTTGACAAGAACCTCCACTTCGTTACACCTTAAATATCCCAGGAAAGAGAAAAATGGATAAAGAAGTTGTGGTCCTTATGTACAATGGAATATCACTCAGCCATGAAATCAACGTCATAAGGCTAGTAGCAGCATGATGAGTGGATTTAGGTACGACGATTCTAAGTGAAATAAGTCACACAGAAAAAGACACTTATCATAAGATATCACTTATAGAGGGAATGTAAAAACCGCTACCCTTGAACTGAATTACAAAACAGAACAGAGTCACACGTTTAGAAAACACACTATGGCTGCTTAACAGGAAAGGTGAGGTGGGGTGATGCGTAAAAGAAGGGTTTCAAATTAGCTCAGAGACCGGTCCATAAACCCAATATGTAATAGACACGACCTACTCCTTGCTCAGTGAACTGGACTCAACACCCCCTATTCACCGCCCAAGAATATATCTGACTAGTAAGAATCTTAAAACCTATGTATTAATATCTCTCTGTAAGTGAGTCAAGTGGGTGTAAAGCGGCATAAACACAGCAGTGAAAAGCAGCTAAACCCCTTTATAGAAATCAATCACTTTTAAAAACCCGTGAAACAAAGACAGTGAAAGATAGAGAAATTCTTACTAAATTCGTTCAGGGGCTCTGATGCCACCTGGATTGACCATATCTAGACCCACAGCTGATTGAGACATAAGGGTGGACACTCTTGGGGCTGAGAGGTTTGGTGAGGTTGGGTGAGCAAACGCAGACCCTTTAAAGTAATACTGCGTGGTTCCCATCCCATGGGTCCCAAATCTCCAGGTTCAAGGGCATCTTCCTACTTCGAAAACATGCATGAGAAACCCAGAAGATGGTACACCGTGTGATCGGGAAAGGTTTCTAAAACGCACCTCATTTCTCACCTCCCTGTGCTCGGGTTCGCCATTCCAGCCGCTTTACTAGCAATCTCCCTCCTTGGAGAATCAGCACCTTTAACCTCCTGTTCCGTACAGGTTGCAATTTGTCCTGAGGATGAACGGGAAGAGGGGGAACCAATGAGACACTAGCTCTAGGTGTTGGGACAGGCACAGGTCACTCTATTTTCCCATCAGGAAGAAGAATTAACCACAGGCTCAGCCTGCCGCCCGGGAACAGAATAGGGCCTGAAGCAATCCTGCGCTTTTGCGGCCAGCTCCCAAGAAAGCGAGTTGAAAAATGGAGCTCAGGGGCACTGCAATTCACAAACCTGCAGAGTTATAAATGATGACTCTCGTCCACAAATATATTGACGGCAGACAACGAAGAGGATTTGAAAGCAAGGCAGAATTGCAGGAAACAGATTTCAGGAGGTAGATTCGAATCGCCTTTAAAGCACAGGAAAAGCGGCAAAACCTCGACAATGATGCCCTTGGCCAAAAAGGGCGTATGCGTTTTTTCCTGAATATATTCAGGAAAAAACGCATACGCCCTTTTTGGCCAACCAAGCAACCTGGAAAGGTAAATCAGCGCTACAAAGAAGTCTCACTTCCCATCGGTCAAAAGGGCCATGCTGAATAAAGTGTCAAACCCAGAAATGCAGGACAGGCCATGGAGAAACGGGAGCCTTGCTACGCTGATGGGCGGGATGTAAATTGCCAACAGCCACTCTGGAGAAGTGTACGGTGTGTCCTGAAACATCGAAAAAACTCAGCTTAGAGAGCATAGGGCACTTCCACTCATGGGCGTATAAATTGGGAAAACTACAAATCAGCAAGACACAGGCACCCCAAAGTTTAGGGCTGCTCTGTTGACAAGAACCTCCACTTCGTTACACCTTAAATATCCCAGGAAAGAGAAAAATGGATAAAGAAGTTGTGGTCCTTATGTACAATGGAATATCACTCAGCCATGAAATCAACGTCATAAGGCTAGTAGCAGCATGATGAGTGGATTTAGGTACGACGATTCTAAGTGAAATAAGTCACACAGAAAAAGACACTTATCATAAGATATCACTTATAGAGGGAATGTAAAAACCGCTACCCTTGAACTGAATTACAAAACAGAACAGAGTCACACGTTTAGAAAACACACTATGGCTGCTTAACAGGAAAGGTGAGGTGGGGTGATGCGTAAAAGAAGGGTTTCAAATTAGCTCAGAGACCGGTCCATAAACCCAATATGTAATAGACACGACTTACTCCTTGCTCAGTGAACTGGACTCAACACCCCCTATTCACCGCCCAGGAATATATCTGACTAGTAAGAATCTTAAAACCTATGTATTAATATCTCTCTGTAAGTGAGTCAAGTGGGTGTAAAGCGGCATAAACACAGCAGTGAAAAGCAGCTAAACCCCTTTATAGAAATCAATCACTTTTAAAAACCCGTGAAACAAAGACAGTGAAAGATAGAGAAATTCTTACTAAATTCGTTCAGGGGCTCTGATGCCACCTGGATTGACCATATCTAGACCCACAGCTGATTGAGACATAAGGGTGGACACTCTTGGGGCTGAGAGGTTTGGTGAGGTTGGGTGAGCAAACGCAGACCCTTTAAAGTAATACTGCGTGGTTCCCATCCCATGGGTCCCAAATCTCCAGGTTCAAGGGCATCTTCCTACTTCGAAAACATGCATGAGAAACCCAGAAGATGGTACACCGTGTGATCGGGAAAGGTTTCTAAAACGCACCTCATTTCTCACCTCCCTGTGCTCGGGTTCGCCATTCCAGCCGCTTTACTAGCAATCTCCCTCCTTGGAGAATCAGCACCTTTAACCTCCTGTTCCGTACAGGTTGCAATTTGTCCTGAGGATGAACGGGAAGAGGGGGAACCAATGAGACACTAGCTCTAGGTGTTGGGACAGGCACAGGTCACTCTATTTTCCCATCAGGAAGAAGAATTAACCACAGGCTCAGCCTGCCGCCCGGGACCAGAATAGGGCCTGAAGCAATCCTGCGCTTTTGCGGCCAGCTCCCAAGAAAGCGAGTTGAAAAATGGAGCTCAGGGGCACTGCAATTCACAAACCTGCAGAGTTATAAATGATAACTCTCGTCCACAAATATATTGACGGCAGGCAACGAAGAGGATTTGAAAGCAAGGCAGAATTGCAGGAAACAGATTTCAGGAGGTAGATTCGAATCGCCTTTAAAGCACAGGAAAAGCGGCAAAACCTCGACAATGATGCCCTTGGCCAAAAAGAGCGTATGCGTTTTTTCCTGAATATATTCAGGAAAAAACGCATACGCCCTTTTTGGCCAACCAAGCAACCTGGAAAGGCAAATCAGCGCTACAAAGAAGTCTCACTTCCCATCGGTCAAAAGGGCCATGCTGAATAAAGTGTCAAACCCAGAAATGCAGGACAGGCCATGGAGAAACGGGAGCCTTGCTACGCTGATGGGCGGGATGTAAATTGCCAACAGCCACTCTGGAGAAGTGTACGGTGTGTCCTGAAACATCGAAAAAACTCAGCTTAGAGAGCATAGGGCACTTCCACTCATGGGCGTATAAATTGGGAAAACTACAAATCAGCAAGACACAGGCACCCCAAAGTTTAGGGCTGCTCTGTTGACAAGAACCTCCACTTCGTTACACCTTAAATATCCCAGGAAAGAGAAAAATGGATAAAGAAGTTGTGGTCCTTATGTACAATGGAATATCACTCAGCCATGAAATCAACGTCATAAGGCTAGTAGCAGCATGATGAGTGGATTTAGGTACGACGATTCTAAGTGAAATAAGTCACACAGAAAAAGACACTTATCATAAGATATCACTTATAGAGGGAATGTAAAAACCGCTACCCCTGAACTGAATTACAAAACAGAACAGAGTCACACGTTTAGAAAACACACTATGGCTGCTTAACAGGAAAGGTGAGGTGGGGTGATGCGTAAAAGAAGGGTTTCAAATTAGCTCAGAGACCGTTCCATAAACCCAATATGTAATAGACACGACCTACTCCTTGCTCAGTGAACTGGACTCAACACCCCCTATTCACCGCCCAAGAATATATCTGACTAGTAAGAATCTTAAAACCTATGTATTGATATCTCTCTGTAAGTGAGTCAAGTGGGTGTAAAGCGGCATAAACACAGCAGTGAAAAGCAGCTAAACCCCTTTATAAAAATCAATCACTTTTAAAAACCCGTGAAACAAAGACAGTGAAAGATAGAGAAATTCTTACTAAATTCGTTCAGGGGCTCTGATGCCACCTGGATTGACCATATCTAGACCCACAGCTGATTGAGACATAAGGGTGGACACTCTTGGGGCTGAGAGGTTTGGTGAGGTTGGGTGAGCAAACGCAGACCCTTTAAAGTAATACTGCGTGGTTCCCATCCCATGGGTCCCAAATCTCCAGGTTCAAGGGCATCTTCCTACTTCGAAAACATGCATGAGAAACCCAGAAGATGGTACACCGTGTGATCGGGAAAGGTTTCTAAAACGCACCTCATTTCTCACCTCCCTGTGCTCGGGTTCGCTATTCCAGCCGCTTTACTAGCAATCTCCCTCCTTGGAGAATCAGCACCTTTAACCTCCTGTTCCATACAGGTTGCAATTTGTCCTGAGGATGAACGGGAAGAGGGGGAACCAATGAGACACTAGCTCTAGGTGTTGGGACAGGCACAGGTCACTCTATTTTCCCATCAGGAAGAAGAATTAACCACAGGCTCAGCCTGCCGCCCGGGACCAGAATAGGGCCTGAAGCAATCCTGCGCTTTTGCGGCCAGCTCCCAAGAAAGCGAGTTGAAAAATGGAGCTCAGGGGCACTGCAATTCACAAACCTGCAGAGTTATAAATGATAACTCTCGTCCACAAATATATTGACGGCAGACAACGAAGAGGATTTGAAAGCAAGGCAGAATTGCAGGAAACAGATTTCAGGAGGTAGATTCGAATCGCCTTTAAAGCACGGGAAAAGCGGCAAAACCTCGATCATGATGCCCTTGGCCAAAAAGGGCGTATGCGTTTTTTCCTGAATATATTCAGGAAAAAACGCATACGCCCTTTTTGGCCAACCAAGCAACCTGGAAAGGCAAATCAGCGCTACAAAGAAGTCTCGCTTCCCATCGGTCAAAAGGGCCATGCTGAATAAAGTGTCAAACCCAGAAATGCAGGACAGGCCATGGAGAAACGGGAGCCTTGCTACGCTGATGGGCGGGATGTAAATTGCCAACAGCCACTCTGGAGAAGTGTACGGTGTGTCCTGAAACATCGAAAAAACTCAGCTTAGAGAGCATAGGGCACTTCCACTCATGGGCGTATAAATTGGGAAAACTACAAATCAGCAAGACACAGGCACCCCAAAGTTTAGGGCTGCTCTGTTGACGAGAACCTCCACTTCGTTACACCTTAAATATCCCAGGAAAGAGAAAAATGGATAAAGAAGTTGTGGTCCTTATGTACAATGGAATATCACTCAGCCATGAAATCAACGTCATAAGGCTAGTAGCAGCATGATGAGTGGATTTAGGTACGACGATTCTAAGTGAAATAAGTCACACAGAAAAAGACACTTATCATAAGATATCACTTATAGAGGGAATGTAAAAACCGCTACCCTTGAACTGAATTACAAAACAGAACAGAGTCACATGTTTAGAAAACACACTATGGCTGCTTAACGGGAAAGGTGAGGTGGGGTGATGCGTAAAAGAAGGGTTTCAAATTAGCTCAGAGACCGTTCCATAAACCCAATATGTAATAGACACGACCTACTCCTTGCTCAGTGAACTGGACTCAACACCCCCTATTCACCGCCCAAGAATATATCTGACTAGTAAGAATCTTAAAACCTATGTATTGATATCTCTCTGTAAGTGAGTCAAGTGGGTGTAAAGCAGCATAAACACAGCAGTGAAAAGCAGCTAAACCCCTTTATAAAAATCAATCACTTTTAAAAACCCGTGAAACAAAGACAGTGAAAGATAGAGAAATTCTTACTAAATTCGTTCAGGGGCTGTGATGCCACCTGGATTGACCATATCTAGACCCACAGCTGATTGAGACATAAGGGTGGACACTCTTGGGGCTGAAAGGTTTGGTGAGGTTGGGTGAGCAAACGCAGACCCTTTAAAGTAATACTGCGTGGTTCCCATCCCATGGGTCCCAAATCTCCAGGTTCAAGGGCATCTTCCTACTTCGAAAACATGCATGAGAAACCCAGAAGATGGTACACAGTGTGATCGGGAAAGGTTTCTAAAACGCACCTCATTTCTCATCACCCTGTGCTCGGGTTCGCCATTCCAGCCGCTTTACTAGCAATCTCCCTCCTTGGAGAATCAGCACCTTTAACCTCCTGTTCCGTACAGGTTGCAATTTGTCCTGAGGATGAACGGGAAGAGGGGGAACCAATGAGACACTAGCTCTAGGTGTTGGGACAGGCACAGGTCACTCTATTTTCCCATCAGGAAGAAGAATTAACCACAGGCTCAGCCTGCCGCCCAGGACCAGAATAGGGCCTGAAGCAATCCTGCGCTTTTGCGGCCAGCTCCCAAGAAAGCGAGTTGAAAAATGGAGCTCAGGGGCACTGCAATTCACAAACCTGCAGAGTTATAAATGATAACTCTCGTCCACAAATATATTGACGGCAGGCAACGAAGAGGATTTGAAAGCAAGGCAGAATTGCAGGAAACAGATTTCAGGAGGTAGATTCGAATCGCCTTTAAAGCACAGGAAAAGCGGCAAAACCTCGACAATGATGCCCTTGGCCAAAAAGGGCGTATGCGTTTTTTCCTGAATATATTCAGGAAAAAACGCATACGCCCTTTTTGGCCAACCAAGCAACCTGGAAAGGCAAATCAGCGCTACAAAGAAGTCTCACTTCCCATCGGTCAAAAGGGCCATGCTGAATAAAGTGTAAAACCCAGAAATGCAGGACAGGCCATGGAGAAACGGGAGCCTTGCTACGCTGATGGGCGGGATGTAAATTGCCAACAGCCACTCTGGAGAAGTGTACGGTGTGTCCTGAAACATCGAAAAAACTCAGCTTAGAGAGCATAGGGCACTTCTACTCATGGGCGTATAAATTGGGAAAACTACAAATCAGCAAGACACAGGCACCCCAAAGTTTAGGGCTGCTCTGTTGACAAGAACCTCCACTTCGTTACACCTTAAATATCCCAGGAAAGAGAAAAATGGATAAAGAAGTTGTGGTCCTTATGTACAATGGAATATCACTCAGCCATGAAATCAACGTCATAAGGCTAGTAGCAGCATGATGAGTGGATTTAGGTACGACGATTCTAAGTGAAATAAGTCACACAGAAAAAGACACTTATCATAAGATATCACTTATAGAGGGAATGTAAAAACCGCTACCCTTGAACTGAATTACAAAACAGAACAGAGTCACACGTTTAGAAAACACACTATGGCTGCTTAACGGGAAAGGTGAGGTGGGGTGATGCGTAAAAGAAGAGTTTCAAATTAGCTCAGAGACCGTTCCATAAACCCAATATGTAATAGACACGACCTACTCCTTGCTCAGTGAACTGGACTCAACACCCCCTATTCACCGCCCAAGAGTATATCTGACTAGTAAGAATCTTAAAACCTATGTATTGATATCTCTCTGTAAGTGAGTCAAGTGGGTGTAAAGCGGCATAAACACAGCAGTGAAAAGCAGCTAAACCCCTTTATAAAAATCAATCACTTTTAAAAACCCGTGAAACAAAGACAGTGAAAGATAGAGAAATTCTTACTAAATTCGTTCAGGGGCTCTGATGCCACCTGGATTGACCATATCTAGACCCACAGCTGATTGAGACATAAGCGTGGACACTCTTGGGGCTGAGAGGTTTGGTGAGGTGGGGTGAGCAAACGCAGACCCTTTAAAGTAATACTGCGTGGTTCCCATCCCATGGGTCCCAAATCTCCAGGTTCAAGGGCATCTTCCTACTTCGAAAACATGCATGAGAAACCCAGAAGATGGTACACCGTGTGATCGGGAAAGGTTTCTAAAACGCACCTCATTTCTCACCTCTTTGTGCTCGGGTTCGCCATTCCAGCCGCTTTACTAGCAATCTCCCTCCTTGGAGAATCAGCACCTTTAACCTCCTGTTCCGTACAGGTTGCAATTTGTCCTGAGGATGAACGGGAAGAGGGGGAACCAATGAGACACTAGCTCTAGGTGTTGGGACAGGCACAGGTCACTCTATTTTCCCATCAGGAAGAAGAATTAACCACAGGCTCAGCCTGCCGCCCGGGACCAGAATAGGGCCTGAAGCAATCCTGCGCTTTTGCGGCCAGCTCCCAAGAAAGCGAGTTGAAAAATGGAGCTCAGGGGCACTGCAATTCACAAACCTGCAGAGTTATAAATGATAACTCTCGTCCACAAATATATTGACGGCAGACAACGAAGAGGATTTGAAAGCAAGGCAGAATTGCAGGAAACAGATTTCAGGAGGTAGATTCGAATCGCCTTTAAAGCACGGGAAAAGCGGCAAAACCTCGACCATGATGCCCTTGGCCAAAAAGGGCGTATGCGTTTTTTCCTGAATATATTCAGGAAAAAACGCATACGCCCTTTTTGGCCAACCAAGCAACCTGGAAAGGCAAATCAGCGCTACAAAGAAGTCTCGCTTCCCATCGGTCAAAAGGGCCATGCTGAATAAAGTGTCAAACCCAGAAATGCAGGACAGGCCATGGAGAAACGGGAGCCTTGCTACGCTGATGGGCGGGATGTAAATTGCCAACAGCCACTCTGGAGAAGTGTACGGTGTGTCCTGAAACATCGAAAAAACTCAGCTTAGAGAGCATAGGGCACTTCCACTCATGGGCGTATAAATTGGGAAAACTACAAATCAGCAAGACACAGGCACCCCAAAGTTTAGGGCTGCTCTGTTGACAAGAACCTCCACTTCGTTACACCTTAAATATCCCAGGAAAGAGAAAAATGGATAAAGAAGTTGTGGTCCTTATGTACAATGGAATATCACTCAGCCATGAAATCAACGTCATAAGGCTAGTAGCAGCATGATGAGTGGATTTAGGTACGACGATTCTAAGTGAAATAAGTCACACAGAAAAAGACACTTATCATAAGATATCACTTATAGAGGGAATGTAAAAACCGCTACCCTTGAACTGAATTACAAAACAGAACAGAGTCACACGTTTAGAAAACACACTATGGCTGCTTAACGGGAAAGGTGAGGTGGGGTGATGCGTAAAAGAAGGGTTTCATATTAGCTCAGAGACCGTTCCATAAACCCAATATGTAATAGACACGACCTACTCCTTGCTCAGTGAACTGGACTCAACACCCCCTATTCACCGCCCAAGAGTATATCTGACTAGTAAGAATCTTAAAACCTATGTATTGATAACTCTCTGTAAGTGAGTCAAGTGGGTGTAAAGCGGCATAAACACAGCAGTGAAAAGCAGCTAATCCCCTTTATAAAAATCAATCACTTTTAAAAACCCGTGAAACAAAGACAGTGAAAGATAGAGAAATTCTTACTAAATTCCTTCAGGGGCTCTGATGCCACCTGGATTGACCATATCTAGACCCACAGCTGATTGAGACATAAGGGTGGACACTCTTGGGGCTGAGAGGTTTGGTGAGGGGTGAGCAAACGCAGACCCTTTAAAGTAATACTGCGTGGTTCCCATCCCATGGGTCCCAAATCTCCAGGTTCAAGGGCATCTTCCTACTTCGAAAACATGCATGAGAAACCCAGAAGATGGTACACCGTGTGATCGGGAAAGGTTTCTAAAACGCACCTCATTTCTCACCTCCCTGTGCTCGGGTTCGCCATTCCAGCTGCTTTACTAGCAATCTCCCTCCTTGGAGAATCAGCACCTTTAACCTCCTGTTCCGTACAGGTTGCAATTTGTCCTGAGGATGAACGGGAAGAGGGGGAACCAATGAGACACTAGCTCTAGGTGTTGGGACAGGCACAGGTCACTCTATTTTCCCATCAGGAAGAAGAATTAACCACAGGCTCAGCCTGCCGCCCGGCACCAGAATAGGGCCTGAAGCAATCCTGCGCTTTTGCGGCCAGCTCCCAAGAAAGCGAGTTGAAAAATGGAGCTCAGGGGCACTGCAATTCACAAACCTGCAGAGTTATAAATGATGACTCTCGTCCACAAATATATTGACGGCAGACAACGAAGAGGATTTGAAAGCAAGGCAGAATTGCAGGAAACAGATTTCAGGAGGTAGATTCGAATCGCCTTTAAAGCACGGGAAAAGCGGCAAAACCTCGACAATGATGCCCTTGGCCAAAAAGAGCGTATGCGTTTTTTCCTGAATATATTCAGGAAAAAACGCATACGCTCTTTTTGGCCAACCAAGCAACCTGGAAAGGCAAATCAGCGCTACAAAGAAGTCTCACTTCCCATCGGTCAAAAGGGCCATGCTGAATAAAGTGTCAAACCCAGAAATGCAGGACAGGCCATGGAGAAACGGGAGCCTTGCTACGCTGATGGGCGGGATGTAAATTGCCAACAGCCCCTCTGGAGAAGTGTACGGTGTGTCCTGAAACATCGAAAAAACTCAGCTTAGAGAGCATAGGGCACTTCCACTCATGGGCGTATAAATTGGGAAAACTACAAATCAGCAAGACACAGGCACCCCAAAGTTTAGGGCTGCTCTGTTGACAAGAACCTCCACTTCGTTACACCTTAAATATCCCAGGAAAGAGAAAAATGGATAAAGAAGTTGTGGTCCTTATGTACAATGGAATATCACTCAGCCATGAAATCAACGTCATAAGGCTAGTAGCAGCATGATGAGTGGATTTAGGTACGACGATTCTAAGTGAAATAAGTCACACAGAAAAAGACACTTATCATAAGATATCACTTATAGAGGGAATGTAAAAACCGCTACCCTTGAACTGAATTACAAAACAGAACAGAGTCACATGTTTAGAAAACACACTATGGCTGCTTAACGGGAAAGGTGAGGTGGGGTGATGCGTAAAAGAAGGGTTTCAAATTAGCTCAGAGACCGTTCCATAAACCCAATATGTAATAGACACGACCTACTCCTTGCTCAGTGAACTGGACTCAACACCCCCTATTCACCACCCAAGAATATATCTGACTAGTAAGAATGTTAAAACCTATGTATTGATATCTCTCTGTAAGTGAGTCAAGTGGGTGTAAAGCAGCATAAACACAGCAGTGAAAAGCAGCTAAACCCCTTTATAAAAATCAATCACTTTTAAAAACCCGTGAAACAAAGACAGTGAAAGATAGAGAAATTCTTACTAAATTCGTTCAGGGGCTGTGATGCCACCTGGATTGACCATATCTAGACCCACAGCTGATTGAGACATAAGGGTGGACACTCTTGGGGCTGAAAGGTTTGGTGAGGTTGGGTGAGCAAACGCAGACCCTTTAAAGTAATACTGCGTGGTTCCCATCCCATGGGTCCCAAATCTCCAGGTTCAAGGGCATCTTCCTACTTCGAAAACATGCATGAGAAACCCAGAAGATGGTACACCGTGTGATCGGGAAAGGTTTCTAAAACGCACCTCATTTCTCACCTCCCTGTGCTCGGGTTCGCCATTCCAGCCGCTTTACTAGCAATCTCCCTCCTTGGAGAATCAGCACCTTTAACCTCCTGTTCCGTACAGGTTGCAATTTGTCCTGAGGATGAACGGGAAGAGGGGGAACCAATGAGACACTAGCTCTAGGTGTTGGGACAGGCACAGGTCACTCTATTTTCCCATCAGGAAGAAGAATTAACCACAGGCTCAGCCTGCCGCCCGGCACCAGAATAGGGCCTGAAGCAATCCTGCGCTTTTGCGGCCAGCTCCCAAGAAAGCGAGTTGAAAAATGGAGCTCAGGGGCACTGCAATTCACAAACCTGCAGAGTTATAAATGATGACTCTCGTCCACAAATATATTGACGGCAGACAACGAAGAGGATTTGAAAGCAAGGCAGAATTGCAGGAAACAGATTTCAGGAGGTAGATTCGAATCGCCTTTAAAGCACGGGAAAAGCGGCAAAACCTCGACAATGATGCCCTTGGCCAAAAAGAGCGTATGCGTTTTTTCCTGAATATATTCAGGAAAAAACGCATACGCTCTTTTTGGCCAACCAAGCAACCTGGAAAGGCAAATCAGCGCTACAAAGAAGTCTCACTTCCCATCGGTCAAAAGGGCCATGCTGAATAAAGTGTCAAACCCAGAAATGCAGGACAGGCCATGGAGAAACGGGAGCCTTGCTACGCTGATGGGCGGGATGTAAATTGCCAACAGCCCCTCTGGAGAAGTGTACGGTGTGTCCTGAAACATCGAAAAAACTCAGCTTAGAGAGCATAGGGCACTTCCACTCATGGGCGTATAAATTGGGAAAACTACAAATCAGCAAGACACAGGCACCCCAAAGTTTAGGGCTGCTCTGTTGACAAGAACCTCCACTTCGTTACACCTTAAATATCCCAGGAAAGAGAAAAATGGATAAAGAAGTTGTGGTCCTTATGTACAATGGAATATCACTCAGCCATGAAATCAACGTCATAAGGCTAGTAGCAGCATGATGAGTGGATTTAGGTACGACGATTCTAAGTGAAATAAGTCACACAGAAAAAGACACTTATCATAAGATATCACTTATAGAGGGAATGTAAAAACCGCTACCCTTGAACTGAATTACAAAACAGAACAGAGTCACATGTTTAGAAAACACACTATGGCTGCTTAACGGGAAAGGTGAGGTGGGGTGATGCGTAAAAGAAGGGTTTCAAATTAGCTCAGAGACCGTTCCATAAACCCAATATGTAATAGACACGACCTACTCCTTGCTCAGTGAACTGGACTCAACACCCCCTATTCACCACCCAAGAATATATCTGACTAGTAAGAATGTTAAAACCTATGTATTGATATCTCTCTGTAAGTGAGTCAAGTGGGTGTAAAGCAGCATAAACACAGCAGTGAAAAGCAGCTAAACCCCTTTATAAAAATCAATCACTTTTAAAAACCCGTGAAACAAAGACAGTGAAAGATAGAGAAATTCTTACTAAATTCGTTCAGGGGCTGTGATGCCACCTGGATTGACCATATCTAGACCCACAGCTGATTGAGACATAAGGGTGGACACTCTTGGGGCTGAAAGGTTTGGTGAGGTTGGGTGAGCAAACGCAGACCCTTTAAAGTAATACTGCGTGGTTCCCATCCCATGGGTCCCAAATCTCCAGGTTCAAGGGCATCTTCCTACTTCGAAAACATGCATGAGAAACCCAGAAGATGGTACACCGTGTGATCGGGAAAGGTTTCTAAAACGCACCTCATTTCTCATCACCCTGTGCTCGGGTTCGCCATTCCAGCCGCTTTACTAGCAATCTCCCTCCTTGGAGAATCAGCACCTTTAACCTCCTGTTCCGTACAGGTTGCAATTTGTCCTGAGGATGAACGGGAAGAGGGGGAACCAATGAGACACTAGCTCTAGGTGTTGGGACAGGCACAGGTCACTCTATTTTCCCATCAGGAAGAAAAATTAACCACAGGCTCAGCCTGCCGCCCGGGACCAGAATAGGGCCTGAAGCAATCCTGCGCTTTTGCGGCCAGCTCCCAAGAAAGCGAGTTGAAAAATGGAGCTCAGGGGCACTGCGATTCACAAACCTGCAGAGTTATAAATGATAACTCTCGTCCACAAATATATTGACGGCAGGCAACGAAGAGGATTTGAAAGCAAGGCAGAATTGCAGGAAACAGATTTCAGGAGGTAGATTCGAATCGCCTTTAAAGCACAGGAAAAGCGGCAAAACCTCGACAATGATGCCCTTGGCCAAAAAGAGCGTATGCGTTTTTTCCTGAATATATTCAGGAAAAAACGCATACGCCCTTTTTGGCCAACCAAGCAACCTGGAAAGGCAAATCAGCGCTACAAAGAAGTCTCACTTCCCATCGGTCAAAAGGGCCATGCTGAATAAAGTGTCAAACCCAGAAATGCAGGACAGGCCATGGAGAAACGGGAGCCTTGCTACGCTGATGGGCGGGATGTAAATTGCCAACAGCCACTCTGGAGAAGTGTACGGTGTGTCCTGAAACATCGAAAAAACTCAGCTTAGAGAGCATAGGGCACTTCCACTCATGGGCGTATAAACTGGAAAAACTACAAATCAGCAAGACACAGGCACCCCAAAGTTTAGGGCTGCTCTGTTGACAAGAACCTCCACTTCGTTACACCTTAAATATCCCAGGAAAGAGAAAAATGGATAAAGAAGTTGTGGTCCTTATGTACAATGGAATATCACTCAGCCATGAAATCAACGTCATAAGGCTAGTAGCAGCATGATGAGTGGATTTAGGTACGACGATTCTAAGTGAAATAAGTCACACAGAAAAAGACACTTATCATAAGATATCACTTATAGAGGGAATGTAAAAACCGCTACCCTTGAACTGAATTACAAAACAGAACAGAGTCACATGTTTAGAAAACACACTATGGCTGCTTAACGGGAAAGGTGAGGTGGGGTGATGCGTAAAAGAAGGGTTTCAAATTAGCTCAGAGACCGTTCCATAAACCCAATATGTAATAGACACGACCTACTCCTTGCTCAGTGAACTGGACTCAACACCCCCTATTCACCACCCAAGAATATATCTGACTAGTAAGAATGTTAAAACCTATGTATTGATATCTCTCTGTAAGTGAGTCAAGTGGGTGTAAAGCAGCATAAACACAGCAGTGAAAAGCAGCTAAACCCCTTTATAAAAATCAATCACTTTTAAAAACCCGTGAAACAAAGACAGTGAAAGATAGAGAAATTCTTACTAAATTCGTTCAGGGGCTCTGATGCCACCTGGATTGACCATATCTAGACCCACAGCTGATTGAGACATAAGGGTGGACACTCTTGGGGCTGAAAGGTTTGGTGAGGTTGGGTGAGCAAACGCAGACCCTTTAAAGTAATACTGCGTGGTTCCCATCCCATGGGTCCCAAATCTCCAGGTTCAAGGGCATCTTCCTACTTCGAAAACATGCATGAGAAACCCAGAAGATGGTACACCGTGTGATCGGGAAAGGTTTCTAAAACGCACCTCATTTCTCATCACCCTGTGCTCGGGTTCGCCATTCCAGCCGCTTTACTAGCAATCTCCCTCCTTGGAGAATCAGCACCTTTAACCTCCTGTTCCGTACAGGTTGCAATTTGTCCTGAGGATGAACGGGAAGAGGGGGAACCAATGAGACACTAGCTCTAGGTGTTGGGACAGGCACAGGTCACTCTATTTTCCCATCAGGAAGAAAAATTAACCACAGGCTCAGCCTGCCGCCCGGGACCAGAATAGGGCCTGAAGCAATCCTGCGCTTTTGCGGCCAGCTCCCAAGAAAGCGAGTTGAAAAATGGAGCTCAGGGGCACTGCGATTCACAAACCTGCAGAGTTATAAATGATAACTCTCGTCCACAAATATATTGACGGCAGGCAACGAAGAGGATTTGAAAGCAAGGCAGAATTGCAGGAAACAGATTTCAGGAGGTAGATTCGAATCGCCTTTAAAGCACAGGAAAAGCGGCAAAACCTCGACAATGATGCCCTTGGCCAAAAAGAGCGTATGCGTTTTTTCCTGAATATATTCAGGAAAAAACGCATACGCCCTTTTTGGCCAACCAAGCAACCTGGAAAGGCAAATCAGCGCTACAAAGAAGTCTCACTTCCCATCGGTCAAAAGGGCCATGCTGAATAAAGTGTCAAACCCAGAAATGCAGGACAGGCCATGGAGAAACGGGAGCCTTGCTACGCTGATGGGCGGGATGTAAATTGCCAACAGCCACTCTGGAGAAGTGTACGGTGTGTCCTGAAACATCGAAAAAACTCAGCTTAGAGAGCATAGGGCACTTCCACTCATGGGCGTATAAACTGGAAAAACTACAAATCAGCAAGACACAGGCACCCCAAAGTTTAGGGCTGCTCTGTTGACAAGAACCTCCACTTCGTTACACCTTAAATATCCCAGGAAAGAGAAAAATGGATAAAGAAGTTGTGGTCCTTATGTACAATGGAATATCACTCAGCCATGAAATCAACGTCATAAGGCTAGTAGCAGCATGATGAGTGGATTTAGGTACGACGATTCTAAGTGAAATAAGTCACACAGAAAAAGACACTTATCATAAGATATCACTTATAGAGGGAATGTAAAAACCGCTACCCTTGAACTGAATTACAAAACAGAACAGAGTCACATGTTTAGAAAACACACTATGGCTGCTTAACAGGAAAGGTGAGGTGGGGTGATGCGTAAAAGAAGGGTTTCAAATTAGCTCAGAGACCGTTCCATAAACCCAATATGTAATAGACACGACCTACTCCTTGCTCAGTGAACTGGACTCAACACCCCCTATTCACCGCCCAAGAATATATCTGACTAGTAAGAATCTTAAAACCTATGTATTGATATCTCTCTGTAAGTGAGTCAAGTGGGTGTAAAGCGGCATAAACACAGCAGTGAAAAGCAGCTAAACCCCTTTATAAAAATCAATCACTTTTAAAAACCCGTGAAACAAAGACAGTGAAAGATAGAGAAATTCTTACTAAATTCGTTCAGGGGCTCTGATGCCACCTGGATTGACCATATCTAGACCCACAGCTGATTGAGACATAAGGGTGGACACTCTTGGGGCTGAGAGGTTTGGTGAGGTTGGGTGAGCAAACGCAGACCCTTTAAAGTAATACTGCGTGGTTCCCATCCCATGGGTCCCAAATCTCCAGGTTCAAGGGCATCTTCCTACTTCGAAAACATGCATGAGAAACCCAGAAGATGGTACACCGTGTGATCGGGAAAGGTTTCTAAAACGCACCTCATTTCTCACCTCCCTGTGCTCGGGTTCGCCATTCCAGCCGCTTTACTAGCAATCTCCCTCCTTGGAGAATCAGCACCTTTAACCTCCTGTTCCGTACAGGTTGCAATTTGTCCTGAGGATGAACGGGAAGAGGGGGAACCAATGAGACACTAGCTCTAGGTGTTGGGACAGGCACAGGTCACTCTATTTTCCCATCAGGAAGAAGAATTAACCACAGGCTCAGCCTGCCGCCCGGCACCAGAATAGGGCCTGAAGCAATCCTGCGCTTTTGCGGCCAGCTCCCAAGAAAGCGAGTTGAAAAATGGAGCTCAGGGGCACTGCAATTCACAAACCTGCAGAGTTATAAATGATAACTCTCGTCCACAAATATATTGACGGCAGGCAACGAAGAGGATTTGAAAGCAAGGCAGAATTGCAGGAAACAGATTTCAGGAGGTAGATTCGAATCGCCTTTAAAGCACAGGAAAAGCGGCAAAACCTCGACAATGATGCCCTTGGCCAAAAAGAGCGTATGCGTTTTTTCCTGAATATATTCAGGAAAAAACGCATACGCCCTTTTTGGCCAACCAAGCAACCTGGAAAGGCAAATCAGCGCTACAAAGTAGTCTCGCTTCCCATCGGTCAAAAGGGCCATGCTGAATAAAGTGTCAAACCCAGAAATGCAGGACAGGCCATGGAGAAACGGGAGCCTTGCTACGCTGATGGGCGGGATGTAAATTGCCAACAGCCACTCTGGAGAAGTGTACGGTGTGTCCTGAAACATCGAAAAAACTCAGCTTAGAGAGCATAGGGCACTTCCACTCATGGGCGTATAAATTGGGAAAACTACAAATCAGCAAGACACAGGCACCCCAAAGTTTAGGGCTGCTCTGTTGACAAGAACCTCCACTTCGTTACACCTTAAATATCCCAGGAAAGAGAAAAATGGATAAAGAAGTTGTGGTCCTTATGTACAATGGAATATCACTCAGCCATGAAATCAACGTCATAAGGCTAGTAGCAGCATGATGAGTGGATTTAGGTACGACGATTCTAAGTGAAATAAGTCACACAGAAAAAGACACTTATCATAAGATATCACTTATAGAGGGAATGTAAAAACCGCTACCCTTGAACTGAATTACAAAACAGAACAGAGTCACATGTTTAGAAAACACACTATGGCTGCTTAACAGGAAAGGTGAGGTGGGGTGATGCGTAAAAGAAGGGTTTCAAATTAGCTCAGAGACCGTTCCATAAACCCAATATGTAATAGACACGACCTACTCCTTGCTCAGTGAACTGGACTCAACACCCCCTATTCACCGCCCAAGAATATATCTGACTAGTAAGAATCTTAAAACCTATGTATTGATATCTCTCTGTAAGTGAGTCAAGTGGGTGTAAAGCGGCATAAACACAGCAGTGAAAAGCAGCTAAACCCCTTTATAAAAATCAATCACTTTTAAAAACCCGTGAAACAAAGACAGTGAAAGATAGAGAAATTCTTACTAAATTCGTTCAGGGGCTCTGATGCCACCTGGATTGACCATATCTAGACCCACAGCTGATTGAGACATAAGGGTGGACACTCTTGGGGCTGAGAGGTTTGGTGAGGTTGGGTGAGCAAACGCAGACCCTTTAAAGTAATACTGCGTGGTTCCCATCCCATGGGTCCCAAATCTCCAGGTTCAAGGGCATCTTCCTACTTCGAAAACATGCATGAGAAACCCAGAAGATGGTACACCGTGTGATCGGGAAAGGTTTCTAAAACGCACCTCATTTCTCACCTCCCTGTGCTCGGGTTCGCCATTCCAGCCGCTTTACTAGCAATCTCCCTCCTTGGAGAATCAGCACCTTTAACCTCCTGTTCCGTACAGGTTGCAATTTGTCCTGAGGATGAACGGGAAGAGGGGGAACCAATGAGACACTAGCTCTAGGTGTTGGGACAGGCACAGGTCACTCTATTTTCCCATCAGGAAGAAGAATTAACCACAGGCTCAGCCTGCCGCCCGGCACCAGAATAGGGCCTGAAGCAATCCTGCGCTTTTGCGGCCAGCTCCCAAGAAAGCGAGTTGAAAAATGGAGCTCAGGGGCACTGCAATTCACAAACCTGCAGAGTTATAAATGATAACTCTCGTCCACAAATATATTGACGGCAGGCAACGAAGAGGATTTGAAAGCAAGGCAGAATTGCAGGAAACAGATTTCAGGAGGTAGATTCGAATCGCCTTTAAAGCACAGGAAAAGCGGCAAAACCTCGACAATGATGCCCTTGGCCAAAAAGAGCGTATGCGTTTTTTCCTGAATATATTCAGGAAAAAACGCATACGCCCTTTTTGGCCAACCAAGCAACCTGGAAAGGCAAATCAGCGCTACAAAGTAGTCTCGCTTCCCATCGGTCAAAAGGGCCATGCTGAATAAAGTGTCAAACCCAGAAATGCAGGACAGGCCATGGAGAAACGGGAGCCTTGCTACGCTGATGGGCGGGATGTAAATTGCCAACAGCCACTCTGGAGAATTGTACGGTGTGTCCTGAAACATCGAAAAAACTCAGCTTAGAGAGCATAGGGCACTTCCACTCATGGGCGTATAAATTGGGAAAACTACAAATCAGCAAGACACAGGCACCCCAAAGTTTAGGGCTGCTCTGTTGACAAGAACCTCCACTTCGTTACACCTTAAATATCCCAGGAAAGAGAAAAATGGATAAAGAAGTTGTGGTCCTTATGTACAATGGAATATCACTCAGCCATGAAATCAACGTCATAAGGCTAGTAGCAGCATGATGAGTGGATTTAGGTACGACGATTCTAAGTGAAATAAGTCACACAGAAAAAGACACTTATCATAAGATATCACTTATAGAGGGAATGTAAAAACCGCTACCCTTGAACTGAATTACAAAACAGAACAGAGTCACACGTTTAGAAAACACACTAGGGCTGCTTAACAGGAAAGGTGAGGTGGGGTGATGCGTAAAAGAAGGGTTTCAAATTAGCTCAGAGACCGTTCCATAAACCCAATATGTAATAGACACGACCTACTCCTTGCTCAGTGAACTGGACTCAACACCCCCTATTCACCGCACAAGAATATATCTGACTAGTAAGAATCTTAAAACCTATGTATTGATATATCTCTGTAAGTGAGTCAAGTGGGTGTAAAGCGGCATAAACACAGCAGTGAAAAGCAGCGAAACCCCTTTATAAAAATCAATCACTTTTAAAAACCCGTGAAACAAAGACAGTGAAAGATAGAGAAATTCTTACTAAATTCGTTCAGGGGCTCTGATGCCACCTGGATTGACCATATCTAGACCCACAGCTGATTGAGACATAAGCGTGGACACTCTTGGGGCTGAGAGGTTTGGTGAGGTGGGGTGAGCAAACGCAGACCCTTTAAAGTAATACTGCGTGGTTCCCATCCCATGGGTCCCAAATCTCCAGGTTCAAGGGCATCTTCCTACTTCGAAAACATGCATGAGAAACCCAGAAGATGGTACACCGTGTGATCGGGAAAGGTTTCTAAAACGCACCTCATTTCTCACCTCCCTGTGCTCGGGTTCGCCATTCCAGCCGCTTTACTAGCAATCTCCCTCCTTGGAGAATCAGCACCTTTAACCTCCTGTTCCGTACAGGTTGCAATTTGTCCTGAGGATGAACGGGAAGAGGGGGAACCAATGAGACACTAGCTCTAGGTGTTGGGACAGGCACAGGTCACTCTATTTTCCCATCAGGAAGAAGAATTAACCACAGGCTCAGCCTGCCGCCCGGCACCAGAATAGGGCCTGAAGCAATCCTGCGCTTTTGCGGCCAGCTCCCAAGAAAGCGAGTTGAAAAATGGAGCTCAGGGGCACTGCAATTCACAAACCTGCAGAGTTATAAATGATAACTCTCGTCCACAAATATATTGACGGCAGGCAACGAAGAGGATTTGAAAGCAAGGCAGAATTGCAGGAAACAGATTTCAGGAGGTAGATTCGAATCGCCTTTAAAGCACAGGAAAAGCGGCAAAACCTCGACAATGATGCCCTTGGCAAAAAGAGCGTATGCGTTTTTTCCTGAATATATTCAGGAAAAAACGCATACGCCCTTTTTGGCCAACCAAGCAACCTGGAAAGGCAAATCAGCGCTACAAAGAAGTCTCACTTCCCATCGGTCAAAAGGGCCATGCTGAATAAAGTGTCAAACCCAGAAATACAGGACAGGCCATGGAGAAACGGGAGCCTTGCTACGCTGATGGGCGGGATGTAAATTGCCAACAGCCACTCTGGAGAAGTGTACGGTGTGTCCTGAAACATCGAAAAAACTCAGCTTAGAGAGCATAGGGCACTTCCACTCATGGGCGTATAAATTGGGAAAACTACAAATCAGCAAGACACAGGCACCCCAAAGTTTAGGGCTGCTCTGTTGACAAGAACCTCCACTTCGTTACACCTTAAATATCCCAGGAAAGAGAAAAATGGATAAAGAAGTTGTGGTCCTTATGTACAATGGAATATCACTCAGCCATGAAATCAACGTCATAAGGCTAGTAGCAGCATGATGAGTGGATTTAGGTACGACGATTCTAAGTGAAATAAGTCACACAGAAAAAGACACTTATCATAAGATATCACTTATAGAGGGAATGTAAAAACCGCTACCCTTGAACTGAATTACAAAACAGAACAGAGTCACACGTTTAGAAAACACACTATGGCTGCTTAACGGGAAAGGTGAGGTGGGGTGATGCGTAAAAGAAGGGTTTCAAATTAGCTCAGAGACCGTTCCATAAACCCAATATGTAATAGACACGACCTACTCCTTGCTCAGTGAACTGGACTCAACACCCCCTATTCACCGCCCAAGAGTATATCTGACTAGTAAGAATCTTAAAACCTATGTATTGATATCTCTCTGTAAGTGAGTCAAGTGGGTGTAAAGCGGCATAAACACAGCAGTGAAAAGCAGCTAAACCCCTTTATAAAAATCAATCACTTTTAAAAACCCGTGAAACAAAGACAGTGAAAGATAGAGAAATTCTTACTAAATTCCTTCAGGGGCTCTGATGCCACCTGGATTGACCATATCTAGACCCACAGCTGATTGAGACATAAGCGTGGACACTCTTGGGGCTGAGAGGTTTGGTGAGGTGGGGTGAGCAAACGCAGACCCTTTAAAGTAATACTGCGTGGTTCCCATCCCATGGGTCCCAAATCTCCAGGTTCAAGGGCATCTTCCTACTTCGAAAACATGCATGAGAAACCCAGAAGATGGTACACCGTGTGATCGGGAAAGGTTTCTAAAACGCACCTCATTTCTCACCTCCCTGTGCTCGGGTTCGCCATTCCAGCCGCTTTACTAACAATCTCCCTCCTTGGAGAATCAGCACCTTTAACCTCCTGTTCCGTACAGGTTGCAATTTGTCCTGAGGATGAACGGGAAGAGGGGGAACCAATGAGACACTAGCTCTAGGTGTTGGGACAGGCACAGGTCACTCTATTTTCCCATCAGGAAGAAGAATTAACCACAGGCTCAGCCTGCCGCCCGGGACCAGAATAGGGCCTGAAGCAATCCTGCGCTTTTGCGGCCAGCTCCCAAGAAAGCGAGTTGAAAAATGGAGCTCAGGGGCACTGCAATTCACAAACCTGCAGAGTTATAAATGATAACTCTCGTCCACAAATATATTGACGGCAGACAACGAAGAGGATTTGAAAGCAAGGCAGAATTGCAGGAAACAGATTTCAGGAGGTAGATTCGAATCGCCTTTAAAGCACGGGAAAAGCGGCAAAACCTCGACCATGATGCCCTTGGCCAAAAAGGGCGTATGCGTTTTTTCCTGAATATATTCAGGAAAAAACGCATACGCCCTTTTTGGCCAACCAAGCAACCTGGAAAGGCAAATCAGCGCTACAAAGAAGTCTCGCTTCCCATCGGTCAAAAGGGCCATGCTGAATAAAGTGTCAAACCCAGAAATACAGGACAGGCCATGGAGAAACGGGAGCCTTGCTACGCTGATGGGCGGGATGTAAATTGCCAACAGCCACTCTGGAGAAGTGTACGGTGTGTCCTGAAACATCGAAAAAACTCAGCTTAGAGAGCATAGGGCACTTCCACTCATGGGCGTATAAACTGGAAAAACTACAAATCAGCAAGACACAGGCACCCCAAAGTTTAGGGCTGCTCTGTTGACAAGAACCTCCACTTCGTTACACCTTAAATATCCCAGGAAAGAGAAAAATGGATAAAGAAGTTGTGGTCCTTATGTACAATGGAATATCACTCAGCCATGAAATCAACGTCATAAGGCTAGTAGCAGCATGATGAGTGGATTTAGGTACGACGATTCTAAGTGAAATAAGTCACACAGAAAAAGACACTTATCATAAGATATCACTTATAGAGGGAATGTAAAAACCGCTACCCTTGAACTGAATTACAAAACAGAACAGAGTCACACGTTTAGAAAACACACTATGGCTGCTTAACGGGAAAGGTGAGGTGGGGTGATGCGTAAAAGAAGGGTTTCAAATTAGCTCAGAGACCGTTCCATAAACCCAATATGTAATAGACACGACCTACTCCTTGCTCAGTGAACTGGACTCAACACCCCCTATTCACCGCCCAAGAGTATATCTGACTAGTAAGAATCTTAAAACCTATGTATTGATATCTCTCTGTAAGTGAGTCAAGTGGGTGTAAAGCGGCATAAACACAGCAGTGAAAAGCAGCTAAACCCCTTTATAAAAATCAATCACTTTTAAAAACCCGTGAAACAAAGACAGTGAAAGATAGAGAAATTCTTACTAAATTCGTTCAGGGGCTGTGATGCCACCTGGATTGACCATATCTAGACCCACAGCTGATTGAGACATAAGGGTGGACACTCTTGGGGCTGAAAGGTTTGGTGAGGTTGGGTGAGCAAACGCAGACCCTTTAAAGTAATACTGCGTGGTTCCCATCCCATGGGTCCCAAATCTCCAGGTTCAAGGGCATCTTCCTACTTCGAAAACATGCATGAGAAACCCAGAAGATGGTACACCGTGTGATCGGGAAAGGTTTCTAAAACGCACCTCATTTCTCATCACCCTGTGCTCGGGTTCGCCATTCCAGCCGCTTTACTAGCAATCTCCCTCCTTGGAGAATCAGCACCTTTAACCTCCTGTTCCGTACAGGTTGCAATTTGTCCTGAGGATGAACGGGAAGAGGGGGAACCAATGAGACACTAGCTCTAGGTGTTGGGACAGGCACAGGTCACTCTATTTTCCCATCAGGAAGAAAAATTAACCACAGGCTCAGCCTGCCGCCCGGGACCAGAATAGGGCCTGAAGCAATCCTGCGCTTTTGCGGCCAGCTCCCAAGAAAGCGAGTTGAAAAATGGAGCTCAGGGGCACTGCGATTCACAAACCTGCAGAGTTATAAATGATAACTCTCGTCCACAAATATATTGACGGCAGGCAACGAAGAGGATTTGAAAGCAAGGCAGAATTGCAGGAAACAGATTTCAGGAGGTAGATTCGAATCGCCTTTAAAGCACAGGAAAAGCGGCAAAACCTCGACAATGATGCCCTTGGCCAAAAAGAGCGTATGCGTTTTTTCCTGAATATATTCAGGAAAAAACGCATACGCCCTTTTTGGCCAACCAAGCAACCTGGAAAGGCAAATCAGCGCTACAAAGAAGTCTCACTTCCCATCGGTCAAAAGGGCCATGCTGAATAAAGTGTCAAACCCAGAAATGCAGGACAGGCCATGGAGAAACGGGAGCCTTGCTACGCTGATGGGCGGGATGTAAATTGCCAACAGCCACTCTGGAGAAGTGTACGGTGTGTCCTGAAACATCGAAAAAACTCAGCTTAGAGAGCATAGGGCACTTCCACTCATGGGCGTATAAACTGGAAAAACTACAAATCAGCAAGACACAGGCACCCCAAAGTTTAGGGCTGCTCTGTTGACAAGAACCTCCACTTCGTTACACCTTAAATATCCCAGGAAAGAGAAAAATGGATAAAGAAGTTGTGGTCCTTATGTACAATGGAATATCACTCAGCCATGAAATCAACGTCATAAGGCTAGTAGCAGCATGATGAGTGGATTTAGGTACGACGATTCTAAGTGAAATAAGTCACACAGAAAAAGACACTTATCATAAGATATCACTTATAGAGGGAATGTAAAAACCGCTACCCTTGAACTGAATTACAAAACAGAACAGAGTCACATGTTTAGAAAACACACTATGGCTGCTTAACAGGAAAGGTGAGGTGGGGTGATGCGTAAAAGAAGGGTTTCAAATTAGCTCAGAGACCGTTCCATAAACCCAATATGTAATAGACACGACCTACTCCTTGCTCAGTGAACTGGACTCAACACCCCCTATTCACCGCCCAAGAATATATCTGACTAGTAAGAATCTTAAAACCTATGTATTGATATCTCTCTGTAAGTGAGTCAAGTGGGTGTAAAGCGGCATAAACACAGCAGTGAAAAGCAGCTAAACCCCTTTATAAAAATCAATCACTTTTAAAAACCCGTGAAACAAAGACAGTGAAAGATAGAGAAATTCTTACTAAATTCGTTCAGGGGCTCTGATGCCACCTGGATTGACCATATCTAGACCCACAGCTGATTGAGACATAAGGGTGGACACTCTTGGGGCTGAGAGGTTTGGTGAGGTTGGGTGAGCAAACGCAGACCCTTTAAAGTAATACTGCGTGGTTCCCATCCCATGGGTCCCAAATCTCCAGGTTCAAGGGCATCTTCCTACTTCGAAAACATGCATGAGAAACCCAGAAGATGGTACACCGTGTGATCGGGAAAGGTTTCTAAAACGCACCTCATTTCTCACCTCCCTGTGCTCGGGTTCGCCATTCCAGCCGCTTTACTAGCAATCTCCCTCCTTGGAGAATCAGCACCTTTAACCTCCTGTTCCGTACAGGTTGCAATTTGTCCTGAGGATGAACGGGAAGAGGGGGAACCAATGAGACACTAGCTCTAGGTGTTGGGACAGGCACAGGTCACTCTATTTTCCCATCAGGAAGAAGAATTAACCACAGGCTCAGCCTGCCGCCCGGCACCAGAATAGGGCCTGAAGCAATCCTGCGCTTTTGCGGCCAGCTCCCAAGAAAGCGAGTTGAAAAATGGAGCTCAGGGGCACTGCAATTCACAAACCTGCAGAGTTATAAATGATAACTCTCGTCCACAAATATATTGACGGCAGGCAACGAAGAGGATTTGAAAGCAAGGCAGAATTGCAGGAAACAGATTTCAGGAGGTAGATTCGAATCGCCTTTAAAGCACAGGAAAAGCGGCAAAACCTCGACAATGATGCCCTTGGCCAAAAAGAGCGTATGCGTTTTTTCCTGAATATATTCAGGAAAAAACGCATACGCCCTTTTTGGCCAACCAAGCAACCTGGAAAGGCAAATCAGCGCTACAAAGTAGTCTCGCTTCCCATCGGTCAAAAGGGCCATGCTGAATAAAGTGTCAAACCCAGAAATGCAGGACAGGCCATGGAGAAACGGGAGCCTTGCTACGCTGATGGGCGGGATGTAAATTGCCAACAGCCACTCTGGAGAAGTGTACGGTGTGTCCTGAAACATCGAAAAAACTCAGCTTAGAGAGCATAGGGCACTTCCACTCATGGGCGTATAAATTGGGAAAACTACAAATCAGCAAGACACAGGCACCCCAAAGTTTAGGGCTGCTCTGTTGACAAGAACCTCCACTTCGTTACACCTTAAATATCCCAGGAAAGAGAAAAATGGATAAAGAAGTTGTGGTCCTTATGTACAATGGAATATCACTCAGCCATGAAATCAACGTCATAAGGCTAGTAGCAGCATGATGAGTGGATTTAGGTACGACGATTCTAAGTGAAATAAGTCACACAGAAAAAGACACTTATCATAAGATATCACTTATAGAGGGAATGTAAAAACCGCTACCCTTGAACTGAATTACAAAACAGAACAGAGTCACACGTTTAGAAAACACACTAGGGCTGCTTAACAGGAAAGGTGAGGTGGGGTGATGCGTAAAAGAAGGGTTTCAAATTAGCTCAGAGACCGTTCCATAAACCCAATATGTAATAGACACGACCTACTCCTTGCTCAGTGAACTGGACTCAACACCCCCTATTCACCGCACAAGAATATATCTGACTAGTAAGAATCTTAAAACCTATGTATTGATATATCTCTGTAAGTGAGTCAAGTGGGTGTAAAGCGGCATAAACACAGCAGTGAAAAGCAGCGAAACCCCTTTATAAAAATCAATCACTTTTAAAAACCCGTGAAACAAAGACAGTGAAAGATAGAGAAATTCTTACTAAATTCGTTCAGGGGCTCTGATGCCACCTGGATTGACCATATCTAGACCCACAGCTGATTGAGACATAAGCGTGGACACTCTTGGGGCTGAGAGGTTTGGTGAGGTGGGGTGAGCAAACGCAGACCCTTTAAAGTAATACTGCGTGGTTCCCATCCCATGGGTCCCAAATCTCCAGGTTCAAGGGCATCTTCCTACTTCGAAAACATGCATGAGAAACCCAGAAGATGGTACACCGTGTGATCGGGAAAGGTTTCTAAAACGCACCTCATTTCTCACCTCCCTGTGCTCGGGTTCGCCATTCCAGCCGCTTTACTAGCAATCTCCCTCCTTGGAGAATCAGCACCTTTAACCTCCTGTTCCGTACAGGTTGCAATTTGTCCTGAGGATGAACGGGAAGAGGGGGAACCAATGAGACACTAGCTCTAGGTGTTGGGACAGGCACAGGTCACTCTATTTTCCCATCAGGAAGAAGAATTAACCACAGGCTCAGCCTGCCGCCCGGGACCAGAATAGGGCCTGAAGCAATCCTGCGCTTTTGCGGCCAGCTCCCAAGAAAGCGAGTTGAAAAATGGAGCTCAGGGGCACTGCAATTCACAAACCTGCAGAGTTATAAATGATAACTCTCGTCCACAAATATATTGACGGCAGGCAACGAAGAGGATTTGAAAGCAAGGCAGAATTGCAGGAAACAGATTTCAGGAGGTAGATTCGAATCGCCTTTAAAGCACAGGAAAAGCGGCAAAACCTCGACAATGATGCCCTTGGCAAAAAGAGCGTATGCGTTTTTTCCTGAATATATTCAGGAAAAAACGCATACGCCCTTTTTGGCCAACCAAGCAACCTGGAAAGGCAAATCAGCGCTACAAAGAAGTCTCACTTCCCATCGGTCAAAAGGGCCATGCTGAATAAAGTGTCAAACCCAGAAACACAGGACAGGCCATGGAGAAACGGGAGCCTTGCTACGCTGATGGGCGGGATGTAAATTGCCAACAGCCACTCTGGAGAAGTGTACGGTGTGTCCTGAAACATCGAAAAAACTCAGCTTAGAGAGCATAGGGCACTTCCACTCATGGGCGTATAAATTGGGAAAACTACAAATCAGCAAGACACAGGCACCCCAAAGTTTAGGGCTGCTCTGTTGACAAGAACCTCCACTTCGTTACACCTTAAATATCCCAGGAAAGAGAAAAATGGATAAAGAAGTTGTGGTCCTTATGTACAATGGAATATCACTCAGCCATGAAATCAACGTCATAAGGCTAGTAGCAGCATGATGAGTGGATTTAGGTACGACGATTCTAAGTGAAATAAGTCACACAGAAAAAGACACTTATCATAAGATATCACTTATAGAGGGAATGTAAAAACCGCTACCCTTGAACTGAATTACAAAACAGAACAGAGTCACACGTTTAGAAAACACACTATGGCTGCTTAACGGGAAAGGTGAGGTGGGGTGATGCGTAAAAGAAGGGTTTCAAATTAGCTCAGAGACCGTTCCATAAACCCAATATGTAATAGACACGACCTACTCCTTGCTCAGTGAACTGGACTCAACACCCCCTATTCACCGCCCAAGAGTATATCTGACTAGTAAGAATCTTAAAACCTATGTATTGATATCTCTCTGTAAGTGAGTCAAGTGGGTGTAAAGCGGCATAAACACAGCAGTGAAAAGCAGCTAAACCCCTTTATAAAAATCAATCACTTTTAAAAACCCGTGAAACAAAGACAGTGAAAGATAGAGAAATTCTTACTAAATTCCTTCAGGGGCTCTGATGCCACCTGGATTGACCATATCTAGACCCACAGCTGATTGAGACATAAGCGTGGACACTCTTGGGGCTGAGAGGTTTGGTGAGGTGGGGTGAGCAAACGCAGACCCTTTAAAGTAATACTGCGTGGTTCCCATCCCATGGGTCCCAAATCTCCAGGTTCAAGGGCATCTTCCTACTTCGAAAACATGCATGAGAAACCCAGAAGATGGTACACCGTGTGATCGGGAAAGGTTTCTAAAACGCACCTCATTTCTCACCTCCCTGTGCTCGGGTTCGCCATTCCAGCCGCTTTACTAACAATCTCCCTCCTTGGAGAATCAGCACCTTTAACCTCCTGTTCCGTACAGGTTGCAATTTGTCCTGAGGATGAACGGGAAGAGGGGGAACCAATGAGACACTAGCTCTAGGTGTTGGGACAGGCACAGGTCACTCTATTTTCCCATCAGGAAGAAGAATTAACCACAGGCTCAGCCTGCCGCCCGGGACCAGAATAGGGCCTGAAGCAATCCTGCGCTTTTGCGGCCAGCTCCCAAGAAAGCGAGTTGAAAAATGGAGCTCAGGGTCACTGCAATTCACAAACCTGCAGAGTTATAAATGATAACTCTCGTCCACAAATATATTGACGGCAGACAACGAAGAGGATTTGAAAGCAAGGCAGAATTGCAGGAAACAGATTTCAGGAGGTAGATTCGAATCGCCTTTAAAGCACGGGAAAAGCGGCAAAACCTCGACCATGATGCCCTTGGCCAAAAAGGGCGTATGCGTTTTTTCCTGAATATATTCAGGAAAAAACGCATACGCCCTTTTTGGCCAACCAAGCAACCTGGAAAGGCAAATCAGCGCTACAAAGAAGTCTCGCTTCCCATCGGTCAAAAGGGCCATGCTGAATAAAGTGTCAAACCCAGAAATACAGGACAGGCCATGGAGAAACGGGAGCCTTGCTACGCTGATGGGCGGGATGTAAATTGCCAACAGCCACTCTGGAGAAGTGTACGGTGTGTCCTGAAACATCGAAAAAACTCAGCTTAGAGAGCATAGGGCACTTCCACTCATGGGCGTATAAATTGGGAAAACTACAAATCAGCAAGACACAGGCACCCCAAAGTTTAGGGCTGCTCTGTTGACAAGAACCTCCACTTCGTTACACCTTAAATATCCCAGGAAAGAGAAAAATGGATAAAGAAGTTGTGGTCCTTATGTACAATGGAATATCACTCAGCCATGAAATCAACGTCATAAGGCTAGTAGCAGCATGATGAGTGGATTTAGGTACGACGATTCTAAGTGAAATAAGTCACACAGAAAAAGACACTTATCATAAGATATCACTTATAGAGGGAATGTAAAAACCGCTACCCTTGAACTGAATTACAAAACAGAACAGAGTCACACGTTTAGAAAACACACTATGGCTGCTTAACGGGAAAGGTGAGGTGGGGTGATGCGTAAAAGAAGGGTTTCAAATTAGCTCAGAGACCGTTCCATAAACCCAATATGTAATAGACACGACCTACTCCTTGCTCAGTGAACTGGACTCAACACCCCCTATTCACCGCCCAAGAGTATATCTGACTAGTAAGAATCTTAAAACCTATGTATTGATATCTCTCTGTAAGTGAGTCAAGTGGGTGTAAAGCGGCATAAACACAGCAGTGAAAAGCAGCTAAACCCCTTTATAAAAATCAATCACTTTTAAAAACCCGTGAAACAAAGACAGTGAAAGATAGAGAAATTCTTACTAAATTCGTTCAGGGGCTCTGATGCCACCTGGATTGACCATATCTAGACCCACAGCTGATTGAGACATAAGGGTGGACACTCTTGGGGCTGAGAGGTTTGGTGAGGTGGGGTGAGCAAACGCAGACCCTTTAAAGTAATACTGCGTGGTTCCCATCCCATGGGTCCCAAATCTCCAGGTTCAAGGGCATCTTCCTACTTCGAAAACATGCATGAGAAACCCAGAAGATGGTACACCGTGTGATCGGGAAAGGTTTCTAAAACGCACCTCATTTCTCACCTCCCTGTGCTCGGGTTCGCCATTCCAGCCGCTTTACTAACAATCTCCCTCCTTGGAGAATCAGCACCTTTAACCTCCTGTTCCGTACAGGTTGCAATTTGTCCTGAGGATGAACGGGAAGAGGGGGAACCAATGAGACACTAGCTCTAGGTGTTGGGACAGGCACAGGTCACTCTATTTTCCCATCAGGAAGAAGAATTAACCACAGGCTCAGCCTGCCGCCCGGGACCAGAATAGGGCCTGAAGCAATCCTGCGCTTTTGCGGCCAGCTCCCAAGAAAGCGAGTTGAAAAATGGAGCTCAGGGGCACTGCAATTCACAAACCTGCAGAGTTATAAATGATAACTCTCGTCCACAAATATATTGACGGCAGACAACGAAGAGGATTTGAAAGCAAGGCAGAATTGCAGGAAACAGATTTCAGGAGGTAGATTCGAATCGCCTTTAAAGCACGGGAAAAGCGGCAAAACCTCGACCATGATGCCCTTGGCCAAAAAGGGCGTATGCGTTTTTTCCTGAATATATTCAGGAAAAAACGCATACGCCCTTTTTGGCCAACCAAGCAACCTGGAAAGGCAAATCAGCGCTACAAAGAAGTCTCGCTTCCCATCGGTCAAAAGGGCCATGCTGAATAAAGTGTCAAACCCAGAAATGCAGGACAGGCCATGGAGAAACGGGAGCCTTGCTACGCTGATGGGCGGGATGTAAATTGCCAACAGCCACTCTGGAGAAGTGTACGGTGTGTCCTGAAACATCGAAAAAACTCAGCTTAGAGAGCATAGGGCACTTCTACTCATGGGCGTATAAATTGGGAAAACTACAAATCAGCAAGACACAGGCACCCCAAAGTTTAGGGCTGCTCTGTTGACAAGAACCTCCACTTCGTTACACCTTAAATATCCCAGGAAAGAGAAAAATGGATAAAGAAGTTGTGGTCCTTATGTACAATGGAATATCACTCAGCCATGAAATCAACGTCATAAGGCTAGTAGCAGCATGATGAGTGGATTTAGGTACGACGATTCTAAGTGAAATAAGTCACACAGAAAAAGACACTTATCATAAGATATCACTTATAGAGGGAATGTAAAAACCGCTACCCTTGAACTGAATTACAAAACAGAACAGAGTCACACGTTTAGAAAACACACTATGGCTGCTTAACGGGAAAGGTGAGGTGGGGTGATGCGTAAAAGAAGGGTTTCATATTAGCTCAGAGACCGTTCCATAAACCCAATATGTAATAGACACGACCTACTCCTTGCTCAGTGAACTGGACTCAACACCCCCTATTCACCGCCCAAGAGTATATCTGACTAGTAAGAATCTTAAAACCTATGTATTGATAACTCTCTGTAAGTGAGTCAAGTGGGTGTAAAGCGGCATAAACACAGCAGTGAAAAGCAGCTAATCCCCTTTATAAAAATCAATCACTTTTAAAAACCCGTGAAACAAAGACAGTGAAAGATAGAGAAATTCTTACTAAATTCGTTCAGGGGCTCTGATGCCACCTGGATTGACCATATCTAGACCCACAGCTGATTGAGACATAAGGGTGGACACTCTTGGGGCTGAGAGGTTTGGTGAGGGGTGAGCAAACGCAGACCCTTTAAAGTAATACTGCGTGGTTCCCATCCCATGGGTCCCAAATCTCCAGGTTCAAGGGCATCTTCCTACTTCGAAAACATGCATGAGAAACCCAGAAGATGGTACACCGTGTGATCGGGAAAGGTTTCTAAAACGCACCTCATTTCTCACCTCCCTGTGCTCGGGTTCGCCATTCCAGCCGCTTTACTAGCAATCTCCCTCCTTGGAGAATCAGCACCTTTAACCTCCTGTTCCGTACAGGTTGCAATTTGTCCTGAGGATGAACGGGAAGAGGGGGAACCAATGAGACACTAGCTCTAGGTGTTGGGACAGGCACAGGTCACTCTATTTTCCCATCAGGAAGAAGAATTAACCACAGGCTCAGCCTGCCGCCCGGGACCAGAATAGGGCCTGAAGCAATCCTGCGCTTTTGCGGCCAGCTCCCAAGAAAGCGAGTTGAAAAATGGAGCTCAGGGGCACTGCAATTCACAAACCTGCAGAGTTATAAATGATGACTCTCGTCCACAAATATATTGACGGCAGACAACGAAGAGGATTTGAAAGCAAGGCAGAATTGCAGGAAACAGATTTCAGGAGGTAGATTCGAATCGCCTTTAAAGCACGGGAAAAGCGGCAAAACCTCGACAATGATGCCCTTGGCCAAAAAGAGCGTATGCGTTTTTTCCTGAATATATTCAGGAAAAAACGCATACGCCCTTTTTGGCCAACCAAGCAACCTGGAAAGGCAAATCAGCGCTACAAAGAAGTCTCACTTCCCATCGGTCAAAAGGGCCATGCTGAATAAAGTGTCAAACCCAGAAATGCAGGACAGGCCATGGAGAAACGGGAGCCTTGCTACGCTGATGGGCGGGATGTAAATTGCCAACAGCCCCTCTGGAGAAGTGTACGGTGTGTCCTGAAACATCGAAAAAACTCAGCTTAGAGAGCATAGGGCACTTCCACTCATGGGCGTATAAATTGGGAAAACTACAAATCAGCAAGACACAGGCACCCCAAAGTTTAGGGCTGCTCTGTTGACAAGAACCTCCACTTCGTTACACCTTAAATATCCCAGGAAAGAGAAAAATGGATAAAGAAGTTGTGGTCCTTATGTACAATGGAATATCACTCAGCCATGAAATCAACGTCATAAGGCTAGTAGCAGCATGATGAGTGGATTTAGGTACGACGATTCTAAGTGAAATAAGTCACACAGAAAAAGACACTTATCATAAGATATCACTTATAGAGGGAATGTAAAAACCGCTACCCTTGAACTGAATTACAAAACAGAACAGAGTCACATGTTTAGAAAACACACTATGGCTGCTTAACGGGAAAGGTGAGGTGGGGTGATGCGTAAAAGAAGGGTTTCAAATTAGCTCAGAGACCGTTCCATAAACCCAATATGTAATAGACACGACCTACTCCTTGCTCAGTGAACTGGACTCAACACCCCCTATTCACCGCCCAAGAATATATCTGACTAGTAAGAATGTTAAAACCTATGTATTGATATCTCTCTGTAAGTGAGTCAAGTGGGTGTAAAGCAGCATAAACACAGCAGTGAAAAGCAGCTAAACCCCTTTATAAAAATCAATCACTTTTAAAAACCCGTGAAACAAAGACAGTGAAAGATAGAGAAATTCTTACTAAATTCGTTCAGGGGCTGTGATGCCACCTGGATTGACCATATCTAGACCCACAGCTGATTGAGACATAAGGGTGGACACTCTTGGGGCTGAAAGGTTTGGTGAGGTTGGGTGAGCAAACGCAGACCCTTTAAAGTAATACTGCGTGGTTCCCATCCCATGGGTCCCAAATCTCCAGGTTCAAGGGCATCTTCCTACTTCGAAAACATGCATGAGAAACCCAGAAGATGGTACACCGTGTGATCGGGAAAGGTTTCTAAAACGCACCTCATTTCTCATCACCCTGTGCTCGGGTTCGCCATTCCAGCCGCTTTACTAGCAATCTCCCTCCTTGGAGAATCAGCACCTTTAACCTCCTGTTCCGTACAGGTTGCAATTTGTCCTGAGGATGAACGGGAAGAGGGGGAACCAATGAGACACTAGCTCTAGGTGTTGGGACAGGCACAGGTCACTCTATTTTCCCATCAGGAAGAAAAATTAACCACAGGCTCAGCCTGCCGCCCGGGACCAGAATAGGGCCTGAAGCAATCCTGCGCTTTTGCGGCCAGCTCCCAAGAAAGCGAGTTGAAAAATGGAGCTCAGGGGCACTGCGATTCACAAACCTGCAGAGTTATAAATGATAACTCTCGTCCACAAATATATTGACGGCAGGCAACGAAGAGGATTTGAAAGCAAGGCAGAATTGCAGGAAACAGATTTCAGGAGGTAGATTCGAATCGCCTTTAAAGCACAGGAAAAGCGGCAAAACCTCGACAATGATGCCCTTGGCCAAAAAGAGCGTATGCGTTTTTTCCTGAATATATTCAGGAAAAAACGCATACGCCCTTTTTGGCCAACCAAGCAACCTGGAAAGGCAAATCAGCGCTACAAAGAAGTCTCACTTCCCATCGGTCAAAAGGGCCATGCTGAATAAAGTGTCAAACCCAGAAATGCAAGACAGGCCATGGAGAAACGGGAGCCTTGCTACGCTGATGGGCGGGATGTAAATTGCCAACAGCCACTCTGGAGAAGTGTACGGTGTGTCCTGAAACATCGAAAAAACTCAGCTTAGAGAGCATAGGGCACTTCCACTCATGGGCGTATAAACTGGAAAAACTACAAATCAGCAAGACACAGGCACCCCAAAGTTTAGGGCTGCTCTGTTGACAAGAACCTCCACTTCGTTACACCTTAAATATCCCAGGAAAGAGAAAAATGGATAAAGAAGTTGTGGTCCTTATGTACAATGGAATATCACTCAGCCATGAAATCAACGTCATAAGGCTAGTAGCAGCATGATGAGTGGATTTAGGTACGACGATTCTAAGTGAAATAAGTCACACAGAAAAAGACACTTATCATAAGATATCACTTATAGAGGGAATGTAAAAACCGCTACCCTTGAACTGAATTACAAAACAGAACAGAGTCACATGTTTAGAAAACACACTATGGCTGCTTAACAGGAAAGGTGAGGTGGGGTGATGCGTAAAAGAAGGGTTTCAAATTAGCTCAGAGACCGTTCCATAAACCCAATATGTAATAGACACGACCTACTCCTTGCTCAGTGAACTGGACTCAACACCCCCTATTCACCGCCCAAGAATATATCTGACTAGTAAGAATCTTAAAACCTATGTATTGATATCTCTCTGTAAGTGAGTCAAGTGGGTGTAAAGCGGCATAAACACAGCAGTGAAAAGCAGCTAAACCCCTTTATAAAAATCAATCACTTTTAAAAACCCGTGAAACAAAGACAGTGAAAGATAGAGAAATTCTTACTAAATTCGTTCAGGGGCTCTGATGCCACCTGGATTGACCATATCTAGACCCACAGCTGATTGAGACATAAGGGTGGACACTCTTGGGGCTGAGAGGTTTGGTGAGGTTGGGTGAGCAAACGCAGACCCTTTAAAGTAATACTGCGTGGTTCCCATCCCATGGGTCCCAAATCTCCAGGTTCAAGGGCATCTTCCTACTTCGAAAACATGCATGAGAAACCCAGAAGATGGTACACCGTGTGATCGGGAAAGGTTTCTAAAACGCACCTCATTTCTCATCACCCTGTGCTCGGGTTCGCCATTCCAGCCGCTTTACTAGCAATCTCCCTCCTTGGAGAATCAGCACCTTTAACCTCCTGTTCCGTACAGGTTGCAATTTGTCCTGAGGATGAACGGGAAGAGGGGGAACCAATGAGACACTAGCTCTAGGTGTTGGGACAGGCACAGGTCACTCTATTTTCCCATCAGGAAGAAAAATTAACCACAGGCTCAGCCTGCCGCCCGGGACCAGAATAGGGCCTGAAGCAATCCTGCGCTTTTGCGGCCAGCTCCCAAGAAAGCGAGTTGAAAAATGGAGCTCAGGGGCACTGCAATTCACAAACCTGCAGAGTTATAAATGATAACTCTCGTCCACAAATATATTGACGGCAGGCAACGAAGAGGATTTGAAAGCAAGGCAGAATTGCAGGAAACAGATTTCAGGAGGTAGATTCGAATCGCCTTTAAAGCACAGGAAAAGCGGCAAAACCTCGACAATGATGCCCTTGGCCAAAAAGAGCGTATGCGTTTTTTCCTGAATATATTCAGGAAAAAACGCATACGCCCTTTTTGGCCAACCAAGCAACCTGGAAAGGCAAATCAGCGCTACAAAGAAGTCTCACTTCCCATCGGTCAAAAGGGCCATGCTGAATAAAGTGTCAAACCCAGAAATGCAGGACAGGCCATGGAGAAACGGGAGCCTTGCTACGCTGATGGGCGGGATGTAAATTGCCAACAGCCACTCTGGAGAAGTGTACGGTGTGTCCTGAAACATCGAAAAAACTCAGCTTAGAGAGCATAGGGCACTTCCACTCATGGGCGTATAAACTGGAAAAACTACAAATCAGCAAGACACAGGCACCCCAAAGTTTAGGG
Organism: Balaenoptera borealis; assembly: GCF_965194805.1. Classification (NCBI taxonomy): domain Eukaryota; kingdom Metazoa; phylum Chordata; class Mammalia; order Artiodactyla; family Balaenopteridae; genus Balaenoptera; species Balaenoptera borealis. Next base: position 308,156 of record NW_028123654.1, read on the forward strand.
CTGCTCTGTTGACAAGAACCTCCACTTCGTTACACCTTAAATATCCCAGGAAAGAGAAAAATGGATAAAGAAGTTGTGGTCCTTATGTACAATGGAATATCACTCAGCCATGAAATCAACGTCATAAGGCTAGTAGCAGCATGATGAGTGGATTTAGGTACGACGATTCTAAGTGAAATAAGTCACACAGAAAAAGACACTTATCATAAGATATCACTTATAGAGGGAATGTAAAAACCGCTACCCTTGAACTGAATTACAAAACAGAACAGAGTCACACGTTTAGAAAACACACTATGGCTGCTTAACAGGAAAGGTGAGGTGGGGTGATGCGTAAAAGAAGGGTTTCAAATTAGCTCAGAGACCGGTCCATAAACCCAATATGTAATAGACACGACCTACTCCTTGCTCAGTGAACTGGACTCAACACCCCCTATTCACCGCCCAAGAATATATCTGACTAGTAAGAATCTTAAAACCTATGTATTGATATCTCTCTGTAAGTGAGTCAAGTGGGTGTAAAGCGGCATAAACACAGCAGTGAAAAGCAGCTAAACCCCTTTATAAAAATCAATCACTTTTAAAAACCCGTGAAACAAAGACAGTGAAAGATAGAGAAATTCTTACTAAATTCGTTCAGGGGCTCTGATGCCACCTGGATTGACCATATCTAGACCCACAGCTGATTGAGACATAAGGGTGGACACTCTTGGGGCTGAGAGGTTTGGTGAGGTTGGGTGAGCAAACGCAGACCCTTTAAAGTAATACTGCGTGGTTCCCATCCCATGGGTCCCAAATCTCCAGGTTCAAGGGCATCTTCCTACTTCGAAAACATGCATGAGAAACCCAGAAGATGGTACACCGTGTGATCGGGAAAGGTTTCTAAAACGCACCTCATTTCTCACCTCCCTGTGCTCGGGTTCGCCATTCCAGCCGCTTTACTAGCAATCTCCCTCCTTGGAGAATCAGCACCTTTAACCTCCTGTTCCGTACAGGTTGCAATTTGTCCTGAGGATGAACGGGAAGAGGGGGAACCAATGAGACACTAGCTCTAGGTGTTGGGACAGGCACAGGTCACTCTATTTTCCCATCAGGAAGAAGAATTAACCACAGGCTCAGCCTGCCGCCCGGGACCAGAATAGGGCCTGAAGCAATCCTGCGCTTTTGCGGCCAGCTCCCAAGAAAGCGAGTTGAAAAATGGAGCTCAGGGGCACTGCAATTCACAAACCTGCAGAGTTATAAATGATGACTCTCGTCCACAAATATATTGACGGCAGACAACGAAGAGGATTTGAAAGCAAGGCAGAATTGCAGGAAACAGATTTCAGGAGGTAGATTCGAATCGCCTTTAAAGCACGGGAAAAGCGGCAAAACCTCGACAATGATGCCCTTGGCCAAAAAGAGCGTATGCGTTTTTTCCTGAATATATTCAGGAAAAAACGCATACGCCCTTTTTGGCCAACCAAGCAACCTGGAAAGGCAAATCAGCGCTACAAAGAAGTCTCGCTTCCCATCGGTCAAAAGGGCCATGCTGAATAAAGTGTCAAAACCAGAAATGCAGGACAGGCCATGGAGAAACGGGAGCCTTGCTACGCTGATGGGCGGGATGTAAATTGCCAACAGCCCCTCTGGAGAAGTGTACGGTGTGTCCTGAAACATCGAAAAAACTCAGCTTAGAGAGCATAGGGCACTTCCACTCATGGGCGTATAAATTGGGAAAACTACAAATCAGCAAGACACAGGCACCCCAAAGTTTAGGGCTGCTCTGTTGACAAGAACCTCCACTTCGTTACACCTTAAATATCCCAGGAAAGAGAAAAATGGATAAAGAAGTTGTGGTCCTTATGTACAATGGAATATCACTCAGCCATGAAATCAACGTCATAAGGCTAGTAGCAGCATGATGAGTGGATTTAGGTACGACGATTCTAAGTGAAATAAGTCACACAGAAAAAGACACTTATCATAAGATATCACTTATAGAGGGAATGTAAAAACCGCTACCCTTGAACTGAATTACAAAACAGAACAGAGTCACACGTTTAGAAAACACACTATGGCTGCTTAACGGGAAAGGTGAGGTGGGGTGATGCGTAAAAGAAGGGTTTCAAATTAGCTCAGAGACCGTTCCATAAACCCAATATGTAATAGACACGACCTACTCCTTGCTCAGTGAACTGGACTCAACACCCCCTATTCACCGCCCAAGAATATATCTGACTAGTAAGAATCTTAAAACCTATGTATTGATATCTCTCTGTAAGTGAGTCAAGTGGGTGTAAAGCAGCATAAACACAGCAGTGAAAAGCAGCTAAACCCCTTTATAAAAATCAATCACTTTTAAAAACCCGTGAAACAAAGACAGTGAAAGATAGAGAAATTCTTACTAAATTCGTTCAGGGGCTGTGATGCCACCTGGATTGACCATATCTAGACCCACAGCTGATTGAGACATAAGGGTGGACACTCTTGGGGCTGAAAGTTTTGGTGAGGTTGGGTGAGCAAACGCAGACCCTTTAAAGTAATACTGCGTGGTTCCCATCCCATGGGTCCCAAATCTCCAGGTTCAAGGGCATCTTCCTACTTCGAAAACATGCATGAGAAACCCAGAAGATGGTGCACCGTGTGATCGGGAAAGGTTTCTAAAACGCACCTCATTTCTCATCACCCTGTGCTCGGGTTCGCCATTCCAGCCGCTTTACTAGCAATCTCCCTCCTTGGAGAATCAGCACCTTTAACCTCCTGTTCCGTACAGGTTGCAATTTGTCCTGAGGATGAACGGGAAGAGGGGGAACCAATGAGACACTAGCTCTAGGTGTTGGGACAGGCACAGGTCACTCTATTTTCCCATCAGGAAGAAGAATTAACCACAGGCTCAGCCTGCCGCCCGGGACCAGAATAGGGCCTGAAGCAATCCTGCGCTTTTGCGGCCAGCTCCCAAGAAAGCGAGTTGAAAAATGGAGCTCAGGGGCACTGCAATTCACAAACCTGCAGAGTTATAAATGATAACTCTCGTCCACAAATATATTGACGGCAGGCAACGAAGAGGATTTGAAAGCAAGGCAGAATTGCAGGAAACAGATTTCAGGAGGTAGATTCGAATCGCCTTTAATGCACGGGAAAAGCGGCAAAACCTCGACAATGATGCCCTTGGCCAAAAAGAGCGTATGCGTTTTTTCCTGAATATATTCAGGAAAAAACGCATACGCCCTTTTTGGCCAACCAAGCAACCTGGAAAGGCAAATCAGCGCTACAAAGAAGTCTCGCTTCCCATCGGTCAAAAGGGCCATGCTGAATAAAGTGTCAAAACCAGAAATGCAGGACAGGCCATGGAGAAACGGGAGCCTTGCTACGCTGATGGGCGGGATGTAAATTGCCAACAGCCCCTCTGGAGAAGTGTACGGTGTGTCCTGAAACATCGAAAAAACTCAGCTTAGAGAGCATAGGGCACTTCCACTCATGGGCGTATAAATTGGGAAAACTACAAATCAGCAAGACACAGGCACCCCAAAGTTTAGGGCTGCTCTGTTGACAAGAACCTCCACTTCGTTACACCTTAAATATCCCAGGAAAGAGAAAAATGGATAAAGAAGTTGTGGTCCTTATGTACAATGGAATATCACTCAGCCATGAAATCAACGTCATAAGGCTAGTAGCAGCATGATGAGTGGATTTAGGTACGACGATTCTAAGTGAAATAAGTCACACAGAAAAAGACACTTATCATAAGATATCACTTATAGAGGGAATGTAAAAACCGCTACCCTTGAACTGAATTACAAAACAGAACAGAGTCACACGTTTAGAAAACACACTATGGCTGCTTAACGGGAAAGGTGAGGTGGGGTGATGCGTAAAAGAAGGGTTTCAAATTAGCTCAGAGACCGTTCCATAAACCCAATATGTAATAGACACGACCTACTCCTTGCTCAGTGAACTGGACTCAACACCCCCTATTCACCGCCCAAGAATATATCTGACTAGTAAGAATCTTAAAACCTATGTATTGATATCTCTCTGTAAGTGAGTCAAGTGGGTGTAAAGCAGCATAAACACAGCAGTGAAAAGCAGCTAAACCCCTTTATAAAAATCAATCACTTTTAAAAACCCGTGAAACAAAGACAGTGAAAGATAGAGAAATTCTTACTAAATTCGTTCAGGGGCTGTGATGCCACCTGGATTGACCATATCTAGACCCACAGCTGATTGAGACATAAGGGTGGACACTCTTGGGGCTGAAAGGTTTGGTGAGGTTGGGTGAGCAAACGCAGACCCTTTAAAGTAATACTGCGTGGTTCCCATCCCATGGGTCCCAAATCTCCAGGTTCAAGGGCATCTTCCTACTTCGAAAACATGCATGAGAAACCCAGAAGATGGTGCACCGTGTGATCGGGAAAGGTTTCTAAAACGCACCTCATTTCTCATCACCCTGTGCTCGGGTTCGCCATTCCAGCCGCTTTACTAGCAATCTCCCTCCTTGGAGAATCAGCACCTTTAACCTCCTGTTCCGTACAGGTTGCAATTTGTCCTGAGGATGAACGGGAAGAGGGGGAACCAATGAGACACTAGCTCTAGGTGTTGGGACAGGCACAGGTCACTCTATTTTCCCATCAGGAAGAAGAATTAACCACAGGCTCAGCCTGCCGCCCGGGACCAGAATAGGGCCTGAAGCAATCCTGCGCTTTTGCGGCCAGCTCCCAAGAAAGCGAGTTGAAAAATGGAGCTCAGGGGCACTGCAATTCACAAACCTGCAGAGTTATAAATGATAACTCTCGTCCACAAATATATTGACGGCAGGCAACGAAGAGGATTTGAAAGCAAGGCAGAATTGCAGGAAACAGATTTCAGGAGGTAGATTCGAATCGCCTTTAATGCACGGGAAAAGCGGCAAAACCTCGACAATGATGCCCTTGGCCAAAAAGAGCGTATGCGTTTTTTCCTGAATATATTCAGGAAAAAACGCATACGCCCTTTTTGGCCAACCAAGCAACCTGGAAAGGCAAATCAGCGCTACAAAGAAGTCTCGCTTCCCATCGGTCAAAAGGGCCATGCTGAATAAAGTGTCAAACCCAGAAATGCAGGACAGGCCATGGAGAAACGGGAGCCTTGCTACACTGATGGGCGGGATGTAAATTGCCAACAGCCCCTCTGGAGAAGTGTACGGTGTGTCCTGAAACATCGAAAAAACTCAGCTTAGAGAGCATAGGGCACTTCCACTCATGGGCGTATAAATTGGGAAAACTACAAATCAGCAAGACACAGGCACCCCAAAGTTTAGGGCTGCTCTGTTGACAAGAACCTCCACTTCGTTACACCTTAAATATCCCAGGAAAGAGAAAAATGGATAAAGAAGTTGTGGTCCTTATGTACAATGGAATATCACTCAGCCATGAAATCAACGTCATAAGGCTAGTAGCAGCATGATGAGTGGATTTAGGTACGACGATTCTAAGTGAAATAAGTCACACAGAAAAAGACACTTATCATAAGATATCACTTATAGAGGGAATGTAAAAACCGCTACCCTTGAACTGAATTACAAAACAGAACAGAGTCACACGTTTAGAAAACACACTATGGCTGCTTAACGGGAAAGGTGAGGTGGGGTGATGCGTAAAAGAAGGGTTTCAAATTAGCTCAGAGACCGTTCCATAAACCCAATATGTAATAGACACGACCTACTCCTTGCTCAGTGAACTGGACTCAACACCCCCTATTCACCGCACAAGAATATATCTGACTAGTAAGAATCTTAAAACCTATGTATTGATATCTCTCTGTAAGTGAGTCAAGTGGGTGTAAAGCAGCATAAACACAGCAGTGAAAAGCAGCTAAACCCCTTTATAAAAATCAATCACTTTTAAAAACCCGTGAAACAAAGACAGTGAAAGATAGAGAAATTCTTACTAAATTCGTTCAGGGGCTGTGATGCCACCTGGATTGACCATATCTAGACCCACAGCTGATTGAGACATAAGGGTGGACACTCTTGGGGCTGAAAGGTTTGGTGAGGTTGGGTGAGCAAACGCAGACCCTTTAAAGTAATACTGCGTGGTTCCCATCCCATGGGTCCCAAATCTCCAGGTTCAAGGGCATCTTCCTACTTCGAAAACATGCATGAGAACCCCAGAAGATGGTACACCGTGTGATCGGGAAAGGTTTCTAAAACGCACCTCATTTCTCATCACCCTGTGCTCGGGTTCGCCATTCCAGCCGCTTTACTAGCAATCTCCCTCCTTGGAGAATCAGCACCTTTAACCTCCTGTTCCGTACAGGTTGCAATTTGTCCTGAGGATGAACGGGAAGAGGGGGAACCAATGAGACACTAGCTCTAGGTGTTGGGACAGGCACAGGTCACTCTATTTTCCCATCAGGAAGAAGAATTAACCACAGGCTCAGCCTGCCGCCCGGGACCAGAATAGGGCCTGAAGCAATCCTGCGCTTTTGCGGCCAGCTCCCAAGAAAGCGAGTTGAAAAATGGAGCTCAGGGGCACTGCAATTCACAAACCTGCAGAGTTATAAACGATAACTCTCGTCCACAAATATATTGACGGCAGGCAACGAAGAGGATTTGAAAGCAAGGCAGAATTGCAGGAAAAAGATTTCAGGAGGTAGATTCGAATCGCCTTTAAAGCACGGGAAAAGCGGCAAAACCTCGACAATGATGCCCTTGGCCAAAAAGAGCGTATGCGTTTTTTCCTGAATATATTCAGGAAAAAACGCATACGCTCTTTTTGGCCAAGCAAGCAACCTGGAAAGGCAAATCAGCGCTACAAAGAAGTCTCGCTTCCCATCGGTCAAAAGGGCCATGCTGAATAAAGTGTCAAACCCAGAAATGCAGGACAGGCCATGGAGAAACGGGAGCCTTGCTACGCTGATGGGCGGGATGTAAATTGCCAACAGCCCCTTTGGAGAAGTGTACGGTGTGTCCTGAAACATCGAAAAAACTCAGCTTAGAGAGCATAGGGCACTTCCACTCATGGGCGTATAAATTGGGAAAACTACAAATCAGCAAGACACAGGCACCCCAAAGATTAGGGCTGCTCTGTTGACAAGAACCTCCACTTCGTTACACCTTAAATATCCCAGGAAAGAGAAAAATGGATAAAGAAGTTGTGGTCCTTATGTACAATGGAATATCACTCAGCCATGCAATCAACGTCATAAGGCTAGTAGCAGCATGATGAGTGGATTTAGGTACGACGATTCTAAGTGAAATAAGTCACACAGAAAAAGACACTTATCATAAGATATCACTTATAGAGGGAATGTAAAAACCGCTACCCTTGAACTGAATTACAAAACAGAACAGAGTCACACGTTTAGAAAACACACTATGGCTGCTTAACGGGAAAGGTGAGGTGGGGTGATGCGTAAAAGAAGGGTTTCAAATTAGCTCAGAGACCGTTCCATAAACCCAATATGTAATAGACACGACCTACTCCTTGCTCAGTGAACTGGACTCAACACCCCCTATTCACCGCACAAGAATATATCTGACTAGTAAGAATCTTAAAACCTATGTATTGATATCTCTCTGTAAGTGAGTCAAGTGGGTGTAAAGCAGCATAAACACAGCAGTGAAAAGCAGCTAAACCCCTTTATAAAAATCAATCACTTTTAAAAACCCGTGAAACAAAGACAGTGAAAGATAGAGAAATTCTTACTAAATTCGTTCAGGGGCTGTGATGCCACCTGGATTGACCATATCTAGACCCACAGCTGATTGAGACATAAGGGTGGACACTCTTGGGGCTGAAAGGTTTGGTGAGGTTGGGTGAGCAAACGCAGACCCTTTAAAGTAATACTGCGTGGTTCCCATCCCATGGGTCCCAAATCTCCAGGTTCAAGGGCATCTTCCTACTTCGAAAACATGCATGAGAACCCCAGAAGATGGTGCACCGTGTGATCGGGAAAGGTTTCTAAAACGCACCTCATTTCTCATCACCCTGTGCTCGGGTTCGCCATTCCAGCCGCTTTACTAGCAATCTCCCTCCTTGGAGAATCAGCACCTTTAACCTCCTGTTCCGTACAGGTTGCAATTTGTCCTGAGGATGAACGGGAAGAGGGGGAACCAATGAGACACTAGCTCTAGGTGTTGGGACAGGCACAGGTCACTCTATTTTCCCATCAGGAAGAAGAATTAACCACAGGCTCAGCCTGCCGCCCGGGACCAGAATAGGGCCTGAAGCAATCCTGCGCTTTTGCGGCCAGCTCCCAAGAAAGCGAGTTGAAAAATGGAGCTCAGGGGCACTGCAATTCACAAACCTGCAGAGTTATAAATGATAACTCTCGTCCACAAATATATTGACGGCAGGCAACGAAGAGGATTTGAAAGCAAGGCAGAATTGCAGGAAACAGATTTCAGGAGGTAGATTCGAATCGCCTTTAAAGCACGGGAAAAGCGGCAAAACCTCGACAATGATGCCCTTGGCCAAAAAGAGCGTATGCGTTTTTTCCTGAATATATTCAGGAAAAAACGCATACGCCCTTTTTGGCCAAGCAAGCAACCTGGAAAGGCAAATCAGCGCTACAAAGAAGTCTCGCTTCCCATCGGTCAAAAGGGCCATGCTGAATAAAGTGTCAAACCCAGAAATGCAGGACAGGCCATGGAGAAACGGGAGCCTTGCTACGCTGATGGGCGGGATGTAAATTGCCAACAGCCCCTCTGGAGAAGTGTACGGTGTGTCCTGAAACATCGAAAAAACTCAGCTTAGAGAGCATAGGGCACTTCCACTCATGGGCGTATAAATTGGGAAAACTACAAATCAGCAAGACACAGGCACCCCAAAGTTTAGGGCTGCTCTGTTGACAAGAACCTCCACTTCGTTACACCTTAAATATCCCAGGAAAGAGAAAAATGGATAAAGAAGTTGTGGTCCTTATGTACAATGGAATATCACTCAGCCATGAAATCAACGTCATAAGGCTAGTAGCAGCATGATGAGTGGATTTAGGTACGACGATTCTAAGTGAAATAAGTCACACAGAAAAAGACACTTATCATAAGATATCACTTATAGAGGGAATGTAAAAACCGCTACCCTTGAACTGAATTACAAAACAGAACAGAGTCACATGTTTAGAAAACACACTATGGCTGCTTAACGGGAAAGGTGAGGTGGGGTGATGCGTAAAAGAAGGGTTTCAAATTAGCTCAGAGACCGTTCCATAAACCCAATATGTAATAGACACGACCTACTCCTTGCTCAGTGAACTGGACTCAACACCCCCTATTCACCGCCCAAGAATATATCTGACTAGTAAGAATGTTAAAACCTATGTATTGATATCTCTCTGTAAGTGAGTCAAGTGGGTGTAAAGCAGCATAAACACAGCAGTGAAAAGCAGCTAAACCCCTTTATAAAAATCAATCACTTTTAAAAACCCGTGAAACAAAGACAGTGAAAGATAGAGAAATTCTTACTAAATTCGTTCAGGGGCTGTGATGCCACCTGGATTGACCATATCTAGACCCACAGCTGATTGAGACATAAGGGTGGACACTCTTGGGGCTGAAAGGTTTGGTGAGGTTGGGTGAGCAAACGCAGACCCTTTAAAGTAATACTGCGTGGTTCCCATCCCATGGGTCCCAAATCTCCAGGTTCAAGGGCATCTTCCTACTTCGAAAACATGCATGAGAAACCCAGAAGATGGTACACCGTGTGATCGGGAAAGGTTTCTAAAACGCACCTCATTTCTCATCACCCTGTGCTCGGGTTCGCCATTCCAGCCGCTTTACTAGCAATCTCCCTCCTTGGAGAATCAGCACCTTTAACCTCCTGTTCCGTACAGGTTGCAATTTGTCCTGAGGATGAACGGGAAGAGGGGGAACCAATGAGACACTAGCTCTAGGTGTTGGGACAGGCACAGGTCACTCTATTTTCCCATCAGGAAGAAAAATTAACCACAGGCTCAGCCTGCCGCCCGGGACCAGAATAGGGCCTGAAGCAATCCTGCGCTTTTGCGGCCAGCTCCCAAGAAAGCGAGTTGAAAAATGGAGCTCAGGGGCACTGCGATTCACAAACCTGCAGAGTTATAAATGATAACTCTCGTCCACAAATATATTGACGGCAGGCAACGAAGAGGATTTGAAAGCAAGGCAGAATTGCAGGAAACAGATTTCAGGAGGTAGATTCGAATCGCCTTTAAAGCACAGGAAAAGCGGCAAAACCTCGACAATGATGCCCTTGGCCAAAAAGAGCGTATGCGTTTTTTCCTGAATATATTCAGGAAAAAACGCATACGCCCTTTTTGGCCAACCAAGCAACCTGGAAAGGCAAATCAGCGCTACAAAGAAGTCTCACTTCCCATCGGTCAAAAGGGCCATGCTGAATAAAGTGTCAAACCCAGAAATGCAAGACAGGCCATGGAGAAACGGGAGCCTTGCTACGCTGATGGGCGGGATGTAAATTGCCAACAGCCACTCTGGAGAAGTGTACGGTGTGTCCTGAAACATCGAAAAAACTCAGCTTAGAGAGCATAGGGCACTTCCACTCATGGGCGTATAAACTGGAAAAACTACAAATCAGCAAGACACAGGCACCCCAAAGTTTAGGGCTGCTCTGTTGACAAGAACCTCCACTTCGTTACACCTTAAATATCCCAGGAAAGAGAAAAATGGATAAAGAAGTTGTGGTCCTTATGTACAATGGAATATCACTCAGCCATGAAATCAACGTCATAAGGCTAGTAGCAGCATGATGAGTGGATTTAGGTACGACGATTCTAAGTGAAATAAGTCACACAGAAAAAGACACTTATCATAAGATATCACTTATAGAGGGAATGTAAAAACCGCTACCCTTGAACTGAATTACAAAACAGAACAGAGTCACATGTTTAGAAAACACACTATGGCTGCTTAACAGGAAAGGTGAGGTGGGGTGATGCGTAAAAGAAGGGTTTCAAATTAGCTCAGAGACCGTTCCATAAACCCAATATGTAATAGACACGACCTACTCCTTGCTCAGTGAACTGGACTCAACACCCCCTATTCACCGCCCAAGAATATATCTGACTAGTAAGAATCTTAAAACCTATGTATTGATATCTCTCTGTAAGTGAGTCAAGTGGGTGTAAAGCGGCATAAACACAGCAGTGAAAAGCAGCTAAACCCCTTTATAAAAATCAATCACTTTTAAAAACCCGTGAAACAAAGACAGTGAAAGATAGAGAAATTCTTACTAAATTCGTTCAGGGGCTCTGATGCCACCTGGATTGACCATATCTAGACCCACAGCTGATTGAGACATAAGGGTGGACACTCTTGGGGCTGAGAGGTTTGGTGAGGTTGGGTGAGCAAACGCAGACCCTTTAAAGTAATACTGCGTGGTTCCCATCCCATGGGTCCCAAATCTCCAGGTTCAAGGGCATCTTCCTACTTCGAAAACATGCATGAGAAACCCAGAAGATGGTACACCGTGTGATCGGGAAAGGTTTCTAAAACGCACCTCATTTCTCATCACCCTGTGCTCGGGTTCGCCATTCCAGCCGCTTTACTAGCAATCTCCCTCCTTGGAGAATCAGCACCTTTAACCTCCTGTTCCGTACAGGTTGCAATTTGTCCTGAGGATGAACGGGAAGAGGGGGAACCAATGAGACACTAGCTCTAGGTGTTGGGACAGGCACAGGTCACTCTATTTTCCCATCAGGAAGAAAAATTAACCACAGGCTCAGCCTGCCGCCCGGGACCAGAATAGGGCCTGAAGCAATCCTGCGCTTTTGCGGCCAGCTCCCAAGAAAGCGAGTTGAAAAATGGAGCTCAGGGGCACTGCAATTCACAAACCTGCAGAGTTATAAATGATAACTCTCGTCCACAAATATATTGACGGCAGGCAACGAAGAGGATTTGAAAGCAAGGCAGAATTGCAGGAAACAGATTTCAGGAGGTAGATTCGAATCGCCTTTAAAGCACAGGAAAAGCGGCAAAACCTCGACAATGATGCCCTTGGCCAAAAAGAGCGTATGCGTTTTTTCCTGAATATATTCAGGAAAAAACGCATACGCCCTTTTTGGCCAACCAAGCAACCTGGAAAGGCAAATCAGCGCTACAAAGAAGTCTCACTTCCCATCGGTCAAAAGGGCCATGCTGAATAAAGTGTCAAACCCAGAAATGCAGGACAGGCCATGGAGAAACGGGAGCCTTGCTACGCTGATGGGCGGGATGTAAATTGCCAACAGCCACTCTGGAGAAGTGTACGGTGTGTCCTGAAACATCGAAAAAACTCAGCTTAGAGAGCATAGGGCACTTCCACTCATGGGCGTATAAACTGGAAAAACTACAAATCAGCAAGACACAGGCACCCCAAAGTTTAGGGCTGCTCTGTTGACAAGAACCTCCACTTCGTTACACCTTAAATATCCCAGGAAAGAGAAAAATGGATAAAGAAGTTGTGGTCCTTATGTACAATGGAATATCACTCAGCCATGAAATCAACGTCATAAGGCTAGTAGCAGCATGATGAGTGGATTTAGGTACGACGATTCTAAGTGAAATAAGTCACACAGAAAAAGACACTTATCATAAGATATCACTTATAGAGGGAATGTAAAAACCGCTACCCTTGAACTGAATTACAAAACAGAACAGAGTCACACGTTTAGAAAACACACTATGGCTGCTTAACAGGAAAGGTGAGGTGGGGTGATGCGTAAAAGAAGGGTTTCAAATTAGCTCAGAGACCGGTCCATAAACCCAATATGTAATAGACACGACCTACTCCTTGCTCAGTGAACTGGACTCAACACCCCCTATTCACCGCCCAAGAATATATCTGACTAGTAAGAATCTTAAAACCTATGTATTGATATCTCTCTGTAAGTGAGTCAAGTGGGTGTAAAGCGGCATAAACACAGCAGTGAAAAGCAGCTAAACCCCTTTATAAAAATCAATCACTTTTAAAAACCCGTGAAACAAAGACAGTGAAAGATAGAGAAATTCTTACTAAATTCGTTCAGGGGCTCTGATGCCACCTGGATTGACCATATCTAGACCCACAGCTGATTGAGACATAAGGGTGGACACTCTTGGGGCTGAGAGGTTTGGTGAGGTTGGGTGAGCAAACGCAGACCCTTTAAAGTAATACTGCGTGGTTCCCATCCCATGGGTCCCAAATCTCCAGGTTCAAGGGCATCTTCCTACTTCGAAAACATGCATGAGAAACCCAGAAGATGGTACACCGTGTGATCGGGAAAGGTTTCTAAAACGCACCTCATTTCTCACCTCCCTGTGCTCGGGTTCGCCATTCCAGCCGCTTTACTAGCAATCTCCCTCCTTGGAGAATCAGCACCTTTAACCTCCTGTTCCGTACAGGTTGCAATTTGTCCTGAGGATGAACGGGAAGAGGGGGAACCAATGAGACACTAGCTCTAGGTGTTGGGACAGGCACAGGTCACTCTATTTTCCCATCAGGAAGAAGAATTAACCACAGGCTCAGCCTGCCGCCCGGGACCAGAATAGGGCCTGAAGCAATCCTGCGCTTTTGCGGCCAGCTCCCAAGAAAGCGAGTTGAAAAATGGAGCTCAGGGGCACTGCAATTCACAAACCTGCAGAGTTATAAATGATGACTCTCGTCCACAAATATATTGACGGCAGACAACGAAGAGGATTTGAAAGCAAGGCAGAATTGCAGGAAACAGATTTCAGGAGGTAGATTCGAATCGCCTTTAAAGCACGGGAAAAGCGGCAAAACCTCGACAATGATGCCCTTGGCCAAAAAGAGCGTATGCGTTTTTTCCTGAATATATTCAGGAAAAAACGCATACGCCCTTTTTGGCCAACCAAGCAACCTGGAAAGGCAAATCAGCGCTACAAAGAAGTCTCGCTTCCCATCGGTCAAAAGGGCCATGCTGAATAAAGTGTCAAAACCAGAAATGCAGGACAGGCCATGGAGAAACGGGAGCCTTGCTACGCTGATGGGCGGGATGTAAATTGCCAACAGCCCCTCTGGAGAAGTGTACGGTGTGTCCTGAAACATCGAAAAAACTCAGCTTAGAGAGCATAGGGCACTTCCACTCATGGGCGTATAAATTGGGAAAACTACAAATCAGCAAGACACAGGCACCCCAAAGTTTAGGGCTGCTCTGTTGACAAGAACCTCCACTTCGTTACACCTTAAATATCCCAGGAAAGAGAAAAATGGATAAAGAAGTTGTGGTCCTTATGTACAATGGAATATCACTCAGCCATGAAATCAACGTCATAAGGCTAGTAGCAGCATGATGAGTGGATTTAGGTACGACGATTCTAAGTGAAATAAGTCACACAGAAAAAGACACTTATCATAAGATATCACTTATAGAGGGAATGTAAAAACCGCTACCCTTGAACTGAATTACAAAACAGAACAGAGTCACACGTTTAGAAAACACACTATGGCTGCTTAACGGGAAAGGTGAGGTGGGGTGATGCGTAAAAGAAGGGTTTCAAATTAGCTCAGAGACCGTTCCATAAACCCAATATGTAATAGACACGACCTACTCCTTGCTCAGTGAACTGGACTCAACACCCCCTATTCACCGCCCAAGAATATATCTGACTAGTAAGAATCTTAAAACCTATGTATTGATATCTCTCTGTAAGTGAGTCAAGTGGGTGTAAAGCAGCATAAACACAGCAGTGAAAAGCAGCTAAACCCCTTTATAAAAATCAATCACTTTTAAAAACCCGTGAAACAAAGACAGTGAAAGATAGAGAAATTCTTACTAAATTCGTTCAGGGGCTGTGATGCCACCTGGATTGACCATATCTAGACCCACAGCTGATTGAGACATAAGGGTGGACACTCTTGGGGCTGAAAGGTTTGGTGAGGTTGGGTGAGCAAACGCAGACCCTTTAAAGTAATACTGCGTGGTTCCCATCCCATGGGTCCCAAATCTCCAGGTTCAAGGGCATCTTCCTACTTCGAAAACATGCATGAGAAACCCAGAAGATGGTGCACCGTGTGATCGGGAAAGGTTTCTAAAACGCACCTCATTTCTCATCACCCTGTGCTCGGGTTCGCCATTCCAGCCGCTTTACTAGCAATCTCCCTCCTTGGAGAATCAGCACCTTTAACCTCCTGTTCCGTACAGGTTGCAATTTGTCCTGAGGATGAACGGGAAGAGGGGGAACCAATGAGACACTAGCTCTAGGTGTTGGGACAGGCACAGGTCACTCTATTTTCCCATCAGGAAGAAGAATTAACCACAGGCTCAGCCTGCCGCCCGGGACCAGAATAGGGCCTGAAGCAATCCTGCGCTTTTGCGGCCAGCTCCCAAGAAAGCGAGTTGAAAAATGGAGCTCAGGG
Organism: Balaenoptera borealis; assembly: GCF_965194805.1. Classification (NCBI taxonomy): domain Eukaryota; kingdom Metazoa; phylum Chordata; class Mammalia; order Artiodactyla; family Balaenopteridae; genus Balaenoptera; species Balaenoptera borealis. The sequence continues at coordinate 323,446 of NW_028123654.1, forward strand.
GCACTGCAATTCACAAACCTGCAGAGTTATAAATGATAACTCTCGTCCACAAATATATTGACGGCAGGCAACGAAGAGGATTTGAAAGCAAGGCAGAATTGCAGGAAACAGATTTCAGGAGGTAGATTCGAATCGCCTTTAATGCACGGGAAAAGCGGCAAAACCTCGACAATGATGCCCTTGGCCAAAAAGAGCGTATGCGTTTTTTCCTGAATATATTCAGGAAAAAACGCATACGCCCTTTTTGGCCAACCAAGCAACCTGGAAAGGCAAATCAGCGCTACAAAGAAGTCTCGCTTCCCATCGGTCAAAAGGGCCATGCTGAATAAAGTGTCAAAACCAGAAATGCAGGACAGGCCATGGAGAAACGGGAGCCTTGCTACGCTGATGGGCGGGATGTAAATTGCCAACAGCCCCTCTGGAGAAGTGTACGGTGTGTCCTGAAACATCGAAAAAACTCAGCTTAGAGAGCATAGGGCACTTCCACTCATGGGCGTATAAATTGGGAAAACTACAAATCAGCAAGACACAGGCACCCCAAAGTTTAGGGCTGCTCTGTTGACAAGAACCTCCACTTCGTTACACCTTAAATATCCCAGGAAAGAGAAAAATGGATAAAGAAGTTGTGGTCCTTATGTACAATGGAATATCACTCAGCCATGAAATCAACGTCATAAGGCTAGTAGCAGCATGATGAGTGGATTTAGGTACGACGATTCTAAGTGAAATAAGTCACACAGAAAAAGACACTTATCATAAGATATCACTTATAGAGGGAATGTAAAAACCGCTACCCTTGAACTGAATTACAAAACAGAACAGAGTCACACGTTTAGAAAACACACTATGGCTGCTTAACGGGAAAGGTGAGGTGGGGTGATGCGTAAAAGAAGGGTTTCAAATTAGCTCAGAGACCGTTCCATAAACCCAATATGTAATAGACACGACCTACTCCTTGCTCAGTGAACTGGACTCAACACCCCCTATTCACCGCCCAAGAATATATCTGACTAGTAAGAATCTTAAAACCTATGTATTGATATCTCTCTGTAAGTGAGTCAAGTGGGTGTAAAGCAGCATAAACACAGCAGTGAAAAGCAGCTAAACCCCTTTATAAAAATCAATCACTTTTAAAAACCCGTGAAACAAAGACAGTGAAAGATAGAGAAATTCTTACTAAATTCGTTCAGGGGCTGTGATGCCACCTGGATTGACCATATCTAGACCCACAGCTGATTGAGACATAAGGGTGGACACTCTTGGGGCTGAAAGGTTTGGTGAGGTTGGGTGAGCAAACGCAGACCCTTTAAAGTAATACTGCGTGGTTCCCATCCCATGGGTCCCAAATCTCCAGGTTCAAGGGCATCTTCCTACTTCGAAAACATGCATGAGAAACCCAGAAGATGGTGCACCGTGTGATCGGGAAAGGTTTCTAAAACGCACCTCATTTCTCATCACCCTGTGCTCGGGTTCGCCATTCCAGCCGCTTTACTAGCAATCTCCCTCCTTGGAGAATCAGCACCTTTAACCTCCTGTTCCGTACAGGTTGCAATTTGTCCTGAGGATGAACGGGAAGAGGGGGAACCAATGAGACACTAGCTCTAGGTGTTGGGACAGGCACAGGTCACTCTATTTTCCCATCAGGAAGAAGAATTAACCACAGGCTCAGCCTGCCGCCCGGGACCAGAATAGGGCCTGAAGCAATCCTGCGCTTTTGCGGCCAGCTCCCAAGAAAGCGAGTTGAAAAATGGAGCTCAGGGGCACTGCAATTCACAAACCTGCAGAGTTATAAATGATAACTCTCGTCCACAAATATATTGACGGCAGGCAACGAAGAGGATTTGAAAGCAAGGCAGAATTGCAGGAAACAGATTTCAGGAGGTAGATTCGAATCGCCTTTAATGCACGGGAAAAGCGGCAAAACCTCGACAATGATGCCCTTGGCCAAAAAGAGCGTATGCGTTTTTTCCTGAATATATTCAGGAAAAAACGCATACGCCCTTTTTGGCCAACCAAGCAACCTGGAAAGGCAAATCAGCGCTACAAAGAAGTCTCGCTTCCCATCGGTCAAAAGGGCCATGCTGAATAAAGTGTCAAACCCAGAAATGCAGGACAGGCCATGGAGAAACGGGAGCCTTGCTACACTGATGGGCGGGATGTAAATTGCCAACAGCCCCTCTGGAGAAGTGTACGGTGTGTCCTGAAACATCGAAAAAACTCAGCTTAGAGAGCATAGGGCACTTCCACTCATGGGCGTATAAATTGGGAAAACTACAAATCAGCAAGACACAGGCACCCCAAAGTTTAGGGCTGCTCTGTTGACAAGAACCTCCACTTCGTTACACCTTAAATATCCCAGGAAAGAGAAAAATGGATAAAGAAGTTGTGGTCCTTATGTACAATGGAATATCACTCAGCCATGAAATCAACGTCATAAGGCTAGTAGCAGCATGATGAGTGGATTTAGGTACGACGATTCTAAGTGAAATAAGTCACACAGAAAAAGACACTTATCATAAGATATCACTTATAGAGGGAATGTAAAAACCGCTACCCTTGAACTGAATTACAAAACAGAACAGAGTCACACGTTTAGAAAACACACTATGGCTGCTTAACGGGAAAGGTGAGGTGGGGTGATGCGTAAAAGAAGGGTTTCAAATTAGCTCAGAGACCGTTCCATAAACCCAATATGTAATAGACACGACCTACTCCTTGCTCAGTGAACTGGACTCAACACCCCCTATTCACCGCACAAGAATATATCTGACTAGTAAGAATCTTAAAACCTATGTATTGATATCTCTCTGTAAGTGAGTCAAGTGGGTGTAAAGCAGCATAAACACAGCAGTGAAAAGCAGCTAAACCCCTTTATAAAAATCAATCACTTTTAAAAACCCGTGAAACAAAGACAGTGAAAGATAGAGAAATTCTTACTAAATTCGTTCAGGGGCTGTGATGCCACCTGGATTGACCATATCTAGACCCACAGCTGATTGAGACATAAGGGTGGACACTCTTGGGGCTGAAAGGTTTGGTGAGGTTGGGTGAGCAAACGCAGACCCTTTAAAGTAATACTGCGTGGTTCCCATCCCATGGGTCCCAAATCTCCAGGTTCAAGGGCATCTTCCTACTTCGAAAACATGCATGAGAACCCCAGAAGATGGTACACCGTGTGATCGGGAAAGGTTTCTAAAACGCACCTCATTTCTCATCACCCTGTGCTCGGGTTCGCCATTCCAGCCGCTTTACTAGCAATCTCCCTCCTTGGAGAATCAGCACCTTTAACCTCCTGTTCCGTACAGGTTGCAATTTGTCCTGAGGATGAACGGGAAGAGGGGGAACCAATGAGACACTAGCTCTAGGTGTTGGGACAGGCACAGGTCACTCTATTTTCCCATCAGGAAGAAGAATTAACCACAGGCTCAGCCTGCCGCCCGGGACCAGAATAGGGCCTGAAGCAATCCTGCGCTTTTGCGGCCAGCTCCCAAGAAAGCGAGTTGAAAAATGGAGCTCAGGGGCACTGCAATTCACAAACCTGCAGAGTTATAAATGATAACTCTCGTCCACAAATATATTGACGGCAGGCAACGAAGAGGATTTGAAAGCAAGGCAGAATTGCAGGAAACAGATTTCAGGAGGTAGATTCGAATCGCCTTTAAAGCACGGGAAAAGCGGCAAAACCTCGACAATGATGCCCTTGGCCAAAAAGAGCGTATGCGTTTTTTCCTGAATATATTCAGGAAAAAACGCATACGCCCTTTTTGGCCAACCAAGCAACCTGGAAAGGCAAATCAGCGCTACAAAGAAGTCTCGCTTCCCATCGGTCAAAAGGGCCATGCTGAATAAAGTGTCAAACCCAGAAATGCAGGACAGGCCATGGAGAAACGGGAGCCTTGCTACGCTGATGGGCGGGATGTAAATTGCCAACAGCCCCTCTGGAGAAGTGTACGGTGTGTCCTGAAACATCGAAAAAACTCAGCTTAGAGAGCATAGGGCACTTCCACTCATGGGCGTATAAATTGGGAAAACTACAAATCAGCAAGACACAGGCACCCCAAAGTTTAGGGCTGCTCTGTTGACAAGAACCTCCACTTCGTTACACCTTAAATATCCCAGGAAAGAGAAAAATGGATAAAGAAGTTGTGGTCCTTATGTACAATGGAATATCACTCAGCCATGCAATCAACGTCATAAGGCTAGTAGCAGCATGATGAGTGGATTTAGGTACGACGATTCTAAGTGAAATAAGTCACACAGAAAAAGACACTTATCATAAGATATCACTTATAGAGGGAATGTAAAAACCGCTACCCTTGAACTGAATTACAAAACAGAACAGAGTCACACGTTTAGAAAACACACTATGGCTGCTTAACGGGAAAGGTGAGGTGGGGTGATGCGTAAAAGAAGGGTTTCAAATTAGCTCAGAGACCGTTCCATAAACCCAATATGTAATAGACACGACCTACTCCTTGCTCAGTGAACTGGACTCAACACCCCCTATTCACCGCACAAGAATATATCTGACTAGTAAGAATCTTAAAACCTATGTATTGATATCTCTCTGTAAGTGAGTCAAGTGGGTGTAAAGCAGCATAAACACAGCAGTGAAAAGCAGCTAAACCCCTTTATAAAAATCAATCACTTTTAAAAACCCGTGAAACAAAGACAGTGAAAGATAGAGAAATTCTTACTAAATTCGTTCAGGGGCTGTGATGCCACCTGGATTGACCATATCTAGACCCACAGCTGATTGAGACATAAGGGTGGACACTCTTGGGGCTGAAAGGTTTGGTGAGGTTGGGTGAGCAAACGCAGACCCTTTAAAGTAATACTGCGTGGTTCCCATCCCATGGGTCCCAAATCTCCAGGTTCAAGGGCATCTTCCTACTTCGAAAACATGCATGAGAACCCCAGAAGATGGTGCACCGTGTGATCGGGAAAGGTTTCTAAAACGCACCTCATTTCTCATCACCCTGTGCTCGGGTTCGCCATTCCAGCCGCTTTACTAGCAATCTCCCTCCTTGGAGAATCAGCACCTTTAACCTCCTGTTCCGTACAGGTTGCAATTTGTCCTGAGGATGAACGGGAAGAGGGGGAACCAATGAGACACTAGCTCTAGGTGTTGGGACAGGCACAGGTCACTCTATTTTCCCATCAGGAAGAAGAATTAACCACAGGCTCAGCCTGCCGCCCGGGACCAGAATAGGGCCTGAAGCAATCCTGCGCTTTTGCGGCCAGCTCCCAAGAAAGCGAGTTGAAAAATGGAGCTCAGGGGCACTGCAATTCACAAACCTGCAGAGTTATAAATGATAACTCTCATCCACAAATATATTGACGGCAGGCAACGAAGAGGATTTGAAAGCAAGGCAGAATTGCAGGAAAAAGATTTCAGGAGGTAGATTCGAATCGCCTTTAAAGCACGGGAAAAGCGGCAAAACCTCGACAATGATGCCCTTGGCCAAAAAGAGCGTATGCGTTTTTTCCTGAATATATTCAGGAAAAAACGCATACGCTCTTTTTGGCCAAGCAAGCAACCTGGAAAGGCAAATCAGCGCTACAAAGAAGTCTCGCTTCCCATCGGTCAAAAGGGCCATGCTGAATAAAGTGTCAAACCCAGAAATGCAGGACAGGCCATGGAGAAACGGGAGCCTTGCTACGCTGATGGGCGGGATGTAAATTGCCAACAGCCCCTCTGGAGAAGTGTACGGTGTGTCCTGAAACATCGAAAAAACTCAGCTTAGAGAGCATAGGGCACTTCCACTCATGGGCGTATAAATTGGGAAAACTACAAATCAGCAAGACACAGGCACCCCAAAGTTTAGGGCTGCTCTGTTGACAAGAACCTCCACTTCGTTACACCTTAAATATCCCAGGAAAGAGAAAAATGGATAAAGAAGTTGTGGTCCTTATGTACAATGGAATATCACTCAGCCATGAAATCAACGTCATAAGGCTAGTAGCAGCATGATGAGTGGATTTAGGTACGACGATTCTAAGTGAAATAAGTCACACAGAAAAAGACACTTATCATAAGATATCACTTATAGAGGGAATGTAAAAACCGCTACCCTTGAACTGAATTACAAAACAGAACAGAGTCACACGTTTAGAAAACACACTATGGCTGCTTAACGGGAAAGGTGAGGTGGGGTGATTCGTAAAAGAAGGGTTTCAAATTAGCTCAGAGACCGTTCCATAAACCCAATATGTAATAGACACGACCTACTCCTTGCTCAGTGAACTGGACTCAACACCCCCTATTCACCGCCCAAGAATATATCTGACTACTAAGAATCTTAAAACCTATGTATTGATATCTCTCTTTAAGTGAGTCAAGTGGGTGTAAAGCGGCATAAACACAGCAGTGAAAAGAAGCTAAACCCCGTTATAAAAATCAATCACTTTTAAAAACCCGTGAAACAAAGACAGTGAAAGATAGAGAAATTCTTACTAAATTCGTTCAGGGGCTGTGATGCCACCTGGATTGACCATATCTAGACCCACAGCTGATTGAGACATAAGGGTGGACACTCTTGGGGCTGAAAGGTTTGGTGAGGTTGGGTGAGCAAACGCAGACCCTTTAAAGTAATACTGCGTGGTTCCCATCCCATGGGTCCCAAATCTCCAGGTTCAAGGGCATCTTCCTACTTCGAAAACATGCATGAGAACCCCAGAAGATGGTACACCGTGTGATCGGGAAAGGTTTCTAAAACGCACCTCATTTCTCATCACCCTGTGCTCGGGTTCGCCATTCCAGCCGCTTTACTAGCAATCTCCCTCCTTGGAGAATCAGCACCTTTAACCTCCTGTTCCGTACAGGTTGCAATTTGTCCTGAGGATGAACGGGAAGAGGGGGAACCAATGAGACACTAGCTCTAGGTGTTGGGACAGGCACAGGTCACTCTATTTTCCCATCAGGAAGAAGAATTAACCACAGGCTCAGCCTGCCGCCCGGGACCAGAATAGGGCCTGAAGCAATCCTGCGCTTTTGCGGCCAGCTCCCAAGAAAGCGAGTTGAAAAATGGAGCTCAGGGGCACTGCAATTCACAAACCTGCAGAGTTATAAATGATAACTCTCGTCCACAAATATATTGACGGCAGGCAACGAAGAGGATTTGAAAGCAAGGCAGAATTGCAGGAAAAAGATTTCAGGAGGTAGATTCGAATCGCCTTTAAAGCACGGGAAAAGCGGCAAAACCTCGACAATGATGCCCTTGGCCAAAAAGAGCGTATGCGTTTTTTCCTGAATATATTCAGGAAAAAACGCATACGCCCTTTTTGGCCAAGCAAGCAACCTGGAAAGGCAAATCAGCGCTACAAAGAAGTCTCGCTTCCCATCGGTCAAAAGGGCCATGCTGAATAAAGTGTCAAACCCAGAAATGCAGGACAGGCCATGGAGAAACGGGAGCCTTGCTACGCTGATGGGCGGGATGTAAATTGCCAACAGCCCCTCTGGAGAAGTGTACGGTGTGTCCTGAAACATCGAAAAAACTCAGCTTAGAGAGCATAGGGCACTTCCACTCATGGGCGTATAAATTGGGAAAACTACAAATCAGCAAGACACAGGCACCCCAAAGTTTAGGGCTGCTCTGTTGACAAGAACCTCCACTTCGTTACACCTTAAATATCCCAGGAAAGAGAAAAATGGATAAAGAAGTTGTGGTCCTTATGTACAATGGAATATCACTCAGCCATGAAATCAACGTCATAAGGCTAGTAGCAGCATGATGAGTGGATTTAGGTACGACGATTCTAAGTGAAATAAGTCACACAGAAAAAGACACTTATCATAAGATATCACTTATAGAGGGAATGTAAAAACCGCTACCCTTGAACTGAATTACAAAACAGAACAGAGTCACACGTTTAGAAAACACACTATGGCTGCTTAACGGGAAAGGTGAGGTGGGGTGATGCGTAAAAGAAGGGTTTCAAATTAGCTCAGAGACCGTTCCATAAACCCAATATGTAATAGACACGACCTACTCCTTGCTCTGTGAACTGGACTCAACACCCCCTATTCACCGCACAAGAATATATCTGACTAGTAAGAATCTTAAAACCTATGTATTGATATCTCTCTGTAAGTGAGTCAAGTGGGTGTAAAGCAGCATAAACACAGCAGTGAAAAGCAGCTAAACCCCTTTATAAAAATCAATCACTTTTAAAAACCCGTGAAACAAAGACAGTGAAAGATAGAGAAATTCTTACTAAATTCGTTCAGGGGCTGTGATGCCACCTGGATTGACCATATCTAGACCCACAGCTGATTGAGACATAAGGGTGGACACTCTTGGGGCTGAAAGGTTTGGTGAGGTTGGGTGAGCAAACGCAGACCCTTTAAAGTAATACTGCGTGGTTCCCATCCCATGGGTCCCAAATCTCCAGGTTCAAGGGCATCTTCCTACTTCGAAAACATGCATGAGAACCCCAGAAGATGGTACACCGTGTGATCGGGAAAGGTTTCTAAAACGCACCTCATTTCTCATCACCCTGTGCTCGGGTTCGCCATTCCAGCCGCTTTACTAGCAATCTCCCTCCTTGGAGAATCAGCACCTTTAACCTCCTGTTCCGTACAGGTTGCAATTTGTCCTGAGGATGAACGGGAAGAGGGGGAACCAATGAGACACTAGCTCTAGGTGTTGGGACAGGCACAGGTCACTCTATTTTCCCATCAGGAAGAAGAATTAACCACAGGCTCAGCCTGCCGCCCGGGACCAGAATAGGGCCTGAAGCAATCCTGCGCTTTTGCGGCCAGCTCCCAAGAAAGCGAGTTGAAAAATGGAGCTCAGGGGCACTGCAATTCACAAACCTGCAGAGTTATAAATGATAACTCTCGTCCACAAATATATTGACGGCAGGCAACGAAGAGGATTTGAAAGCAAGGCAGAATTGCAGGAAACAGATTTCAGGAGGTAGATTCGAATCGCCTTTAAAGCACGGGAAAAGCGGCAAAACCTCGACAATGATGCCCTTGGCCAAAAAGAGCGTATGCGTTTTTTCCTGAATATATTCAGGAAAAAACGCATACGCCCTTTTTGGCCAACCAAGCAACCTGGAAAGGCAAATCAGCGCTACAAAGAAGTCTCACTTCCCATCGGTCAAAAGGGCCATGCTGAATAAAGTGTCAAACCCAGAAATGCAGGACAGGCCATGGAGAAACGGGAGCCTTGCTACGCTGATGGGCGGGATGTAAATTGCCAACAGCCCCTCTGGAGAAGTGTACGGTGTGTCCTGAAACATCGAAAAAACTCAGCTTAGAGAGCATAGGGCACTTCCACTCATGGGCGTATAAATTGGGAAAACTACAAATCAGCAAGACACAGGCACCCCAAAGTTTAGGGCTGCTCTGTTGACAAGAACCTCCACTTCGTTACACCTTAAATATCCCAGGAAAGAGAAAAATGGATAAAGAAGTTGTGGTCCTTATGTACAATGGAATATCACTCAGCCATGCAATCAACGTCATAAGGCTAGTAGCAGCATGATGAGTGGATTTAGGTACGACGATTCTAAGTGAAATAAGTCACACAGAAAAAGACACTTATCATAAGATATCACTTATAGAGGGAATGTAAAAACCGCTACCCTTGAACTGAATTACAAAACAGAACAGAGTCACACGTTTAGAAAACACACTATGGCTGCTTAACGGGAAAGGTGAGGTGGGGTGATGCGTAAAAGAAGGGTTTCAAATTAGCTCAGAGACCGTTCCATAAACCCAATATGTAATAGACACGACCTACTCCTTGCTCAGTGAACTGGACTCAACACCCCCTATTCACCGCACAAGAATATATCTGACTAGTAAGAATCTTAAAACCTATGTATTGATATCTCTCTGTAAGTGAGTCAAGTGGGTGTAAAGCAGCATAAACACAGCAGTGAAAAGCAGCTAAACCCCTTTATAAAAATCAATCACTTTTAAAAACCCGTGAAACAAAGACAGTGAAAGATAGAGAAATTCTTACTAAATTCGTTCAGGGGCTGTGATGCCACCTGGATTGACCATATCTAGACCCACAGCTGATTGAGACATAAGGGTGGACACTCTTGGGGCTGAAAGGTTTGGTGAGGTTGGGTGAGCAAACGCAGACCCTTTAAAGTAATACTGCGTGGTTCCCATCCCATGGGTCCCAAATCTCCAGGTTCAAGGGCATCTTCCTACTTCGAAAACATGCATGAGAACCCCAGAAGATGGTGCACCGTGTGATCGGGAAAGGTTTCTAAAACGCACCTCATTTCTCATCACCCTGTGCTCGGGTTCGCCATTCCAGCCGCTTTACTAGCAATCTCCCTCCTTGGAGAATCAGCACCTTTAACCTCCTGTTCCGTACAGGTTGCAATTTGTCCTGAGGATGAACGGGAAGAGGGGGAACCAATGAGACACTAGCTCTAGGTGTTGGGACAGGCACAGGTCACTCTATTTTCCCATCAGGAAGAAGAATTAACCACAGGCTCAGCCTGCCGCCCGGGACCAGAATAGGGCCTGAAGCAATCCTGCGCTTTTGCGGCCAGCTCCCAAGAAAGCGAGTTGAAAAATGGAGCTCAGGGGCACTGCAATTCACAAACCTGCAGAGTTATAAATGATAACTCTCATCCACAAATATATTGACGGCAGGCAACGAAGAGGATTTGAAAGCAAGGCAGAATTGCAGGAAAAAGATTTCAGGAGGTAGATTCGAATCGCCTTTAAAGCACGGGAAAAGCGGCAAAACCTCGACAATGATGCCCTTGGCCAAAAAGAGCGTATGCGTTTTTTCCTGAATATATTCAGGAAAAAACGCATACGCTCTTTTTGGCCAAGCAAGCAACCTGGAAAGGCAAATCAGCGCTACAAAGAAGTCTCGCTTCCCATCGGTCAAAAGGGCCATGCTGAATAAAGTGTCAAACCCAGAAATGCAGGACAGGCCATGGAGAAACGGGAGCCTTGCTACGCTGATGGGCGGGATGTAAATTGCCAACAGCCCCTCTGGAGAAGTGTACGGTGTGTCCTGAAACATCGAAAAAACTCAGCTTAGAGAGCATAGGGCACTTCCACTCATGGGCGTATAAATTGGGAAAACTACAAATCAGCAAGACACAGGCACCCCAAAGTTTAGGGCTGCTCTGTTGACAAGAACCTCCACTTCGTTACACCTTAAATATCCCAGGAAAGAGAAAAATGGATAAAGAAGTTGTGGTCCTTATGTACAATGGAATATCACTCAGCCATGAAATCAACGTCATAAGGCTAGTAGCAGCATGATGAGTGGATTTAGGTACGACGATTCTAAGTGAAATAAGTCACACAGAAAAAGACACTTATCATAAGATATCACTTATAGAGGGAATGTAAAAACCGCTACCCTTGAACTGAATTACAAAACAGAACAGAGTCACACGTTTAGAAAACACACTATGGCTGCTTAACGGGAAAGGTGAGGTGGGGTGATTCGTAAAAGAAGGGTTTCAAATTAGCTCAGAGACCGTTCCATAAACCCAATATGTAATAGACACGACCTACTCCTTGCTCAGTGAACTGGACTCAACACCCCCTATTCACCGCCCAAGAATATATCTGACTACTAAGAATCTTAAAACCTATGTATTGATATCTCTCTTTAAGTGAGTCAAGTGGGTGTAAAGCGGCATAAACACAGCAGTGAAAAGAAGCTAAACCCCGTTATAAAAATCAATCACTTTTAAAAACCCGTGAAACAAAGACAGTGAAAGATAGAGAAATTCTTACTAAATTCATTCAGGGGCTGTGATGCCACCTGGATTGACCATATCTAGACTCACAGCTGATTGAGACATAAGGGTGGACACTCTTGGGGCTGAGAGGTTTGGTGAGGTTGGGTGAGCAAACGCAGACCCTTTAAAGTAATACTGCGTGGTTCCCATCCCATGGGTCCCAAATCTCCAGGTTCAAGGGCATCTTCCTACTTCGAAAACATGCATGAGAAACCCAGAAGATGGTACGCCGTGTGATCGGGAAAGGTTTCTAAAACGCACCTCATTTCTCATCTCCCTGTGCTCGGGTTCGCCATTCCAGCCGCTTTACTAGCAATCTCCCTCCTTGGAGAATCAGCACCTTTAACCTCCTGTTCCGTACAGGTTGCAATTTGTCCTGAGGATGAACGGGAAGAGGGAGAACCAATGAGAAACTAGCTCTAGGTGTTGGGACAGGCACAGGTCACTCTATTTTCCCATCAGGAAGAAGAATTAACCACAGGCTCAGCCTGCCGCCCGGGACCAGAATAGGGCCTGAAGCAATCCTGCGCTTTTGCGGCCAGCTCCCAAGAAAGCGAGTTGAAAAATGGAGCTCAGGGGCACTGCAATTCACAAACCTGCAGAGTTATAAATGATAACTCTCGTCCACAAATATATTCACGGCAGGCAACGAAGAGGATTTGAAAGCAAGGCAGAATTGCAGGAAACAGATTTCAGGAGGTAGATTCGAATCGCCTTTAAACCACGGGAAAAGCGGCAAAACCTCGACAATGATGCCCTTGGCCAAAAAGGGCGTATGCGTTTTTTCCTGAATATATTCAGGAAAAAACGCATACGCCCTTTTTGGCCAACCAAGCAACCTGGAAAGGCAAATCAGCGCTACAAAGAAGTCTCGCTTCCCATCGGTCAAAAGGACCATGCTGAATAAAGTGTCAAAACCAGAAATGCAGGACAGGCCATGGAGAAACGGGAGCCTTGCTACGCTGATGGGCGGGATGTAAATTGCCAACAGCCACTCTGGAGAAGTGTACGGTGTGTCCTGAAACATCGAAAAAACTCAGCTTAGAGAGCATAGGGCACTTCCACTCATGGGCGTATAAATTGGGAAAACTAAAAATCAGCAAGACACAGGCACCCCAAAGTTTAGGGCTGCTCTGTTGACAAGAACCTCCACTTCGTTACACCCTAAATATCCCAGGAAAGAGAAAAATGGATAAAGAAGTTGTGGTCCTTATGTACAATGGAATATCACTCAGCCATGAAATCAACGTCATAAGGCTAGTAGCAGCATGATGAGTGGATTTAGGTACGACGATTCTAAGTGAAATAAGTCACACAGAAAAAGACACTTATCATAAGATATCACTTATAGAGGGAATGTAAAAACCGCGACCCTTGAACTGAATTACAAAACAGAACAGAGTCACACGTTTAGAAAACACACTATGGCTGCTTAACGGGAAAGGTGAGGTGGGGTGATGCATAAAAGAAGGGTTTCAAATTAGCTCAGAGACCGTTCCATAAACCCAATATGTAATAGACACGACCTACTCCTTGCTCAGTGAACTGGACTCAACACCCCCTATTCACCGCCCAAGAATATATCTGAGTAGTAAGAATGTTAAAACCTATGTATTGATATCTCTCTGTAAGTGAGTCAAGTGGGTGTAAAGCGGCATAAACACAGCAGTGAAAAGCAGCTAAACCCCTTTATAAAAATCAATCACTTTTAAAAACCCGTGAAACAAAGACAGTGAAAGATAGAGAAATTCTTACTAAATTCGTTCAGGGGCTGTGATGCCACCTGGATTGACCATATCTAGACCCACAGCTGATTCAGACATAAGGGTGGACACTCTTGGGGCTGAGAGGTTTGGTGAGGTTGGGTGAGCAAAAGCAGACCCTTTAAAGTAATACTGCGTGGTTCCCATCCCATGGGTCCCAAATCTCCAGGTTCAAGGGCATCTTCCTACTTCGAAAACATGCATTAGAAACCCAGAAGATGGTGCACCGTGTGATCAGGAAAGGTTTCTAAAACGCACCTCATTTCTCATCTCCTTGTGCTCGGGTTCGCCATTCCAGCCGCTTTACTAGCAATCTCCCTCCTTGGAGTATCAGCACCTTTAACCTCCTGTTCCGTACAGGTTGCAATTTGTCCTGAGGATGAACGGGAAGAGGGGGAACCAATGAGACACTAGCTCTAGGTGTTGGGACAGGCACAGGTCACTCTATTTTCCCATCAGGAAGAAGAATTAACCACAGGCTCAGCCTTCCGCCCGGAAGCAGAATAGTGCCTGAAGTAATCCTTAGCTTTTGCTGCCAGCTCCCAAGAAAACGAGTTGAAAAATGGAGCTCAGGGGCACTGCAATTCACAAACCTGCAGAGATATAAATGATAACTCTCGTCCACAAATATATTGACGGAAGGCAACGAAGAGGATTTGAAAGCAAGGCAGAATTGCAGGAAACAGATTTCAGGAGGTAGATTCGAATCGCCTTTAAAGCACGGGAAAAGCGGCAAAACCTCGACAATGATGCCCTTGGCCAAAAAGGGCGTATGCGTTTTTTCCTGAATATATTCAGGAAAAAACGCATACGCCCTTTTTGGCCAACCAAGCAACCTGGAAAGGCAAATCAGTGTTATAAAGAAGTCTCGCTTCCCATAGGTCAAAAGGGCCATGCTGAATAAAGTGTCAACACCAGATATGCAGGACAGGCCATGGAGAAACGGGAGCCTTGCTACGCTGATGGGCGGGATGTAAATTGCCAACAGCCACTCTGGAGAAGTGTACGGTGTGTCCTGAAACATCGAAAAAACTCAGCTTAGAGAGCATAAGGCACTACCACTAGTGGGCGTATAAATTGGGGAAACTACAAATCAGCAAGACACAGGCACCCCAAAGTTTAGGGCTGCTCTGTTGACAAGAACCTCCACTTGGTTACATCTTAAATATCCCAGGAAAGAGAAAAATGGATAAAGAAGTTGTGGTCCTTATGTACAATGGAATATCACTCAGCCATGAAATCAACGTCATAAGGCTAGTAGCAGCATGATGAGTGGATTTAGGTACGACGATTCTAAGTGAAATAAGTCCCACAGAAAAAGACACTTATCATAAGATATCACTTATAGAGGGAATGTAAAAACCGCGACCCTTGAACTGAATTACAAAACAGAACAGAGTCACATGTTTAGAAAACACACTATGGCTGCTTAACAGGAAAAGTGAGGTGGGGTGATGCGTAAAAGAAGGGTTTCAAATTAGCTCAGAGACCGTTCCATAAACCCAATATGTAATAGACACGACCTACTCCTTGCTCAGTGAACTGGACTCAACACCCCCTATTCACCGCCCAAGAATATATCTGACTACTAAGAATCTTAAAACCTATGTATTGATATCTCTCTGTAAGTGAGTCAAGTGGGTGTAAAGCGGCATAAACACAGCAGTGAAAAGCAGCTAAACCCCTTTATAAAAATCAATCACTTTTAAAAACCCGTGAAACAAAGACAGTGAAAGAGAGAGAAATTCTTACTAAATTCGTTCAGGGGCTGTGATGCCACCTGGATTGACCATATCTAGACCCACAGCTGATTGAGACATAAGGGTGGACACTCTTGGGGCTGAGAGGTTTGGTGAGGTTGGGTGAGCAAACGCAGACCCTTTGAAGTAATACTGCATGGTTCCCATCCCATGGGTCCCAAATCTCCAGGTTCAAGGTTATCTTCCTACTTCGAAAACATGCATGAGAAACCCAGAAGATGGTACACCGTGAGATCGGGAAAGGTTTCTAAAACGCACTTCATTTCTCATCTC
Source organism: Balaenoptera borealis (assembly GCF_965194805.1). NCBI lineage: Eukaryota > Metazoa > Chordata > Mammalia > Artiodactyla > Balaenopteridae > Balaenoptera > Balaenoptera borealis. The sequence goes on from NW_028123654.1 coordinate 338,984, forward strand.
CTTGTGCTCGGGTTCGCCATTCCAGCCACTTTAGTAGCAAGCTCCCTCCTTGGAGAATCAGCACCTTTAACCTCCTGTTCCGTACCGGTTGCAATTTGAATTGAGGATGAACGGGAAGAGGGGGAACCAATGAGACACTAGCTCTAGGTGTTGGGACAGGCACAGGTCACTCTATTTTCCCATCAGGAAGAAGAATTAACCACAGGCTCAGCCTGCCGCCCGGGACCAAAATAGGGCCTGAAGCAATCATGCGCTTTTGCGGCCAGCTCCCAAGAAAGCGAGTTGAAAAATGGAGCTCAGGGGCACTGCAATTCACAAACCTGCAGAGTTATAAATGATAACTCTCGTCCTCAAATATATTGAGGGAAGGCAACGAAGAGGATTTGAAAGCACGGCAGAATTGCAGGAAACAGATTTCAGGAGGTATATTCAAATCGCCTTTAAAGCACGGGAAAAGCGGCAAAACCTCGACAATGATGCCCTTGGCCAAAAAGGGCGTATGCGTTTTTTCCTGAATATATTCAGGAAAAAACGCATACGCCCTTTTTGGCCAACCAAGCAACCTGGAAAGGCAAATCAGCGCTACAAAGAAGTCTCGCTTCCCATCGGTCAAAAGGGCCATGCTGAATAAAGTGTCAAAACCAGAAATGCAGGACAGGCCATGGAGAAACGGGAGCCTTGCTACGCTGATGGGCGGGATGTAAATTGCCAACAGCCACTCTGGAGAAGTGTACGGTGTGTCCTGAAACATCGAAAAAACTCAGCTTAGAGAGCATAGGGCACTTCCACTCATGGGCGTATAAATTGGGAAAACTACAAATCAGCAAGACACAGGCACCCCAAAGTTTAGGGCTGCTCTGTTGACAAGAACCTCCACTTCGTTACACCCTAAATATCCCAGGAAAGAGAAAAATGGATAAAGAAGTTGTGGTCCTTATGTACAATGGAATATCACTCAGCCATGAAATCAACGTCATAAGGCTAGTAGCAGCATGATGAGTGGATTTAGGTACGACGATTCTAAGTGAAATAAGTCACACAGAAAAAGACACTTATCATAAGATATCACTTATAGAGGGAATGTAAAAACCGCGACCCTTGAACTGAATTACAAAACAGAACAGAGTCACACGTTTAGAAAACACACTATGGCTGCTTAACGGGAAAGGTGAGGTGGGGTGATGCATAAAAGAAGGGTTTCAAATTAGCTCAGAGACCGTTCCATAAACCCAATATGTAATAGACACGACCTACTCCTTGCTCAGTGAACTGGACTCAACACCCCCTATTCACCGCCCAAGAATATATCTGACTAGTAAGAATGTTAAAACCTATGTATTGATATCTCTCTGTAAGTGAGTCAAGTGGGTGTAAAGCGGCATAAACACAGCAGTGAAAAGCAGCTAAACCCCTTTATAAAAATCAATCACTTTTAAAAACCCGTGAAACAAAGACAGTGAAAGATAGAGAAATTCTTACTAAATTCGTTCAGGGGCTGTGATGCCACCTGGATTGACCATATCTAGACCCACAGCTGATTCAGACATAAGGGTGGACACTCTTGGGGCTGAGAGGTTTGGTGAGGTTGGGTGAGCAAACGCAGACCCTTTAAAGTAATACTGCGTGGTTCCCATCCCATGGGTCCCAAATCTCCAGGTTCAAGGGCATCTTCCTACTTCGAAAACATGCATTAGAAACCCAGAAGATGGTGCACCGTGTGATCGGGAAAGGTTTCTAAAACGCACCTCATTTCTCATCTCCTTGTGCTCGGGTTCGCCATTCCAGCCGCTTTACTAGCAATCTCCCTCCTTGGAGAATCAGCACCTTTAACCTCCTGTTCCGTACAGGTTGCAATTTGTCCTGAGGATGAACGGGAAGAGGGGGAACCAATGAGACACTAGCTCTAGGTGTTGGGACAGGCACAGGTCACTCTATTTTCCCATCAGGAAGAAGAATTAACCACAGGCTCAGCCTTCCGCCCAGAACCAGAATAGGGCCTGAAGCAATCCTGCGCTTTTGCGGCCAGCTCCCAAGAAAGCGAGTTGAAAAATGGAGCTCAGGGGCACTGCAATTCACAAACCTGCAGAGTTATAAATCATAACTCTCGTCCTCAAATATATTGAGGGAAGGCCACGAAGAGGATTTGAAAGCAAGGCAGAATTGCAGGAAACAGATTTCAGGAGGTAGATTCGAATCGCTTTTATAGCACGGGAAAAGCGGCAAAACCTCGACCATGATGCCCTTGGCCAAAAAGTGCGTATGCGTTTTTTCCTGAATATATTTCCTGAATATATTCAGGAAAAAACGCATACGCCCTTTTTGGCCAACCAAGCAACCTGGAAAGGCAAATCAGCGCTACAAAGAAGTCTCGCTTCCCATCGGTCAAAAGGGCCATGCTGAATAAAGTGTCAAAACCAGAAATACAGGACAGGCCATGGAGAAACGGGAGCCTTGCTACGCTGATGGGCGGGATGTAAATTGCAAACAGCCACTCTGGAGAAGTGTACGGTGTGTCCTGAAACATCGAAAAAACTCAGCTTAGAGAGCATAGGGCACTTCCACTCATGGGCGTATAAATTGGGAAAACTACAAATCAGCAAGACACAGGCACCCCAAAGTTTAGGGCTGCTCTGTTGACGAGAACCTCCACTTCGTTACACCCTAAATATCCCAGGAAAGAGACAACTGGATAAAGAAGTTGTGGTCCTTATGTACAATGGAATATCACTCAGCCATGAAATCAACGTCATAAGGCTAGTAGCAGCATGATGAGTGGATTTAGGTACGACGATTCTAAGTGAAATAAGTCACACAGAAAAAGACACTTATCATAAGATATCACTTATAGAGGGAATGTAAAAACCGCTACCCTTGAACTGAATTACAAAACAGAACAGAGTCACACGTTTAGAAAACACACTATGGCTGCTTAACGGGAAAGGTGAGGTGGGGTGATGCATAAAAGAAGGGTTTCAAATTAGCTCAGAGACCGTTCCATAAACCCAATATGTAATAGACACGACCTACTCCTTGCTCAGTGAACTGGACTCAACACCCCCTATTCACCGCCCAAGAATATATCTGACTAGTAAGAATGTTAAAACCTATGTATTGATATCTCTCTGTAAGTGAGTCAAGTGGGTGTAAAGCGGCATAAACACAGCAGTGAAAAGCAGCTAAACCCCTTTATAAAAATCAATCACTTTTAAAAACCCGTGAAACAAAGACAGTGAAAGATAGAGAAATTCTTACTAAATTCGTTCAGGGGCTGTGATGCCACCTGGATTGACCATATCTAGACCCACAGCTGATTCAGACATAAGGGTGGACACTCTTGGGGCTGAGAGGTTTGGTGAGGTTGGGTGAGCAAACGCAGACCCTTTAAAGTAATACTGCGTGGTTCCCATCCCATGGGTCCCAAATCTCCAGGTTCAAGGGCATCTTCCTACTTCGAAAACATGCATGAGAAACCCAGAAGATGGTGCACCGTGTGATCGGGAAAGGTTTCTAAAACGCACCTCATTTCTCATCTCCTTGTGCTCGGGTTCGCCATTCCAGCCGCTTTACTAGCAATCTCCCTCCTTGGAGAATCAGCACCTTTAACCTCCTGTTCCGTACAGGTTGCAATTTGTCCTGAGGATGAACGGGAAGAGGGGGAACCAATGAGACACTAGCTCTAGGTGTTGGGACAGGCACAGGTCACTCTATTTTCCCATCAGGAAGAAGAATTAACCACAGGCTCAGCCTGCCGCCCGGGACCAGAATAGGGCTTGAAGCAATCCTGCGCTTTTGCGGCCAGCTCCCAAGAAAGCGAGTTGAAAAATGGAGCTCAGGGGCACTGCAATCCACAAACCTGCAGAGTTATAAATCATAACTCTCGTCCTCAAATATATTGAGGGAAGGCCACGAAGAGGATTTGAAAGCAAGGCAGAATTGCAGGAAACAGATTTCAGGAGGTAGATTCGAATCGCTTTTATAGCACGGGAAAAGCGGCAAAACCTCGACCATGATGCCCTTGGCCAAAAAGGGCGTATGCGTTTTTTCCTGAATATATTCAGGAAAAAACGCATACGCCCTTTTTGGCCAACCAAGCAACCTGGAAAGGCAAATCAGCGCTACAAAGAAGTCTCGCTTCCCATCGGTCAAAAGGGCCATGCTGAATAAAGTGTCAAAACCAGAAATGCAGAACAGGCCATGGAGAAACGGGAGCCCTGCTACGCTGATGGGCGGGATGTAAATTGCCAACAGCCACTCTGGAGAAGTGTACGGTGTGTCCTGAAACATCGAAAAAACTCAGCTTAGAGAGCATAGGGCACTTCCACTCATGGGCGTATAAATTGGGAAAACTAAAAATCAGCAAGACACAGGCACCCCAAAGTTTAGGGCTGCTCTGTTGACAAGAACCTCCACTTCGTTACACCTTAAATATCCCAGGAAAGAGAAAAATGGATAAAGAAGTTGTGGTCCTTATGTACAATGGAATATCACTCAGCCATGAAATCAACGTCATAAGGCTAGTAGCAGCATGATGAGTGGATTTAGGTACGACGATTCTAAGTGAAATAAGTCACACAGAAAAAGACACTTATCATAAGATATCACTTATAGAGGGAATGTAAAAACCGCGACCCTTGAACTGAATTACAAAACAGAACAGAGTCACACGTTTAGAAAACACACTATGGCTGCTTAACGGGAAAGGGGAGGTGGGGTGATGCATAAAAGAAGGGTTTCAAATTAGCTCAGAGACCGTTCCATAAACCCAATATGTAATAGACACGACCTACTCCTTGCTCAGTGAACTGGACTCAACACCCCCTATTCACCGCCCAAGAATATATCTGACTAGTAAGAATGTTAAAACCTATGTATTGATATCTCTCTGTAAGTGAGTCAAGTGGGTGTAAAGCGGCATAAACACAGCAGTGAAAAGCAGCTAAACCCCTTTATAAAAATCAATCACTTTTAAAAACCCGTGAAACAAAGACAGTGAAAGATAGAGAAATTCTTACTAAATTCGTTCAGGGGCTGTGATGCCACCTGGATTGACCATATCTAGACCCACAGCTGATTCAGACATAAGGGTGGACACTCTTGGGGCTGAGAGGTTTGGTGAGGTTGGGTGAGCAAACGCAGACCCTTTAAAGTAATACTGCGTGGTTCCCATCCCATGGGTCCCAAATCTCCAGGTTCAAGGGCATCTTCCTACTTCGAAAACATGCATGAGAAACCCAGAAGATGGTGCACCGTGTGATCGGGAAAGGTTTCTAAAACGCACCTCATTTCTCATCTCCTTGTGCTCGGGTTCGCCATTCCAGCCGCTTTACTAGCAATCTCCCTCCTTGGAGAATCAGCACCTTTAACCTCCTGTTCCGTACAGGTTGCAATTTGTCCTGAGGATGAACGGGAAGAGGGGGAACCAATGAGACACTAGCTCTAGGTGTTGGGACAGGCACAGGTCACTCTATTTTCCCATCAGGAAGAAGAATTAACCACAGGCTCAGCCTGCCGCCCGGGACCAGAATAGGGCTTGAAGCAATCCTGCGCTTTTGCGGCCAGCTCCCAAGAAAGCGAGTTGAAAAATGGAGCTCAGGGGCACTGCAATCCACAAACCTGCAGAGTTATAAATCATAACTCTCGTCCTCAAATATATTGAGGGAAGGCCACGAAGAGGATTTGAAAGCAAGGCAGAATTGCAGGAAACAGATTTCAGGAGGTAGATTCGAATCGCTTTTATAGCACGGGAAAAGCGGCAAAACCTCGACCATGATGCCCTTGGCCAAAAAGGGCGTATGCGTTTTTTCCTGAATATATTCAGGAAAAAACGCATACGCCCTTTTTGGCCAACCAAGCAACCTGGAAAGGCAAATCAGCGCTACAAAGAAGTCTCGCTTCCCATCGGTCAAAAGGGCCATGCTGAATAAAGTGTCAAAACCAGAAATGCAGAACAGGCCATGGAGAAACGGGAGCCCTGCTACGCTGATGGGCGGGATGTAAATTGCCAACAGCCACTCTGGAGAAGTGTACGGTGTGTCCTGAAACATCGAAAAAACTCAGCTTAGAGAGCATAGGGCACTTCCACTCATGGGCGTATAAATTGGGAAAACTAAAAATCAGCAAGACACAGGCACCCCAAAGTTTAGGGCTGCTCTGTTGACAAGAACCTCCACTTCGTTACACATTAAATATCCCAGGAAAGAGAAAAATGGATAAAGAAGTTGTGGTCCTTATGTACAATGGAATATCACTCAGCCATGAAATCAACGTCATAAGGCTAGTAGCAGCATGATGAGTGGATTTAGGTACGACGATTCTAAGTGAAATAAGTCACACAGAAAAAGACACTTATCATAAGATATCACTTATAGAGGGAATGTAAAAACCGCGACCCTTGAACTGAATTACAAAACAGAACAGAGTCACACGTTTAGAAAACACACTATGGCTGCTTAACGGGAAAGGGGAGGTGGCGTGATGCATAAAAGAAGGGTTTCAAATTAGCTCAGAGACCGTTCCATAAACCCAATATGTAATAGACACGACCTACTCCTTGCTCAGTGAACTGGACTCAACACCCCCTATTCACCGCCCAAGAATATATCTGACTAGTAAGAATCTTAAAACCTATGTATTGATATCTCTCTGTAAGTGAGTCAAGTGGGTGTAAAGCGGCATAAACACAGCAGTGAAAAGCAGCTAAACCCCTTTATAAAAATCAATCACTTTTAAAAACCCGTGAAACAAAGACAGTGAAAGATAGAGAAATTCTTACTAAATTCGTTCAGGGGCTGTGATGCCACCTGGATTGACCATATCTAGACCCACAGCTGATTCAGACATAAGGGTGGACACTCTTGGGGCTGAGAGGTTTGGTGAGGTTGGGTGAGCAAACGCAGACCCTTTAAAGTAATACTGCGTGGGTCCCATCCCATGGGTCCCAAATCTCCAGGTTCAAGGGCATCTTCCTACTTCGAAAACATGCATGAGAAACCCAGAAGATGGTGCACCGTGTGATCGGGAAAGGTTTCTAAAACGCACCTCATTTCTCACCTCCCTGTGCTCGGGGTCGCCATTCCAGCCGCTTTACTAGCAATCTCCCTCCTTGGAGAATCAGCACCTTTAACCTCCTTTTCCGTACAGGTTGCAATTTGTCCTGAGGATGAACGGGAAGAGGGGGAACCAATGAGACACTAGCTCTAGGTGTTGGGACAGGCACAGGTCACTCTATTTTCCCATCAGGAAGAAGAATTAACCACAGGCTCAGCCTGCCGCCCGGGACCAGAATAGGGCCTGAAGCAATCCTGCGCTTTTGCGGCCAGCTCCCAAGAAAGCGAGTTGAAAAATGGAGCTCAGGGGCACTGCAATTCACAAACCTGCAGAGTTATAAATGATGACTCTCGTCCACAAATATATTGACGGCAGACAACGAAGAGGATTTGAAAGCAAGGCAGAATTGCAGGAAACAGATTTCAGGAGGTAGATTCGAATCGCCTTTAAAGCACGGGAAAAGCGGCAAAAACCTCGACAATGATGCCCTTGGCCAAAAAGAGCGTATGCGTTTTTTCCTGAATATATTCAGGAAAAAACGCATACGCCCTTTTTGGCCAACCAAGCAACCTGGAAAGGCAAATCAGCGCTACAAAGAAGTCTCGCTTCCCATCGGTGAAAAGGGCCATGCTGAATAAAGTGTCAAAACCAGAAATGCAGGACAGGCCATGGAGAAACGGGAGCCTTGCTACGCTGATGGGCGGGATGTAAATTGCCAACAGCCACTCTGGAGAAGTGTACGGTGTGTCCTGAAACATCGAAAAAACTCAGCTTAGAGAGCATAGGGCACTTCCACTCATGGGCGTATAAATTGGGAAAACTACAAATCAGCAAGACACAGGCACCCCAAAGTTTAGGGCTGCTCTGTTGACGAGAACCTCCACTTCGTTACACCTTAAATATCCCAGGAAAGAGAAAAATGGATAAAGAAGTTGTGGTCCTTTTGTACAATGGAATATCACTCAGCCATGAAATCAACGTCATAAGGCTAGTAGCAGCATGATGAGTGGATTTAGGTACGACGATTCTAAGTGAAATAAGTCACACAGAAAAAGACACTTATCATAAGATATCACTTATAGAGGGAATGTAAAAACCGCTACCCTTGAACTGAATTACAAAACAGAACAGAGTCACATGTTTAGAAAACACACTATGGCTGCTTAACGGGAAAGGTGAGGTGGGGTGATGCGTAAAAGAAGGGTTTCAAATTAGCTCAGAGACCGTTCCATAAACCCAATATGTAATAGACACGACCTACTCCTTGCTCAGTGAACTGGACTCAACACCCCCTATTCACCGCCCAAGAATATATCTGACTAGTAAGAATCTTAAAACCTATGTATTGATATCTCTCTGTAAGTGAGTCAAGTGGGTGTAAAGCGGCATAAACACAGCAGTGAAAAGCAGCTAAACCCCTTTATAAAAATCAATCACTTTTAAAAACCCGTGAAACAAAGACAGTGAAAGATAGAGAAATTCTTACTAAATTCGTTCAGCGGCTCTGATGCCACCTGGATTGACCATATCTAGACCCACAGCTGATTGAGACATAAGGGTGGACACTCTTGGGGCTGAGAGGTTTGGTGAGGTTGGGTGAGCAAACGCAGACCCTTTAAAGTAATACTGCGTGGTTCCCATCCCATGGGTCCCAAATCTCCAGGTTCAAGGGCATCTTCCTACTTCGAAAACATGCATGAGAAACCCAGAAGATGGTACACCGTGTGATCGGGAAAGGTTTCTAAAACGCACCTCATTTCTCATCTCCTTGTGCTCGGTTTCTCCATTCCAGCCGCTTTACTAGCAATCTCCCTCCTTGGAGAATCAGCACCTTTAACCTCCTGTTCCGTACAGGTTGCAATTTGTCCTGAGGATGAACGGGAAGAGGGGGAACCAATGAGACACTAGCTCTAGGTGTTGGGACAGGCACAGGTCACTCTATTTTCCCATCAGGAAGAAGAATTAACCACAGGCTCAGCCTGCCGCCCAGGACCAGAATAGGGCCTGAAGCAATCCTGCGCTTTTGCGGCCAGCTCCCAAGAAAGCGAGTTGAAAAATGGAGCTCAGGGGCACTGCAATTCACAAACCTGCAGAGTTATAAATGATAACTCTCGTCCACAAATATATTGACGGCAGGCAACGAAGAGGATTTGAAAGCAAGGCAGAATTGCAGGAAACAGATTTCAGGAGGTAGATTCGAATCGCCTTTAAAGCACGGGAAAAGCGGCAAAGCCTCGACAATGATGCCCTTGTCCAAAAAGGGCGTATGCGCTTTTTCCTGAATATATTCAGGAAAAAACGCATACGCCCTTTTTGGCCAACCAAGCAACCTGGAAAGGCAAATCAGCGCTACAAAGAAGTCTCACTTCCCATCGGTCAAAAGGGCCATGCTGAATAAAGTGTCAAACCCAGAAATGCAGGACAGGCCATGGAGAAACGGGAGCCTTGCTACGCTGATGGGCGGGATGTAAATTGCCAACAGCCACTCTGGAGAAGTGTACGGTGTGTCCTGAAACATCGAAAAAACTCAGCTTAGAGAGCATAGGGCACTTCCACTCATGGGCGTATAAATTGGGAAAACTACAAATCAGCAAGACACAGGCACCCCAAAGTTTAGGGCTGCTCTGTTGACAAGAACCTCCACTTCGTTACACCTTAAATATCCCAGGAAAGAGAAAAATGGATAAAGAAGTTGTGGTCCTTATGTACAATGGAATATCACTCAGCCATGAAATCAACGTCATAAGGCTAGTAGCAGCATGATGAGTGGATTCAGGTACGACGATTCTAAGTGAAATAAGTCACACAGAAAAAGACACTTATCATAAGATATCACTTATAGAGGGAATGTAAAAACCGCTACCCTTGAACTGAATTACAAAACAGAACAGAGTCACACGTTTAGAAAACACACTATGGCTGCTTAACGGGAAAGGTGAGGTGGGGTGATGCGTAAAAGAAGGGTTTCAAATTAGCTCAGAGACCGGTCCATAAACCCAATATGTAATAGACACGACCTACTCCTTGCTCAGTGAACTGGACTCAACACCCCCTATTCACCGCCCAAGAATATATCTGACTAGTAAGAATCTTAAAACCTATGTATTAATATCTCTCTGTAAGTGAGTCAAGTGGGTGTAAAGCGGCATAAACACAGCAGTGAAAAGCAGCTAAACCCCTTTATAGAAATCAATCACTTTTAAAAACCCGTGAAACAAAGACAGTGAAAGATAGAGAAATTCTTACTAAATTCGTTCAGGGGCTCTGATGCCACCTGGATTGACCATATCTAGACCCACAGCTGATTGAGACATAAGGGTGGACACTCTTGGGGCTGAGAGGTTTGGTGAGGTTGGGTGAGCAAACGCAGACCCTTTAAAGTAATACTGCGTGGTTCCCATCCCATGGGTCCCAAATCTCCAGGTTCAAGGGCATCTTCATACTTCGAAAACATGCATGAGAAACCCAGAAGATGGTACACCGTGTGATCGGGAAAGGTTTCTAAAACGCACCTCATTTCTCACCTCCCTGTGCTCGGGTTCGCCATTCCAGCCGCTTTACTAGCAATCTCCCTCCTTGGAGAATCAGCACCTTTAACCTCCTGTTCCGTACAGGTTGCAATTTGTCCTGAGGATGAACGGGAAGAGGGGGAACCAATGAGACACTAGCTCTAGGTGTTGGGACAGGCACAGGTCACTCTATTTTCCCATCAGGAAGAAGAATTAACCACAGGCTCAGCCTGCCGCCCGGGACCAGAATAGGGCCTGAAGCAATCCTGCGCTTTTGCGGCCAGCTCCCAAGAAAGCGAGTTGAAAAATGGAGCTCAGGGGCACTGCAATTCACAAACCTGCAGAGTTATAAATGATAACTCTCGTCCACAAATATATTGACGGCAGGCAACGAAGAGGATTTGAAAGCAAGGCAGAATTGCAGGAAACAGATTTCAGGAGGTAGATTCGAATCGCCTTTAAAGCACAGGAAAAGCGGCAAAACCTCGACAATGATGCCCTTGGCCAAAAAGAGCGTATGCGTTTTTTCCTGAATATATTCAGGAAAAAACGCATACGCCCTTTTTGGCCAACCAAGCAACCTGGAAAGGCAAATCAGCGCTACAAAGAAGTCTCACTTCCCATCGGTCAAAAGGGCCATGCTGAATAAAGTGTCAAACCCAGAAATGCAGGACAGGCCATGGAGAAACGGGAGCCTTGCTACGCTGATGGGCGGGATGTAAATTGCCAACAGCCACTCTGGAGAAGTGTACGGTGTGTCCTGAAACATCGAAAAAACTCAGCTTAGAGAGCATAGGGCACTTCCACTCATGGGCGTATAAATTGGGAAAACTACAAATCAGCAAGACACAGGCACCCCAAAGTTTAGGGCTGCTCTGTTGACAAGAACCTCCACTTCGTTACACCTTAAATATCCCAGGAAAGAGAAAAATGGATAAAGAAGTTGTGGTCCTTATGTACAATGGAATATCACTCAGCCATGAAATCAACGTCATAAGGCTAGTAGCAGCATGATGAGTGGATTTAGGTACGACGATTCTAAGTGAAATAAGTCACACAGAAAAAGACACTTATCATAAGATATCACTTATAGAGGGAATGTAAAAACCGCTACCCCTGAACTGAATTACAAAACAGAACAGAGTCACACGTTTAGAAAACACACTATGGCTGCTTAACAGGAAAGGTGAGGTGGGGTGATGCGTAAAAGAAGGGTTTCAAATTAGCTCAGAGACCGTTCCATAAACCCAATATGTAATAGACACGACCTACTCCTTGCTCAGTGAACTGGACTCAACACCCCCTATTCACCGCCCAAGAATATATCTGACTAGTAAGAATCTTAAAACCTATGTATTGATATCTCTCTGTAAGTGAGTCAAGTGGGTGTAAAGCGGCATAAACACAGCAGTGAAAAGCAGCTAAACCCCTTTATAAAAATCAATCACTTTTAAAAACCCGTGAAACAAAGACAGTGAAAGATAGAGAAATTCTTACTAAATTCGTTCAGGGGCTCTGATGCCACCTGGATTGACCATATCTAGACCCACAGCTGATTGAGACATAAGGGTGGACACTCTTGGGGCTCAGAGGTTTGGTGAGGTTGGGTGAGCAAACGCAGACCCTTTAAAGTAATACTGCGTGGTTCCCATCCCATGGGTCCCAAATCTCCAGGTTCAAGGGCATCTTCCTACTTCGAAAACATGCATGAGAAACCCAGAAGATGGTACACCGTGTGATCGGGAAAGGTTTCTAAAACGCACCTCATTTCTCACCTCCCTGTGCTCGGGTTCGCCATTCCAGCCGCTTTACTAGCAATCTCCCTCCTTGGAGAATCAGCACCTTTAACCTCCTGTTCCATACAGGTTGCAATTTGTCCTGAGGATGAACGGGAAGAGGGGGAACCAATGAGACACTAGCTCTAGGTGTTGGGACAGGCACAGGTCACTCTATTTTCCCATCAGGAAGAAGAATTAACCACAGGCTCAGCCTGCCGCCCGGGACCAGAATAGGGCCTGAAGCAATCCTGCGCTTTTGCGGCCAGCTCCCAAGAAAGCGAGTTGAAAAATGGAGCTCAGGGGCACTGCAATTCACAAACCTGCAGAGTTATAAATGATGACTCTCGTCCACAAATATATTGACGGCAGACAACGAAGAGGATTTGAAAGCAAGGCAGAATTGCAGGAAACAGATTTCAGGAGGTAGATTCGAATCGCCTTTAAAGCACGGGAAAAGCGGCAAAACCTCGACAATGATGCCCTTGGCCAAAAAGAGCGTATGCGTTTTTTCCTGAATATATTCAGGAAAAAACGCATACGCCCTTTTTGGCCAACCAAGCAACCTGGAAAGGCAAATCAGCGCTACAAAGAAGTCTCGCTTCCCATCGGTCAAAAGGGCCATGCTGAATAAAGTGTCAAAACCAGAAATGCAGGACAGGCCATGGAGAAACGGGAGCCTTGCTACGCTGATGGGCGGGATGTAAATTGCCAACAGCCACTCTGGAGAAGTGTACGGTGTGTCCTGAAACATCGAAAAAACTCAGCTTAGAGAGCATAGGGCACTTCCACTCATGGGCGTATAAATTGGGAAAACTACAAATCAGCAAGACACAGGCACCCCAAAGTTTAGGGCTGCTCTGTTGACGAGAACCTCCACTTCGTTACACCTTAAATATCCCAGGAAAGAGAAAAATGGATAAAGAAGTTGTGGTCCTTATGTACAATGGAATATCACTCAGCCATGAAATCAACGTCATAAGGCTAGTAGCAGCATGATGAGTGGATTTAGGTACGACGATTCTAAGTGAAATAAGTCACACAGAAAAAGACACTTATCATAAGATATCACTTATAGAGGGAATGTAAAAACCGCTACCCTTGAACTGAATTACAAAACAGAACAGAGTCACATGTTTAGAAAACACACTATGGCTGCTTAACGGGAAAGGTGAGGTGGGGTGATGCGTAAAAGAAGGGTTTCAAATTAGCTCAGAGACCGTTCCATAAACCCAATATGTAATAGACACGACCTACTCCTTGCTCAGTGAACTGGACTCAACACCCCCTATTCACCGCCCAAGAATATATCTGACTAGTAAGAATCTTAAAACCTATGTATTGATATCTCTCTGTAAGTGAGTCAAGTGGGTGTAAAGCAGCATAAACACAGCAGTGAAAAGCAGCTAAACCCCTTTATAAAAATCAATCACTTTTAAAAACCCGTGAAACAAAGACAGTGAAAGATAGAGAAATTCTTACTAAATTCGTTCAGGGGCTGTGATGCCACCTGGATTGACCATATCTAGACCCACAGCTGATTGAGACATAAGGGTGGACACTCTTGGGGCTGAAAGGTTTGGTGAGGTTGGGTGAGCAAACGCAGACCCTTTAAAGTAATACTGCGTGGTTCCCATCCCATGGGTCCCAAATCTCCAGGTTCAAGGGCATCTTCCTACTTCGAAAACATGCATGAGAAACCCAGAAGATGGTACACCGTGTGATCGGGAAAGGTTTCTAAAACGCACCTCATTTCTCATCACCCTGTGCTCGGGTTCGCCATTCCAGCCGCTTTACTAGCAATCTCCCTCCTTGGAGAATCAGCACCTTTAACCTCCTGTTCCGTACAGGTTGCAATTTGTCCTGAGGATGAACGGGAAGAGGGGGAACCAATGAGACACTAGCTCTAGGTGTTGGCACAGGCACAGGTCACTCTATTTTCCCATCAGGAAGAAGAATTAACCACAGGCTCAGCCTGCCGCCCAGGACCAGAATAGGGCCTGAAGCAATCCTGCGCTTTTGCGGCCAGCTCCCAAGAAAGCGAGTTGAAAAATGGAGCTCAGGGGCACTGCAATTCACAAACCTGCAGAGTTATAAATGATAACTCTCGTCCACAAATATATTGACGGCAGGCAACGAAGAGGATTTGAAAGCAAGGCAGAATTGCAGGAAACAGATTTCAGGAGGTAGATTCGAATCGCCTTTAAAGCACAGGAAAAGCGGCAAAACCTCGACAATGATGCCCTTGGCCAAAAAGGGCGTATGCGTTTTTTCCTGAATATATTCAGGAAAAAACGCATACGCCCTTTTTGGCCAACCAAGCAACCTGGAAAGGCAAATCAGCGCTACAAAGAAGTCTCACTTCCCATCGGTCAAAAGGGCCATGCTGAATAAAGTGTCAAACCCAGAAATGCAGGACAGGCCATGGAGAAACGGGAGCCTTGCTACGCTGATGGGCGGGATGTAAATTGCCAACAGCCACTCTGGAGAAGTGTACGGTGTGTCCTGAAACATCGAAAAAACTCAGCTTAGAGAGCATAGGGCACTTCCACTCATGGGCGTATAAATTGGGAAAACTACAAATCAGCAAGACACAGGCACCCCAAAGTTTAGGGCTGCTCTGTTGACAAGAACCTCCACTTCGTTACACCTTAAATATCCCAGGAAAGAGAAAAATGGATAAAGAAGTTGTGGTCCTTATGTACAATGGAATATCACTCAGCCATGAAATCAACGTCATAAGGCTAGTAGCAGCATGATGAGTGGATTTAGGTACGACGATTCTAAGTGAAATAAGTCACACAGAAAAAGACACTTATCATAAGATATCACTTATAGAGGGAATGTAAAAACCGCTACCCTTGAACTGAATTACAAAACAGAACAGAGTCACATGTTTAGAAAACACACTATGGCTGCTTAACAGGAAAGGTGAGGTGGGGTGATGCGTAAAAGAAGGGTTTCAAATTAGCTCAGAGACCGTTCCATAAACCCAATATGTAATAGACACGACCTACTCCTTGCTCAGTGAACTGGACTCAACACCCCCTATTCACCGCGCAAAAATATATCTGACTAGTAAGAATCTTAAAACCTATGTATTGATATCTCTCTGTAAGTGAGTCAAGTGGATGTAAAGCGGCATAAACACAGCAGTGAAAAGCAGCCAAACCCCTTTATAAAAATCAATCACTTTTAAAAACCCGTGAAAAAAAGACAGTGAAAGATAGAGAAATTCTTACTAAATTCGTTCAGGGGCTCTGATGCCACCTGGATTGACCATATCTAGACCCACAGCTGATTGAGACATAAGGGTGGACACTCTTGGGGCTGAGAGGTTTGGTGAGGTTGGGTGAGCAAACGCAGACCCTTTAAAGTAATACTGCGTGGTTCCCATCCCATGGGTCCCAAATCTCCAGGTTCAAGGGCATCTTCCTACTTCGAAAACATGCATGAGAAACCCAGAAGATGGTACACCGTGAGATCGGGAAAGGTTTCTAAAACGCACCTCATTTCTCACCTCCCTGTGCTCGGGTTCGCCATTCCAGCCGCTTTACTAGCAATCTCCCTCCTTGGAGAATCAGCACCTTTAACCTCCTGTTCCGTACAGGTTGCAATTTGTCCTGAGGATGAACGGGAAGAGGGGGAACCAATGAGACACTAGCTCTAGGTGTTGGGACAGGCACAGGTCACTCTATTTTCCCATCAGGAAGAAGAATTAACCACAGGCTCAGCCTGCCGCCCAGGACCAGAATAGGGCCTGAAGCAATCCTGCGCTTTTGCGGCCAGCTCCCAAGAAAGCGAGTTGAAAAATGGAGCTCAGGGGCACTGCAATTCACAAACCTGCAGAGTTATAAATGATAACTCTCGTCCACAAATATATTGACGGCAGGCAACGAAGAGGATTTGAAAGCAAGGCAGAATTGCAGGAAACAGATTTCAGGAGGTAGATTCGAATCGCCTTTAAAGCACAGGAAAAGCGGCAAAACCTCGACAATGATGCCCTTGGCCAAAAAGGGCGTATGCGTTTTTTCCTGAATATATTCAGGAAAAAACGCATACGCCCTTTTTGGCCAACCAAGCAACCTGGAAAGGCAAATCAGCGCTACAAAGAAGTCTCACTTCCCATCGGTCAAAAGGGCCATGCTGAATAAAGTGTCAAACCCAGAAATGCAGGACAGGCCATGGAGAAACGGGAGCCTTGCTACGCTGATGGGCGGGATGTAAATTGCCAACAGCCACTCTGGAGAAGTGTACGGTGTGTCCTGAAACATCGAAAAAACTCAGCTTAGAGAGCATAGGGCACTTCCACTCATGGGCGTATAAATTGGGAAAACTACAAATCAGCAAGACACAGGCACCCCAAAGTTTAGGGCTGCTCTGTTGACAAGAACCTCCACTTCGTTACACCTTAAATATCCCAGGAAAGAGAAAAATGGATAAAGAAGTTGTGGTCCTTATGTACAATGGAATATCACTCAGCCATGAAATCAACGTCATAAGGCTAGTAGCAGCATGATGAGTGGATTTAGGTACGACGATTCTAAGTGAAATAAGTCACACAGAAAAAGACACTTATCATAAGATATCACTTATAGAGGGAATGTAAAAACCGCTACCCTTGAACTGAATTACAAAACAGAACAGAGTCACATGTTTAGAAAACACACTATGGCTGCTTAACAGGAAAGGTGAGGTGGGGTGATGCGTAAAAGAAGGGTTTCAAATTAGCTCAGAGACCGTTCCATAAACCCAATATGTAATAGACACGACCTACTCCTTGCTCAGTGAACTGGACTCAACACCCCCTATTCACCGCGCAAAAATATATCTGACTAGTAAGAATCTTAAAACCTATGTATTGATATCTCTCTGTAAGTGAGTCAAGTGGGTGTAAAGCGGCATAAACACAGCAGTGAAAAGCAGCCAAACCCCTTTATAAAAATCAATCACTTTTAAAAACCCGTGAAAAAAAGACAGTGAAAGATAGAGAAATTCATACTAAATTCGTTCAGGGGCTCTGATGCCACCTGGATTGACCATATCTAGACCCACAGCTGATTGAGACATAAGGGTGGACACTCTTGGGGCTGAGAGGTTTGGTGAGGTTGGGTGAGCAAACGCAGACCCTTTAAAGTAATACTGCGTGGTTCCCATCCCATGGGTCCCAAATCTCCAGGTTCAAGGGCATCTTCCTACTTCGAAAACATGCATGAGAAACCCAGAAGATGGTACACCGTGAGATCGGGAAAGGTTTCTAAAACGCACCTCATTTCTCACCTCCCTGTGCTCGGGTTCGCCATTCCAGCCGCTTTACTAGCAATCTCCCTCCTTGGAGAATCAGCACCTTTAACCTCCTGTTCCGTACAGGTTGCAATTTGTCCTGAGGATGAACGGGAAGAGGGGGAACCAATGAGACACTAGCTCTAGGTGTTGGGACAGGCACAGGTCACTCTATTTTCCCATCAGGAAGAAGAATTAACCACAGGCTCAGCCTGCCGCCCAGGACCAGAATAGGGCCTGAAGCAATCCTGCGCTTTTGCGGCCAGCTCCCAAGAAAGCGAGTTGAAAAATGGAGCTCAGGGGCACTGCAATTCACAAACCTGCAGAGTTATAAATGATAACTCTCGTCCACAAATATATTGACGGCAGGCAACGAAGAGGATTTGAAAGCAAGGCAGAATTGCAGGAAACAGATTTCAGGAGGTAGATTCGAATCGCCTTTAAAGCACAGGAAAAGCGGCAAAACCTCGACAATGATGCCCTTGGCCAAAAAGGGCGTATGCGTTTTTTCCTGAATATATTCAGGAAAAAACGCATACGCCCTTTTTGGCCAACCAAGCAACCTGGAAAGGCAAATCAGCGCTACAAAGAAGTCTCACTTCCCATCGGTCAAAAGGGCCATGCTGAATAAAGTGTCAAACGCAGAAATGCAGGACAGGCCATGGAGAAACGGGAGCCTTGCTACGCTGATGGGCGGGATGTAAATTGCCAACAGCCACTCTGGAGAAGTGTACGGTGTGTCCTGAAACATCGAAAAAACTCAGCTTAGAGAGCATAGGGCACTTCCACTCATGGGCGTATAAATTGGGAAAACTACAAATCAGCAAGACACAGGCACCCCAAAGTTTAGGGCTGCTCTGTTGACAAGAACCTCCACTTCGTTACACCATAAATATCCCAGGAAAGAGAAAAATGGATAAAGAAGTTGTGGTCCTTATGTACAATGGAATATCACTCAGCCATGAAATCAACGTCATAAGGCTAGTAGCAGCATGATGAGTGGATTTAGGTACGACGATTCTAAGTGAAATAAGTCACACAGAAAAAGACACTTATCATAAGATATCACTTATAGAGGGAATGTAAAAACCGCTACCCTTGAACTGAATTACAAAACAGAACAGAGTCACATGTTTAGAAAACACACTATGGCTGCTTAACAGGAAAGGTGAGGTGGGGTGGTGCGTAAAAGAAGGGTTTCAAATTAGCTCAGAGACCGTTCCATAAACCCAATATGTAATAGACACGACCTACTCCTTGCTCAGTGAACTGGACTCAACACCCCCTATTCACCGCCCAAAAATATATCTGACTAGTAAGAATCTTAAAACCTATGTATTGATATCTCTCTGTAAGTGAGTCAAGTGGGTGTAAAGCGGCATAAACACAGCAGTGAAAAGCAGCGAAACCCCTTTATAAAAATCAATCACTTTTAAAAACCCGTGAAACAAAGACAGTGAAAGATAGAGAAATTCTTACTAAATTCGTTCAGGGGCTCTGATGCCACCTGGATTGACCATATCTAGACCCACAGCTGATTGAGACATAAGGGTGGACACTCTTGGGGCTCAGAGGTTTGGTGAGGTTGGGTGAGCAAACGCAGACCCTTTAAAGTAATACTGCGTGGTTCCCATCCCATGGGTCCCAAATCTCCAGGTTCAAGGGCATCTTCCTACTTCGAAAACATGCATGAGAAACCCAGAAGATGGTACACCGTGTGATCGGGAAAGGTTTCTAAAACGCACCTCATTTCTCACCTCCCTGTGCTCGGGTTCGCCATTCCAGCCGCTTTACTAGCAATCTCCCTCCTTGGAGAATCAGCACCTTTAACCTCCTGTTCCGTACAGGTTGCAATTTGTCCTGAGGATGAACGGGAAGAGGGGGAACCAATGAGACACTAGCTCTAGGTGTTGGGAGAGGCACAGGTCACTCTATTTTCCCATCAGGAAGAAGAATTAACCACAGGCTCAGCCTGCCGCCCGGGACCAGAATAGGGCCTGAAGCAATCCTGCGCTTTTGCGGCCAGCTCCCAAGAAAGCGAGTTGAAAAATGGAGCTCAGGGGCACTGCAATTCACAAACCTGCAGAGTTATAAATGATAACTCTCGTCCACAAATATATTGACGGCAGGCAACGAAGAGGATTTGAAAGCAAGGCAGAATTGCAGGAAACAGATTTCAGGAGGTAGATTCGAATCGCCTTTAAAGCACAGGAAAAGCGGCAAAACCTCGACAATGATGCCCTTGGCAAAAAGAGCGTATGCGTTTTTTCCTGAATATATTCAGGAAAAAACGCATACGCCCTTTTTGGCCAACCAAGCAACCTGGAAAGGCAAATCAGCGCTACAAAGAAGTCTCACTTCCCATCGGTCAAAAGGGCCATGCTGAATAAAGTGTCAAACCCAGAAATACAGGACAGGCCATGGAGAAACGGGAGCCTTGCTACGCTGATGGGCGGGATGTAAATTGCCAACAGCCACTCTGGAGAAGTGTACGGTGTGTCCTGAAACATCGAAAAAACTCAGCTTAGAGAGCATAGGGCACTTCCACTCATGGGCGTATAAATTGGGAAAACTACAAATCAGCAAGACACAGGCACCCCAAAGTTTAGGGCTGCTCTGTTGACAAGAACCTCCACTTCGTTACACCTTAAATATCCCAGGAAAGAGAAAAATGGATAAAGAAGTTGTGGTCCTTATGTACAATGGAATATCACTCAGCCATGAAATCAACGTCATAAGGCTAGTAGCAGCATGATGAGTGGATTTAGGTACGACGATTCTAAGTGAAATAAGTCACACAGAAAAAGACACTTATCATAAGATATCACTTATAGAGGGAATGTAAAAACCGCTACCCTTGAACTGAATTACAAAACAGAACAGAGTCACACGTTTAGAAAACACACTATGGCTGCTTAACAGGAAAGGTGAGGTGGGGTGATGCGTAAAAGAAGGGTTTCAAATTAGCTCAGAGACCGTTCCATAAACCCAATATGTAATAGACACGACCTACTCCTTGCTCAGTGAACTGGACTCAACACCCCCTATTCACCGCCCAAGAATATATCTGACTAGTAAAAATCTTAAAACCTATGTATTGATATCTCTCTGTAAGTGAGTCAAGTGGGTGTAAAGCGGTATAAACACAGCAGTGAAAAGCAGCTAAACCCCTTTATAAAAATCAATCACTTTTAAAAACCCGTGAAACAAAGACAGTGAACGATAGAGAAATTCTTACTAAATTCGTTCAGGGGCTGTGATGCCACCTGGATTGACCATATCTAGACCCACAGCTGATTGAGACATAAGGGTGGACACTCTTGGGGCTGAGAGGTTTGGTGAGGTTGGGTGAGCAAACGCAGACCCTTTAAAGTAATACTGCGTGGTTCCCATCCCATGGGTCCCAAATCTCCAGGTTCAAGGGCATCTTCCTACTTCGAAAACATGCATGAGAAACCCAGAAGATGGTACACCGTGTGATCGGGAAAGGTTTCTAAAACGCACCTCATTTCTCACCTCCCTGTGCTCGGGTTCGCCATTCCAGCCGCTTTACTAGCAATCTCCCTCCTTGGAGAATCAGCACCTTTAACCTCCTGTTCCGTACAGGTTGCAATTTGTCCTGAGGATGAACGGGAAGAGGGGGAACCAATGAGACACTAGCTCTAGGTGTTGGGACAGGCACAGGTCACTCTATTTTCCCATCAGGAAGAAGAATTAACCCCAGGCTCAGCCTGCCGCCCGGGACCAGAATAGGGCCTGAAGCAATCCTGCGCTTTTGCGGCCAGCTCCCAAGAAAGCGAGTTGAAAAATGGAGCTCAGGGGCACTGCAATTCACAAACCTGCAGAGTTATAAATGATAACTCTCGTCCACAAATATATTGACGGCAGACAACGAAGAGGATTTGAAAGCAAGGCAGAATTGCAGGAAACAGATTTCAGGAGGTAGATTCGAATCGCCTTTAAAGCACGGGAAAAGCGGCAAAACCTCGACCATGATGCCCTTGGCCAAAAAGGGCGTATGCGTTTTTTCCTGAATATATTCAGGAAAAAACGCATACGCCCTTTTTGGCCAACCAAGCAACCTGGAAAGGCAAATCAGCGCTACAAAGAAGTCTCACTTCCCATCGGTCAAAATGGCCATGCTGAATAAAGTGTCAAACCCAGAAATGCAGGACAGGCCATGGAGAAACGGGAGCCTTGCTACGCTGATGGGCGGGATGTAAATTGCCAACAGCCACTCTGGAGAAGTGTACGGTGTGTCCTGAAACATCGAAAAAACTCAGCTTAGAGAGCATAGGGCACTTCTACTCATGGGCGTATAAATTGGGAAAACTACAAATCAGCAAGACACAGGCACCCCAAAGTTTAGGGCTGCTCTGTTGACAAGAACCTCCACTTCGTTACACCTTAAATATCCCAGGAAAGAGAAAAATGGATAAAGAAGTTGTGGTCCTTATGTACAATGGAATATCACTCAGCCATGAAATCAACGTCATAAGGCTAGTAGCAGCATGATGAGTGGATTTAGGTACGACGATTCTAAGTGAAATAAGTCACACAGAAAAAGACACTTATCATAAGATATCACTTATAGAGGGAATGTAAAAACCGCTACACTTGAACTGAATTACAAAACAGAACAGAGTCACACGTTTAGAAAACACACTATGGCTGCTTAACGGGAAAGGTGAGGTGGGGTGATGCGTAAAAGAAGGGTTTCATATTAGCTCAGAGATCGTTCCATAAACCCAATATGTAATAGACACGACCTACTCCTTGCTCAGTGAACTGGACTCAACACCCCCTATTCACCGCCCAAGAGTATATCTGACTAGTAAGAATCTTAAAACCTATGTATTGATAACTCTCTGTAAGTGAGTCAAGTGGGTGTAAAGCGGCATAAACACAGCAGTGAAAAGCAGCTAAACCCCTTTATAAAAATCAATCACTTTTAAAAACCCGTGAAACAAAGACAGTGAAAGATAGAGAAATTCTTACTAAATTCGTTCAGGGGCTCTGATGCCACCTGGATTGACCATATCTAGACCCACAGCTGATTGAGACATAAGGGTGGACACTCTTGGGGCTGAGAGGTTTGGTGAGGTTGGGTGAGCAAACGCAGACCCTTTAAAGTAATACTGCGTGGTTCCCATCCCATGGGTCCCAAATCTCCAGGTTCAAGGGCATCTTCCTACTTCGAAAACATGCATGAGAAACCCAGAAGATGGTACACCGTGTGATCGGGAAAGGTTTCTAAAACGCACCTCATTTCTCACCTCCCTGTGCTCGGGTTCGCCATTCCAGCCGCTTTACTAGCAATCTCCCTCCTTGGAGAATCAGCACCTTTAACCTCCTGTTCCGTACAGGTTGCAATTTGTCCTGAGGATGAACGGGAAGAGGGGGAACCAATGAGACACTAGCTCTAGGTGTTGGGACAGGCACAGGTCACTCTATTTTCCCATCAGGAAGAAGAATTAACCACAGGCTCAGCCTGCCGCCCGGGACCAGAATAGGGCCTGAAGCAATCCTGCGCTTTT
Source organism: Balaenoptera borealis (assembly GCF_965194805.1). Lineage (NCBI taxonomy): Eukaryota > Metazoa > Chordata > Mammalia > Artiodactyla > Balaenopteridae > Balaenoptera > Balaenoptera borealis. The sequence continues at coordinate 362,135 of NW_028123654.1, forward strand.
GCGGCCAGCTCCCAAGAAAGCGAGTTGAAAAATGGAGCTCAGGGGCACTGCAATTCACAAACCTGCAGAGTTATAAATGATGACTCTCGTCCACAAATATATTGACGGCAGACAACGAAGAGGATTTGAAAGCAAGGCAGAATTGCAGGAAACAGATTTCAGGAGGTAGATTCGAATCGCCTTTAAAGCACGGGAAAAGCGGCAAAACCTCGACAATGATGCCCTTGGCCAAAAAGAGCGTATGCGTTTTTTCCTGAATATATTCAGGAAAAAACGCATACGCCCTTTTTGGCCAACCAAGCAACCTGGAAAGGCAAATCAGCGCTACAAAGAAGTCTCGCTTCCCATCGGTCAAAAGGGCCATGCTGAATAAAGTGTCAAAACCAGAAATGCAGGACAGGCCATGGAGAAACGGGAGCCTTGCTACGCTGATGGGCGGGATGTAAATTGCCAACAGCCCCTCTGGAGAAGTGTACGGTGTGTCCTGAAACATCGAAAAAACTCAGCTTAGAGAGCATAGGGCACTTCCACTCATGGGCGTATAAATTGGGAAAACTACAAATCAGCAAGACACAGGCACCCCAAAGTTTAGGGCTGCTCTGTTGACGAGAACCTCCACTTCGTTACACCTTAAATATCCCAGGAAAGAGAAAAATGGATAAAGAAGTTGTGGTCCTTATGTACAATGGAATATCACTCAGCCATGAAATCAACGTCATAAGGCTAGTAGCAGCATGATGAGTGGATTTAGGTACGACGATTCTAAGTGAAATAAGTCACACAGAAAAAGACACTTATCATAAGATATCACTTATAGAGGGAATGTAAAAACCGCTACCCTTGAACTGAATTACAAAACAGAACAGAGTCACATGTTTAGAAAACACACTATGGCTGCTTAACGGGAAAGGTGAGGTGGGGTGATGCGTAAAAGAAGGGTTTCAAATTAGCTCAGAGACCGTTCCATAAACCCAATATGTAATAGACACGACCTACTCCTTGCTCAGTGAACTGGACTCAACACCCCCTATTCACCGCCCAAGAATATATCTGACTAGTAAGAATCTTAAAACCTATGTATTGATATCTCTCTGTAAGTGAGTCAAGTGGGTGTAAAGCAGCATAAACACAGCAGTGAAAAGCAGCTAAACCCCTTTATAAAAATCAATCACTTTTAAAAACCCGTGAAACAAAGACAGTGAAAGATAGAGAAATTCTTACTAAATTCGTTCAGGGGCTGTGATGCCACCTGGATTGACCATATCTAGACCCACAGCTGATTGAGACATAAGGGTGGACACTCTTGGGGCTGAAAGGTTTGGTGAGGTTGGGTGAGCAAACGCAGACCCTTTAAAGTAATACTGCGTGGTTCCCATCCCATGGGTCCCAAATCTCCAGGTTCAAGGGCATCTTCCTACTTCGAAAACATGCATGAGAAACCCAGAAGATGGTACACCGTGTGATCGGGAAAGGTTTCTAAAACGCACCTCATTTCTCATCACCCTGTGCTCGGGTTCGCCATTCCAGCCGCTTTACTAGCAATCTCCCTCCTTGGAGAATCAGCACCTTTAACCTCCTGTTCCGTACAGGTTGCAATTTGTCCTGAGGATGAACGGGAAGAGGGGGAACCAATGAGACACTAGCTCTAGGTGTTGGCACAGGCACAGGTCACTCTATTTTCCCATCAGGAAGAAGAATTAACCACAGGCTCAGCCTGCCGCCCAGGACCAGAATAGGGCCTGAAGCAATCCTGCGCTTTTGCGGCCAGCTCCCAAGAAAGCGAGTTGAAAAATGGAGCTCAGGGGCACTGCAATTCACAAACCTGCAGAGTTATAAATGATAACTCTCGTCCACAAATATATTGACGGCAGGCAACGAAGAGGATTTGAAAGCAAGGCAGAATTGCAGGAAACAGATTTCAGGAGGTAGATTCGAATCGCCTTTAAAGCACAGGAAAAGCGGCAAAACCTCGACAATGATGCCCTTGGCCAAAAAGGGCGTATGCGTTTTTTCCTGAATATATTCAGGAAAAAACGCATACGCCCTTTTTGGCCAACCAAGCAACCTGGAAAGGCAAATCAGCGCTACAAAGAAGTCTCACTTCCCATCGGTCAAAAGGGCCATGCTGAATAAAGTGTCAAACCCAGAAATGCAGGACAGGCCATGGAGAAACGGGAGCCTTGCTACGCTGATGGGCGGGATGTAAATTGCCAACAGCCACTCTGGAGAAGTGTACGGTGTGTCCTGAAACATCGAAAAAACTCAGCTTAGAGAGCATAGGGCACTTCCACTCATGGGCGTATAAATTGGGAAAACTACAAATCAGCAAGACACAGGCACCCCAAAGTTTAGGGCTGCTCTGTTGACAAGAACCTCCACTTCGTTACACCTTAAATATCCCAGGAAAGAGAAAAATGGATAAAGAAGTTGTGGTCCTTATGTACAATGGAATATCACTCAGCCATGAAATCAACGTCATAAGGCTAGTAGCAGCATGATGAGTGGATTTAGGTACGACGATTCTAAGTGAAATAAGTCACACAGAAAAAGACACTTATCATAAGATATCACTTATAGAGGGAATGTAAAAACCGCTACCCTTGAACTGAATTACAAAACAGAACAGAGTCACATGTTTAGAAAACACACTATGGCTGCTTAACAGGAAAGGTGAGGTGGGGTGATGCGTAAAAGAAGGGTTTCAAATTAGCTCAGAGACCGTTCCATAAACCCAATATGTAATAGACACGACCTACTCCTTGCTCAGTGAACTGGACTCAACACCCCCTATTCACCGCCCAAAAATATATCTGACTAGTAAGAATCTTAAAACCTATGTATTGATATCTCTCTGTAAGTGAGTCAAGTGGGTGTAAAGCGGCATAAACACAGCAGTGAAAAGCAGCCAAACCCCTTTATAAAAATCAATCACTTTTAAAAACCCGTGAAAAAAAGACAGTGAAAGATAGAGAAATTCTTACTAAATTCGTTCAGGGGCTCTGATGCCACCTGGATTGACCATATCTAGACCCACAGCTGATTGAGACATAAGGGTGGACACTCTTGGGGCTGAGAGGTTTGGTGAGGTTGGGTGAGCAAACGCAGACCCTTTAAAGTAATACTGCGTGGTTCCCATCCCATGGGTCCCAAATCTCCAGGTTCAAGGGCATCTTCCTACTTCGAAAACATGCATGAGAAACCCAGAAGATGGTACACCGTGAGATCGGGAAAGGTTTCTAAAACGCACCTCATTTCTCACCTCCCTGTGCTCGGGTTCGCCATTCCAGCCGCTTTACTAGCAATCTCCCTCCTTGGAGAATCAGCACCTTTAACCTCCTGTTCCGTACAGGTTGCAATTTGTCCTGAGGATGAACGGGAAGAGGGGGAACCAATGAGACACTAGCTCTAGGTGTTGGCACAGGCACAGGTCACTCTATTTTCCCATCAGGAAGAAGAATTAACCACAGGCTCAGCCTGCCGCCCAGGACCAGAATAGGGCCTGAAGCAATCCTGCGCTTTTGCGGCCAGCTCCCAAGAAAGCGAGTTGAAAAATGGAGCTCAGGGGCACTGCAATTCACAAACCTGCAGAGTTATAAATGATAACTCTCGTCCACAAATATATTGACGGCAGGCAACGAAGAGGATTTGAAAGCAAGGCAGAATTGCAGGAAACAGATTTCAGGAGGTAGATTCGAATCGCCTTTAAAGCACAGGAAAAGCGGCAAAACCTCGACAATGATGCCCTTGGCCAAAAAGGGCGTATGCGTTTTTTCCTGAATATATTCAGGAAAAAACGCATACGCCCTTTTTGGCCAACCAAGCAACCTGGAAAGGCAAATCAGCGCTACAAAGAAGTCTCACTTCCCATCGGTCAAAAGGGCCATGCTGAATAAAGTGTCAAACGCAGAAATGCAGGACAGGCCATGGAGAAACGGGAGCCTTGCTACGCTGATGGGCGGGATGTAAATTGCCAACAGCCACTCTGGAGAAGTGTACGGTGTGTCCTGAAACATCGAAAAAACTCAGCTTAGAGAGCATAGGGCACTTCCACTCATGGGCGTATAAATTGGGAAAACTACAAATCAGCAAGACACAGGCACCCCAAAGTTTAGGGCTGCTCTGTTGACAAGAACCTCCACTTCGTTACACCATAAATATCCCAGGAAAGAGAAAAATGGATAAAGAAGTTGTGGTCCTTATGTACAATGGAATATCACTCAGCCATGAAATCAACGTCATAAGGCTAGTAGCAGCATGATGAGTGGATTTAGGTACGACGATTCTAAGTGAAATAAGTCACACAGAAAAAGACACTTATCATAAGATATCACTTATAGAGGGAATGTAAAAACCGCTACCCTTGAACTGAATTACAAAACAGAACAGAGTCACATGTTTAGAAAACACACTATGGCTGCTTAACAGGAAAGGTGAGGTGGGGTGGTGCGTAAAAGAAGGGTTTCAAATTAGCTCAGAGACCGTTCCATAAACCCAATATGTAATAGACACGACCTACTCCTTGCTCAGTGAACTGGACTCAACACCCCCTATTCACCGCCCAAAAATATATCTGACTAGTAAGAATCTTAAAACCTATGTATTGATATCTCTCTGTAAGTGAGTCAAGTGGGTGTAAAGCGGCATAAACACAGCAGTGAAAAGCAGCGAAACCCCTTTATAAAAATCAATCACTTTTAAAAACCCGTGAAACAAAGACAGTGAAAGATAGAGAAATTCTTACTAAATTCGTTCAGGGGCTGTGATGCCACCTGGATTGACCATATCTAGACCCACAGCTGATTGAGACATAAGGGTGGACACTCTTGGGGCTGAAAGGTTTGGTGAGGTTGGGTGAGCAAACGCAGACCCTTTAAAGTAATACTGCGTGGTTCCCATCCCATGGGTCCCAAATCTCCAGGTTCAAGGGCATCTTCCTACTTCGAAAACATGCATGAGAAACCCAGAAGATGGTACACCGTGTGATCGGGAAAGGTTTCTAAAACGCACCTCATTTCTCATCACCCTGTGCTCGGGTTCGCCATTCCAGCCGCTTTACTAGCAATCTCCCTCCTTGGAGAATCAGCACCTTTAACCTCCTGTTCCGTACAGGTTGCAATTTGTCCTGAGGATGAACGGGAAGAGGGGGAACCAATGAGACACTAGCTCTAGGTGTTGGGACAGGCACAGGTCACTCTATTTTCCCATCAGGAAGAAAAATTAACCACAGGCTCAGCCTGCCGCCCGGGACCAGAATAGGGCCTGAAGCAATCCTGCGCTTTTGCGGTCAGCTCCCAAGAAAGCGAGTTGAAAAATGGAGCTCAGGGGCACTGCAATTCACAAACCTGCAGAGTTATAAATGATAACTCTCGTCCACAAATATATTGACGGCAGGCAACGAAGAGGATTTGAAAGCAAGGCAGAATTGCAGGAAACAGATTTCAGGAGGTAGATTCGAATCGCCTTTAAAGCACAGGAAAAGCGGCAAAACCTCGACAATGATGCCCTTGGCCAAAAAGAGCGTATGCGTTTTTTCCTGAATATATTCAGGAAAAAACGCATACGCCCTTTTTGGCCAACCAAGCAACCTGGAAAGGCAAATCAGCGCTACAAAGAAGTCTCACTTCCCATCGGTCAAAAGGGCCATGCTGAATAAAGTGTCAAACCCAGAAATGCAGGACAGGCCATGGAGAAACGGGAGCCTTGCTACGCTGATGGGCGGGATGTAAATTGCCAACAGCCACTCTGGAGAAGTGTACGGTGTGTCCTGAAACATCGAAAAAACTCAGCTTAGAGAGCATAGGGCACTTCCACTCATGGGCGTATAAACTGGGAAAACTACAAATCAGCAAGACACAGGCACCCCAAAGTTTAGGGCTGCTCTGTTGACAAGAACCTCCACTTCGTTACACCTTAAATATCCCAGGAAAGAGAAAAATGGATAAAGAAGTTGTGGTCCTTATGTACAATGGAATATCACTCAGCCATGAAATCAACGTCATAAGGCTAGTAGCAGCATGATGAGTGGATTTAGGTACGACGATTCTAAGTGAAATAAGTCACACAGAAAAAGACACTTATCATAAGATATCACTTATAGAGGGAATGTAAAAACCGCTACCCTTGAACTGAATTACAAAACAGAACAGAGTCACACGTTTAGAAAACACACTATGGCTGCTTAACAGGAAAGGTGAGGTGGGGTGATGCGTAAAAGAAGGGTTTCAAATTAGCTCAGAGACCGTTCCATAAACCCAATATGTAATAGACACGACCTACTCCTTGCTCAGTGAACTGGACTCAACACCCCCTATTCACCGCCCAAGAATATATCTGACTAGTAAGAATCTTAAAACCTATGTATTGATATCTCTCTGTAAGTGAGTCAAGTGGGTGTAAAGCGGTATAAACACAGCAGTGAAAAGCAGCTAAACCCCTTTATAAAAATCAATCACTTTTAAAAACCCGTGAAACAAAGACAGTGAACGATAGAGAAATTCTTACTAAATTCGTTCAGGGGCTGTGATGCCACCTGGATTGACCATATCTAGACCCACAGCTGATTGAGACATAAGGGTGGACACTCTTGGGGCTGAGAGGTTTGGTGAGGTTGGGTGAGCAAACGCAGACCCTTTAAAGTAATACTGCGTGGTTCCCATCCCATGGGTCCCAAATCTCCAGGTTCAAGGGCATCTTCCTACTTCGAAAACATGCATGAGAAACCCAGAAGATGGTACACCGTGTGATCGGGAAAGGTTTCTAAAACGCACCTCATTTCTCACCTCCCTGTGCTCGGGTTCGCCATTCCAGCCGCTTTACTAGCAATCTCCCTCCTTGGAGAATCAGCACCTTTAACCTCCTGTTCCGTACAGGTTGCAATTTGTCCTGAGGATGAACGGGAAGAGGGGGAACCAATGAGACACTAGCTCTAGGTGTTGGGACAGGCACAGGTCACTCTATTTTCCCATCAGGAAGAAGAATTAACCCCAGGCTCAGCCTGCCGCCCGGGACCAGAATAGGGCCTGAAGCAATCCTGCGCTTTTGCGGCCAGCTCCCAAGAAAGCGAGTTGAAAAATGGAGCTCAGGGGCACTGCAATTCACAAACCTGCAGAGTTATAAATGATAACTCTCGTCCACAAATATATTGACGGCAGACAACGAAGAGGATTTGAAAGCAAGGCAGAATTGCAGGAAACAGATTTCAGGAGGTAGATTCGAATCGCCTTTAAAGCACGGGAAAAGCGGCAAAACCTCGACCATGATGCCCTTGGCCAAAAAGGGCGTATGCGTTTTTTCCTGAATATATTCAGGAAAAAACGCATACGCCCTTTTTGGCCAACCAAGCAACCTGGAAAGGCAAATCAGCGCTACAAAGAAGTCTCACTTCCCATCGGTCAAAATGGCCATGCTGAATAAAGTGTCAAACCCAGAAATGCAGGACAGGCCATGGAGAAACGGGAGCCTTGCTACGCTGATGGGCGGGATGTAAATTGCCAACAGCCACTCTGGAGAAGTGTACGGTGTGTCCTGAAACATCGAAAAAACTCAGCTTAGAGAGCATAGGGCACTTCTACTCATGGGCGTATAAATTGGGAAAACTACAAATCAGCAAGACACAGGCACCCCAAAGTTTAGGGCTGCTCTGTTGACAAGAACCTCCACTTCGTTACACCTTAAATATCCCAGGAAAGAGAAAAATGGATAAAGAAGTTGTGGTCCTTATGTACAATGGAATATCACTCAGCCATGAAATCAACGTCATAAGGCTAGTAGCAGCATGATGAGTGGATTTAGGTACGACGATTCTAAGTGAAATAAGTCACACAGAAAAAGACACTTATCATAAGATATCACTTATAGAGGGAATGTAAAAACCGCTACACTTGAACTGAATTACAAAACAGAACAGAGTCACACGTTTAGAAAACACACTATGGCTGCTTAACGGGAAAGGTGAGGTGGGTTGATGCGTAAAAGAAGGGTTTCATATTAGCTCAGAGATCGTTCCATAAACCCAATATGTAATAGACACGACCTACTCCTTGCTCAGTGAACTGGACTCAACACCCCCTATTCACCGCCCAAGAGTATATCTGACTAGTAAGAATCTTAAAACCTATGTATTGATAACTCTCTGTAAGTGAGTCAAGTGGGTGTAAAGCGGCATAAACACAGCAGTGAAAAGCAGCTAAACCCCTTTATAAAAATCAATCACTTTTAAAAACCCGTGAAACAAAGACAGTGAAAGATAGAGAAATTCTTACTAAATTCGTTCAGGGGCTCTGATGCCACCTGGATTGACCATATCTAGACCCACAGCTGATTGAGACATAAGGGTGGACACTCTTGGGGCTGAGAGGTTTGGTGAGGGGTGAGCAAACGCAGACCCTTTAAAGTAATACTGCGTGGTTCCCATCCCATGGGTCCCAAATCTCCAGGTTCAAGGGCATCTTCCTACTTCGAAAACATGCATGAGAAACCCAGAAGATGGTACACCGTGTGATCGGGAAAGGTTTCTAAAACGCACCTCATTTCTCACCTCCCTGTGCTCGGGTTCGCCATTCCAGCCGCTTTACTAGCAATCTCCCTCCTTGGAGAATCAGCACCTTTAACCTCCTGTTCCGTACAGGTTGCAATTTGTCCTGAGGATGAACGGGAAGAGGGGGAACCAATGAGACACTAGCTCTAGGTGTTGGGACAGGCACAGGTCACTCTATTTTCCCATCAGGAAGAAGAATTAACCACAGGCTCAGCCTGCCGCCCGGGACCAGAATAGGGCCTGAAGCAATCCTGCGCTTTTGCGGCCAGCTCCCAAGAAAGCGAGTTGAAAAATGGAGCTCAGGGGCACTGCAATTCACAAACCTGCAGAGTTATAAATGATGACTCTCGTCCACAAATATATTGACGGCAGACAACGAAGAGGATTTGAAAGCAAGGCAGAATTGCAGGAAACAGATTTCAGGAGGTAGATTCGAATCGCCTTTAAAGCACGGGAAAAGCGGCAAAACCTCGACAATGATGCCCTTGGCCAAAAAGAGCGTATGCGTTTTTTCCTGAATATATTCAGGAAAAAACGCATACGCCCTTTTTGGCCAACCAAGCAACCTGGAAAGGCAAATCAGCGCTACAAAGAAGTCTCGCTTCCCATCGGTCAAAAGGGCCATGCTGAATAAAGTGTCAAACCCAGAAATGCAGGACAGGCCATGGAGAAACGGGAGCCTTGCTACGCTGATGGGCGGGATGTAAATTGCCAACAGCCCCTCGGGAGAAGTGTACGGTGTGTCCTGAAACATCGAAAAAACTCAGCTTAGAGAGCATAGGGCACTTCCACTCATGGGCGTATAAATTGGGAAAACTACAAATCAGCAAGACACAGGCACCCCAAAGTTTAGGGCTGCTCTGTTGACAAGAACCTCCACTTCGTTACACCTTAAATATCCCAGGAAAGAGAAAAATGGATAAAGAAGTTGTGGTCCTTATGTACAATGGAATATCACTCAGCCATGAAATCAACGTCATAAGGCTAGTAGCAGCATGATGAGTGGATTTAGGTACGACGATTCTAAGTGAAATAAGTCACACAGAAAAAGACACTTATCATAAGATATCACTTATAGAGGGAATGTAAAAACCGCTACCCTTGAACTGAATTACAAAACAGAACAGAGTCACATGTTTAGAAAACACACTATGGCTGCTTAACGGGAAAGGTGAGGTGGGGTGATGCGTAAAAGAAGGGTTTCAAATTAGCTCAGAGACCGTTCCATAAACCCAATATGTAATAGACACGACCTACTCCTTGCTCAGTGAACTGGACTCAACACCCCCTATTCACCGCCCAAGAATATATCTGACTAGTAAGAATGTTAAAACCTATGTATTGATATCTCTCTGTAAGTGAGTCAAGTGGGTGTAAAGCAGCATAAACACAGCAGTGAAAAGCAGCTAAACCCCTTTATAAAAATCAATCACTTTTAAAAACCCGTGAAAAAAAGACAGTGAAAGATAGAGAAATTCTTACTAAATTCGTTCAGGGGCTCTGATGCCACCTGGATTGACCATATCTAGACCCACAGCTGATTGAGACATAAGGGTGGACACTCTTGGGGCTGAGAGGTTTGGTGAGGTTGGGTGAGCAAACGCAGACCCTTTAAAGTAATACTGCGTGGTTCCCATCCCATGGGTCCCAAATCTCCAGGTTCAAGGGCATCTTCCTACTTCGAAAACATGCATGAGAAACCCAGAAGATGGTACACCGTGAGATCGGGAAAGGTTTCTAAAACGCACCTCATTTCTCACCTCCCTGTGCTCGGGTTCGCCATTCCAGCCGCTTTACTAGCAATCTCCCTCCTTGGAGAATCAGCACCTTTAACCTCCTGTTCCGTACAGGTTGCAATTTGTCCTGAGGATGAACGGGAAGAGGGGGAACCAATGAGACACTAGCTCTAGGTGTTGGGACAGGCACAGGTCACTCTATTTTCCCATCAGGAAGAAGAATTAACCACAGGCTCAGCCTGCCGCCCAGGACCAGAATAGGGCCTGAAGCAATCCTGCGCTTTTGCGGCCAGCTCCCAAGAAAGCGAGTTGAAAAATGGAGCTCAGGGGCACTGCAATTCACAAACCTGCAGAGTTATAAATGATAACTCTCGTCCACAAATATATTGACGGCAGGCAACGAAGAGGATTTGAAAGCAAGGCAGAATTGCAGGAAACAGATTTCAGGAGGTAGATTCGAATCGCCTTTAAAGCACAGGAAAAGCGGCAAAACCTCGACAATGATGCCCTTGGCCAAAAAGGGCGTATGCGTTTTTTCCTGAATATATTCAGGAAAAAACGCATACGCCCTTTTTGGCCAACCAAGCAACCTGGAAAGGCAAATCAGCGCTACAAAGAAGTCTCACTTCCCATCGGTCAAAAGGGCCATGCTGAATAAAGTGTCAAACGCAGAAATGCAGGACAGGCCATGGAGAAACGGGAGCCTTGCTACGCTGATGGGCGGGATGTAAATTGCCAACAGCCACTCTGGAGAAGTGTACGGTGTGTCCTGAAACATCGAAAAAACTCAGCTTAGAGAGCATAGGGCACTTCCACTCATGGGCGTATAAATTGGGAAAACTACAAATCAGCAAGACACAGGCACCCCAAAGTTTAGGGCTGCTCTGTTGACAAGAACCTCCACTTCGTTACACCATAAATATCCCAGGAAAGAGAAAAATGGATAAAGAAGTTGTGGTCCTTATGTACAATGGAATATCACTCAGCCATGAAATCAACGTCATAAGGCTAGTAGCAGCATGATGAGTGGATTTAGGTACGACGATTCTAAGTGAAATAAGTCACACAGAAAAAGACACTTATCATAAGATATCACTTATAGAGGGAATGTAAAAACCGCTACCCTTGAACTGAATTACAAAACAGAACAGAGTCACATGTTTAGAAAACACACTATGGCTGCTTAACAGGAAAGGTGAGGTGGGGTGGTGCGTAAAAGAAGGGTTTCAAATTAGCTCAGAGACCGTTCCATAAACCCAATATGTAATAGACACGACCTACTCCTTGCTCAGTGAACTGGACTCAACACCCCCTATTCACCGCCCAAAAATATATCTGACTAGTAAGAATCTTAAAACCTATGTATTGATATCTCTCTGTAAGTGAGTCAAGTGGGTGTAAAGCGGCATAAACACAGCAGTGAAAAGCAGCGAAACCCCTTTATAAAAATCAATCACTTTTAAAAACCCGTGAAACAAAGACAGTGAAAGATAGAGAAATTCTTACTAAATTCGTTCAGGGGCTCTGATGCCACCTGGATTGACCATATCTAGACCCACAGCTGATTGAGACATAAGGGTGGACACTCTTGGGGCTGAGAGGTTTGGTGAGGTTGGGTGAGCAAACGCAGACCCTTTAAAGTAATACTGCGTGGTTCCCATCCCATGGGTCCCAAATCTCCAGGTTCAAGGGCATCTTCCTACTTCGAAAACATGCATGAGAAACCCAGAAGATGGTACACCGTGAGATCGGGAAAGGTTTCTAAAACGCACCTCATTTCTCACCTCCCTGTGCTCGGGTTCGCCATTCCAGCCGCTTTACTAGCAATCTCCCTCCTTGGAGAATCAGCACCTTTAACCTCCTGTTCCGTACAGGTTGCAATTTGTCCTGAGGATGAACGGGAAGAGGGGGAACCAATGAGACACTAGCTCTAGGTGTTGGGAGAGGCACAGGTCACTCTATTTTCCCATCAGGAAGAAGAATTAACCACAGGCTCAGCCTGCCGCCCGGGACCAGAATAGGGCCTGAAGCAATCCTGCGCTTTTGCGGCCAGCTCCCAAGAAAGCGAGTTGAAAAATGGAGCTCAGGGGCACTGCAATTCACAAACCTGCAGAGTTATAAATGATAACTCTCGTCCACAAATATATTGACGGCAGGCAACGAAGAGGATTTGAAAGCAAGGCAGAATTGCAGGAAACAGATTTCAGGAGGTAGATTCGAATCGCCTTTAAAGCACAGGAAAAGCGGCAAAACCTCGACAATGATGCCCTTGGCAAAAAGAGCGTATGCGTTTTTTCCTGAATATATTCAGGAAAAAACGCATACGCCCTTTTTGGCCAACCAAGCAACCTGGAAAGGCAAATCAGCGCTACAAAGAAGTCTCACTTCCCATCGGTCAAAAGGGCCATGCTGAATAAAGTGTCAAACCCAGAAATACAGGACAGGCCATGGAGAAACGGGAGCCTTGCTACGCTGATGGGCGGGATGTAAATTGCCAACAGCCACTCTGGAGAAGTGTACGGTGTGTCCTGAAACATCGAAAAAACTCAGCTTAGAGAGCATAGGGCACTTCCACTCATGGGCGTATAAATTGGGAAAACTACAAATCAGCAAGACACAGGCACCCCAAAGTTTAGGGCTGCTCTGTTGACAAGAACCTCCACTTCGTTACACCTTAAATATCCCAGGAAAGAGAAAAATGGATAAAGAAGTTGTGGTCCTTATGTACAATGGAATATCACTCAGCCATGAAATCAACGTCATAAGGCTAGTAGCAGCATGATGAGTGGATTTAGGTACGACGATTCTAAGTGAAATAAGTCACACAGAAAAAGACACTTATCATAAGATATCACTTATAGAGGGAATGTAAAAACCGCTACCCTTGAACTGAATTACAAAACAGAACAGAGTCACACGTTTAGAAAACACACTATGGCTGCTTAACAGGAAAGGTGAGGTGGGGTGATGCGTAAAAGAAGGGTTTCAAATTAGCTCAGAGACCGTTCCATAAACCCAATATGTAATAGACACGACCTACTCCTTGCTCAGTGAACTGGACTCAACACCCCCTATTCACCGCCCAAGAATATATCTGACTAGTAAGAATCTTAAAACCTATGTATTGATATCTCTCTGTAAGTGAGTCAAGTGGGTGTAAAGCGGTATAAACACAGCAGTGAAAAGCAGCTAAACCCCTTTATAAAAATCAATCACTTTTAAAAACCCGTGAAACAAAGACAGTGAACGATAGAGAAATTCTTACTAAATTCGTTCAGGGGCTGTGATGCCACCTGGATTGACCATATCTAGACCCACAGCTGATTGAGACATAAGGGTGGACACTCTTGGGGCTGAGAGGTTTGGTGAGGTTGGGTGAGCAAACGCAGACCCTTTAAAGTAATACTGCGTGGTTCCCATCCCATGGGTCCCAAATCTCCAGGTTCAAGGGCATCTTCCTACTTCGAAAACATGCATGAGAAACCCAGAAGATGGTACACCGTGTGATCGGGAAAGGTTTCTAAAACGCACCTCATTTCTCACCTCCCTGTGCTCGGGTTCGCCATTCCAGCCGCTTTACTAGCAATCTCCCTCCTTGGAGAATCAGCACCTTTAACCTCCTGTTCCGTACAGGTTGCAATTTGTCCTGAGGATGAACGGGAAGAGGGGGAACCAATGAGACACTAGCTCTAGGTGTTGGGACAGGCACAGGTCACTCTATTTTCCCATCAGGAAGAAGAATTAACCCCAGGCTCAGCCTGCCGCCCGGGACCAGAATAGGGCCTGAAGCAATCCTGCGCTTTTGCGGCCAGCTCCCAAGAAAGCGAGTTGAAAAATGGAGCTCAGGGGCACTGCAATTCACAAACCTGCAGAGTTATAAATGATAACTCTCGTCCACAAATATATTGACGGCAGACAACGAAGAGGATTTGAAAGCAAGGCAGAATTGCAGGAAACAGATTTCAGGAGGTAGATTCGAATCGCCTTTAAAGCACGGGAAAAGCGGCAAAACCTCGACCATGATGCCCTTGGCCAAAAAGGGCGTATGCGTTTTTTCCTGAATATATTCAGGAAAAAACGCATACGCCCTTTTTGGCCAACCAAGCAACCTGGAAAGGCAAATCAGCGCTACAAAGAAGTCTCACTTCCCATCGGTCAAAATGGCCATGCTGAATAAAGTGTCAAACCCAGAAATGCAGGACAGGCCATGGAGAAACGGGAGCCTTGCTACGCTGATGGGCGGGATGTAAATTGCCAACAGCCACTCTGGAGAAGTGTACGGTGTGTCCTGAAACATCGAAAAAACTCAGCTTAGAGAGCATAGGGCACTTCTACTCATGGGCGTATAAATTGGGAAAACTACAAATCAGCAAGACACAGGCACCCCAAAGTTTAGGGCTGCTCTGTTGACAAGAACCTCCACTTCGTTACACCTTAAATATCCCAGGAAAGAGAAAAATGGATAAAGAAGTTGTGGTCCTTATGTACAATGGAATATCACTCAGCCATGAAATCAACGTCATAAGGCTAGTAGCAGCATGATGAGTGGATTTAGGTACGACGATTCTAAGTGAAATAAGTCACACAGAAAAAGACACTTATCATAAGATATCACTTATAGAGGGAATGTAAAAACCGCTACACTTGAACTGAATTACAAAACAGAACAGAGTCACACGTTTAGAAAACACACTATGGCTGCTTAACGGGAAAGGTGAGGTGGGGTGATGCGTAAAAGAAGGGTTTCATATTAGCTCAGAGATCGTTCCATAAACCCAATATGTAATAGACACGACCTACTCCTTGCTCAGTGAACTGGACTCAACACCCCCTATTCACCGCCCAAGAGTATATCTGACTAGTAAGAATCTTAAAACCTATGTATTGATAACTCTCTGTAAGTGAGTCAAGTGGGTGTAAAGCGGCATAAACACAGCAGTGAAAAGCAGCTAAACCCCTTTATAAAAATCAATCACTTTTAAAAACCCGTGAAACAAAGACAGTGAAAGATAGAGAAATTCTTACTAAATTCGTTCAGGGGCTCTGATGCCACCTGGATTGACCATATCTAGACCCACAGCTGATTGAGACATAAGGGTGGACACTCTTGGGGCTGAGAGGTTTGGTGAGGGGTGAGCAAACGCAGACCCTTTAAAGTAATACTGCGTGGTTCCCATCCCATGGGTCCCAAATCTCCAGGTTCAAGGGCATCTTCCTACTTCGAAAACATGCATGAGAAACCCAGAAGATGGTACACCGTGTGATCGGGAAAGGTTTCTAAAACGCACCTCATTTCTCACCTCCCTGTGCTCGGGTTCGCCATTCCAGCCGCTTTACTAGCAATCTCCCTCCTTGGAGAATCAGCACCTTTAACCTCCTGTTCCGTACAGGTTGCAATTTGTCCTGAGGATGAACGGGAAGAGGGGGAACCAATGAGACACTAGCTCTAGGTGTTGGGACAGGCACAGGTCACTCTATTTTCCCATCAGGAAGAAGAATTAACCCCAGGCTCAGCCTGCCGCCCGGGACCAGAATAGGGCCTGAAGCAATCCTGCGCTTTTGCGGCCAGCTCCCAAGAAAGCGAGTTGAAAAATGGAGCTCAGGGGCACTGCAATTCACAAACCTGCAGAGTTATAAATGATGAC
Source organism: Balaenoptera borealis (assembly GCF_965194805.1). Lineage (NCBI taxonomy): Eukaryota > Metazoa > Chordata > Mammalia > Artiodactyla > Balaenopteridae > Balaenoptera > Balaenoptera borealis. The sequence continues at coordinate 378,052 of NW_028123654.1, forward strand.
TCTCGTCCACAAATATATTGACGGCAGACAACGAAGAGGATTTGAAAGCAAGGCAGAATTGCAGGAAACAGATTTCAGGAGGTAGATTCGAATCGCCTTTAAAGCACGGGAAAAGCGGCAAAACCTCGACAATGATGCCCTTGGCCAAAAAGAGCGTATGCGTTTTTTCCTGAATATATTCAGGAAAAAACGCATACGCCCTTTTTGGCCAACCAAGCAACCTGGAAAGGCAAATCAGCGCTACAAAGAAGTCTCGCTTCCCATCGGTCAAAAGGGCCATGCTGAATAAAGTGTCAAACGCAGAAATGCAGGACAGGCCATGGAGAAACGGGAGCCTTGCTACGCTGATGGGCGGGATGTAAATTGCCAACAGCCACTCTGGAGAAGTGTACGGTGTGTCCTGAAACATCGAAAAAACTCAGCTTAGAGAGCATAGGGCACTTCCACTCATGGGCGTATAAATTGGGAAAACTACAAATCAGCAAGACACAGGCACCCCAAAGTTTAGGGCTGCTCTGTTGACAAGAACCTCCACTTCGTTACACCATAAATATCCCAGGAAAGAGAAAAATGGATAAAGAAGTTGTGGTCCTTATGTACAATGGAATATCACTCAGCCATGAAATCAACGTCATAAGGCTAGTAGCAGCATGATGAGTGGATTTAGGTACGACGATTCTAAGTGAAATAAGTCACACAGAAAAAGACACTTATCATAAGATATCACTTATAGAGGGAATGTAAAAACCGCTACCCTTGAACTGAATTACAAAACAGAACAGAGTCACATGTTTAGAAAACACACTATGGCTGCTTAACAGGAAAGGTGAGGTGGGGTGGTGCGTAAAAGAAGGGTTTCAAATTAGCTCAGAGACCGTTCCATAAACCCAATATGTAATAGACACGACCTACTCCTTGCTCAGTGAACTGGACTCAACACCCCCTATTCACCGCCCAAAAATATATCTGACTAGTAAGAATCTTAAAACCTATGTATTGATATCTCTCTGTAAGTGAGTCAAGTGGGTGTAAAGCGGCATAAACACAGCAGTGAAAAGCAGCGAAACCCCTTTATAAAAATCAATCACTTTTAAAAACCCGTGAAACAAAGACAGTGAAAGATAGAGAAATTCTTACTAAATTCGTTCAGGGGCTCTGATGCCACCTGGATTGACCATATCTAGACCCACAGCTGATTGAGACATAAGGGTGGACACTCTTGGGGCTCAGAGGTTTGGTGAGGTTGGGTGAGCAAACGCAGACCCTTTAAAGTAATACTGCGTGGTTCCCATCCCATGGGTCCCAAATCTCCAGGTTCAAGGGCATCTTCCTACTTCGAAAACATGCATGAGAAACCCAGAAGATGGTACACCGTGTGATCGGGAAAGGTTTCTAAAACGCACCTCATTTCTCACCTCCCTGTGCTCGGGTTCGCCATTCCAGCCGCTTTACTAGCAATCTCCCTCCTTGGAGAATCAGCACCTTTAACCTCCTGTTCCGTACAGGTTGCAATTTGTCCTGAGGATGAACGGGAAGAGGGGGAACCAATGAGACACTAGCTCTAGGTGTTGGGAGAGGCACAGGTCACTCTATTTTCCCATCAGGAAGAAGAATTAACCCCAGGCTCAGCCTGCCGCCCGGGACCAGAATAGGGCCTGAAGCAATCCTGCGCTTTTGCGGCCAGCTCCCAAGAAAGCGAGTTGAAAAATGGAGCTCAGGGGCACTGCAATTCACAAACCTGCAGAGTTATAAATGATAACTCTCGTCCACAAATATATTGACGGCAGGCAACGAAGAGGATTTGAAAGCAAGGCAGAATTGCAGGAAACAGATTTCAGGAGGTAGATTCGAATCGCCTTTAAAGCACAGGAAAAGCGGCAAAACCTCGACAATGATGCCCTTGGCAAAAAGAGCGTATGCGTTTTTTCCTGAATATATTCAGGAAAAAACGCATACGCCCTTTTTGGCCAACCAAGCAACCTGGAAAGGCAAATCAGCGCTACAAAGAAGTCTCACTTCCCATCGGTCAAAAGGGCCATGCTGAATAAAGTGTCAAACCCAGAAATACAGGACAGGCCATGGAGAAACGGGAGCCTTGCTACGCTGATGGGCGGGATGTAAATTGCCAACAGCCACTCTGGAGAAGTGTACGGTGTGTCCTGAAACATCGAAAAAACTCAGCTTAGAGAGCATAGGGCACTTCCACTCATGGGCGTATAAATTGGGAAAACTACAAATCAGCAAGACACAGGCACCCCAAAGTTTAGGGCTGCTCTGTTGACAAGAACCTCCACTTCGTTACACCTTAAATATCCCAGGAAAGAGAAAAATGGATAAAGAAGTTGTGGTCCTTATGTACAATGGAATATCACTCAGCCATGAAATCAACGTCATAAGGCTAGTAGCAGCATGATGAGTGGATTTAGGTACGACGATTCTAAGTGAAATAAGTCACACAGAAAAAGACACTTATCATAAGATATCACTTATAGAGGGAATGTAAAAACCGCTACCCTTGAACTGAATTACAAAACAGAACAGAGTCACACGTTTAGAAAACACACTATGGCTGCTTAACAGGAAAGGTGAGGTGGGGTGATGCGTAAAAGAAGGGTTTCAAATTAGCTCAGAGACCGTTCCATAAACCCAATATGTAATAGACACGACCTACTCCTTGCTCAGTGAACTGGACTCAACACCCCCTATTCACCGCCCAAGAATATATCTGACTAGTAAAAATCTTAAAACCTATGTATTGATATCTCTCTGTAAGTGAGTCAAGTGGGTGTAAAGCGGTATAAACACAGCAGTGAAAAGCAGCTAAACCCCTTTATAAAAATCAATCACTTTTAAAAACCCGTGAAACAAAGACAGTGAACGATAGAGAAATTCTTACTAAATTCGTTCAGGGGCTGTGATGCCACCTGGATTGACCATATCTAGACCCACAGCTGATTGAGACATAAGGGTGGACACTCTTGGGGCTGAGAGGTTTGGTGAGGTTGGGTGAGCAAACGCAGACCCTTTAAAGTAATACTGCGTGGTTCCCATCCCATGGGTCCCAAATCTCCAGGTTCAAGGGCATCTTCCTACTTCGAAAACATGCATGAGAAACCCAGAAGATGGTACACCGTGTGATCGGGAAAGGTTTCTAAAACGCACCTCATTTCTCACCTCCCTGTGCTCGGGTTCGCCATTCCAGCCGCTTTACTAGCAATCTCCCTCCTTGGAGAATCAGCACCTTTAACCTCCTGTTCCGTACAGGTTGCAATTTGTCCTGAGGATGAACGGGAAGAGGGGGAACCAATGAGACACTAGCTCTAGGTGTTGGGACAGGCACAGGTCACTCTATTTTCCCATCAGGAAGAAGAATTAACCCCAGGCTCAGCCTGCCGCCCGGGACCAGAATAGGGCCTGAAGCAATCCTGCGCTTTTGCGGCCAGCTCCCAAGAAAGCGAGTTGAAAAATGGAGCTCAGGGGCACTGCAATTCACAAACCTGCAGAGTTATAAATGATAACTCTCGTCCACAAATATATTGACGGCAGACAACGAAGAGGATTTGAAAGCAAGGCAGAATTGCAGGAAACAGATTTCAGGAGGTAGATTCGAATCGCCTTTAAAGCACGGGAAAAGCGGCAAAACCTCGACCATGATGCCCTTGGCCAAAAAGGGCGTATGCGTTTTTTCCTGAATATATTCAGGAAAAAACGCATACGCCCTTTTTGGCCAACCAAGCAACCTGGAAAGGCAAATCAGCGCTACAAAGAAGTCTCACTTCCCATCGGTCAAAATGGCCATGCTGAATAAAGTGTCAAACCCAGAAATGCAGGACAGGCCATGGAGAAACGGGAGCCTTGCTACGCTGATGGGCGGGATGTAAATTGCCAACAGCCACTCTGGAGAAGTGTACGGTGTGTCCTGAAACATCGAAAAAACTCAGCTTAGAGAGCATAGGGCACTTCTACTCATGGGCGTATAAATTGGGAAAACTACAAATCAGCAAGACACAGGCACCCCAAAGTTTAGGGCTGCTCTGTTGACAAGAACCTCCACTTCGTTACACCTTAAATATCCCAGGAAAGAGAAAAATGGATAAAGAAGTTGTGGTCCTTATGTACAATGGAATATCACTCAGCCATGAAATCAACGTCATAAGGCTAGTAGCAGCATGATGAGTGGATTTAGGTACGACGATTCTAAGTGAAATAAGTCACACAGAAAAAGACACTTATCATAAGATATCACTTATAGAGGGAATGTAAAAACCGCTACACTTGAACTGAATTACAAAACAGAACAGAGTCACACGTTTAGAAAACACACTATGGCTGCTTAACGGGAAAGGTGAGGTGGGGTGATGCGTAAAAGAAGGGTTTCATATTAGCTCAGAGATCGTTCCATAAACCCAATATGTAATAGACACGACCTACTCCTTGCTCAGTGAACTGGACTCAACACCCCCTATTCACCGCCCAAGAGTATATCTGACTAGTAAGAATCTTAAAACCTATGTATTGATAACTCTCTGTAAGTGAGTCAAGTGGGTGTAAAGCGGCATAAACACAGCAGTGAAAAGCAGCTAAACCCCTTTATAAAAATCAATCACTTTTAAAAACCCGTGAAACAAAGACAGTGAAAGATAGAGAAATTCTTACTAAATTCGTTCAGGGGCTCTGATGCCACCTGGATTGACCATATCTAGACCCACAGCTGATTGAGACATAAGGGTGGACACTCTTGGGGCTGAGAGGTTTGGTGAGGTTGGGTGAGCAAACGCAGACCCTTTAAAGTAATACTGCGTGGTTCCCATCCCATGGGTCCCAAATCTCCAGGTTCAAGGGCATCTTCCTACTTCGAAAACATGCATGAGAAACCCAGAAGATGGTACACCGTGTGATCGGGAAAGGTTTCTAAAACGCACCTCATTTCTCACCTCCCTGTGCTCGGGTTCGCCATTCCAGCCGCTTTACTAGCAATCTCCCTCCTTGGAGAATCAGCACCTTTAACCTCCTGTTCCGTACAGGTTGCAATTTGTCCTGAGGATGAACGGGAAGAGGGGGAACCAATGAGACACTAGCTCTAGGTGTTGGGACAGGCACAGGTCACTCTATTTTCCCATCAGGAAGAAGAATTAACCACAGGCTCAGCCTGCCGCCCGGGACCAGAATAGGGCCTGAAGCAATCCTGCGCTTTTGCGGCCAGCTCCCAAGAAAGCGAGTTGAAAAATGGAGCTCAGGGGCACTGCAATTCACAAACCTGCAGAGTTATAAATGATGACTCTCGTCCACAAATATATTGACGGCAGACAACGAAGAGGATTTGAAAGCAAGGCAGAATTGCAGGAAACAGATTTCAGGAGGTAGATTCGAATCGCCTTTAAAGCACGGGAAAAGCGGCAAAACCTCGACAATGATGCCCTTGGCCAAAAAGAGCGTATGCGTTTTTTCCTGAATATATTCAGGAAAAAACGCATACGCCCTTTTTGGCCAACCAAGCAACCTGGAAAGGCAAATCAGCGCTACAAAGAAGTCTCGCTTCCCATCGGTCAAAAGGGCCATGCTGAATAAAGTGTCAAAACCAGAAATGCAGGACAGGCCATGGAGAAACGGGAGCCTTGCTACGCTGATGGGCGGGATGTAAATTGCCAACAGCCCCTCTGGAGAAGTGTACGGTGTGTCCTGAAACATCGAAAAAACTCAGCTTAGAGAGCATAGGGCACTTCCACTCATGGGCGTATAAATTGGGAAAACTACAAATCAGCAAGACACAGGCACCCCAAAGTTTAGGGCTGCTCTGTTGACGAGAACCTCCACTTCGTTACACCTTAAATATCCCAGGAAAGAGAAAAATGGATAAAGAAGTTGTGGTCCTTATGTACAATGGAATATCACTCAGCCATGAAATCAACGTCATAAGGCTAGTAGCAGCATGATGAGTGGATTTAGGTACGACGATTCTAAGTGAAATAAGTCACACAGAAAAAGACACTTATCATAAGATATCACTTATAGAGGGAATGTAAAAACCGCTACCCTTGAACTGAATTACAAAACAGAACAGAGTCACATGTTTAGAAAACACACTATGGCTGCTTAACGGGAAAGGTGAGGTGGGGTGATGCGTAAAAGAAGGGTTTCAAATTAGCTCAGAGACCGTTCCATAAACCCAATATGTAATAGACACGACCTACTCCTTGCTCAGTGAACTGGACTCAACACCCCCTATTCACCGCCCAAGAATATATCTGACTAGTAAGAATCTTAAAACCTATGTATTGATATCTCTCTGTAAGTGAGTCAAGTGGGTGTAAAGCAGCATAAACACAGCAGTGAAAAGCAGCTAAACCCCTTTATAAAAATCAATCACTTTTAAAAACCCGTGAAACAAAGACAGTGAAAGATAGAGAAATTCTTACTAAATTCGTTCAGGGGCTGTGATGCCACCTGGATTGACCATATCTAGACCCACAGCTGATTGAGACATAAGGGTGGACACTCTTGGGGCTGAAAGGTTTGGTGAGGTTGGGTGAGCAAACGCAGACCCTTTAAAGTAATACTGCGTGGTTCCCATCCCATGGGTCCCAAATCTCCAGGTTCAAGGGCATCTTCCTACTTCGAAAACATGCATGAGAAACCCAGAAGATGGTACACCGTGTGATCGGGAAAGGTTTCTAAAACGCACCTCATTTCTCATCACCCTGTGCTCGGGTTCGCCATTCCAGCCGCTTTACTAGCAATCTCCCTCCTTGGAGAATCAGCACCTTTAACCTCCTGTTCCGTACAGGTTGCAATTTGTCCTGAGGATGAACGGGAAGAGGGGGAACCAATGAGACACTAGCTCTAGGTGTTGGCACAGGCACAGGTCACTCTATTTTCCCATCAGGAAGAAGAATTAACCACAGGCTCAGCCTGCCGCCCAGGACCAGAATAGGGCCTGAAGCAATCCTGCGCTTTTGCGGCCAGCTCCCAAGAAAGCGAGTTGAAAAATGGAGCTCAGGGGCACTGCAATTCACAAACCTGCAGAGTTATAAATGATAACTCTCGTCCACAAATATATTGACGGCAGGCAACGAAGAGGATTTGAAAGCAAGGCAGAATTGCAGGAAACAGATTTCAGGAGGTAGATTCGAATCGCCTTTAAAGCACAGGAAAAGCGGCAAAACCTCGACAATGATGCCCTTGGCCAAAAAGGGCGTATGCGTTTTTTCCTGAATATATTCAGGAAAAAACGCATACGCCCTTTTTGGCCAACCAAGCAACCTGGAAAGGCAAATCAGCGCTACAAAGAAGTCTCACTTCCCATCGGTCAAAAGGGCCATGCTGAATAAAGTGTCAAACCCAGAAATGCAGGACAGGCCATGGAGAAACGGGAGCCTTGCTACGCTGATGGGCGGGATGTAAATTGCCAACAGCCACTCTGGAGAAGTGTACGGTGTGTCCTGAAACATCGAAAAAACTCAGCTTAGAGAGCATAGGGCACTTCCACTCATGGGCGTATAAATTGGGAAAACTACAAATCAGCAAGACACAGGCACCCCAAAGTTTAGGGCTGCTCTGTTGACAAGAACCTCCACTTCGTTACACCTTAAATATCCCAGGAAAGAGAAAAATGGATAAAGAAGTTGTGGTCCTTATGTACAATGGAATATCACTCAGCCATGAAATCAACGTCATAAGGCTAGTAGCAGCATGATGAGTGGATTTAGGTACGACGATTCTAAGTGAAATAAGTCACACAGAAAAAGACACTTATCATAAGATATCACTTATAGAGGGAATGTAAAAACCGCTACCCTTGAACTGAATTACAAAACAGAACAGAGTCACATGTTTAGAAAACACACTATGGCTGCTTAACAGGAAAGGTGAGGTGGGGTGATGCGTAAAAGAAGGGTTTCAAATTAGCTCAGAGACCGTTCCATAAACCCAATATGTAATAGACACGACCTACTCCTTGCTCAGTGAACTGGACTCAACACCCCCTATTCACCGCCCAAGAATATATCTGACTAGTAAAAATCTTAAAACCTATGTATTGATATCTCTCTGTAAGTGAGTCAAGTGGGTGTAAAGCGGTATAAACACAGCAGTGAAAAGCAGCTAAACCCCTTTATAAAAATCAATCACTTTTAAAAACCCGTGAAACAAAGACAGTGAACGATAGAGAAATTCTTACTAAATTCGTTCAGGGGCTGTGATGCCACCTGGATTGACCATATCTAGACCCACAGCTGATTGAGACATAAGGGTGGACACTCTTGGGGCTGAGAGGTTTGGTGAGGTTGGGTGAGCAAATGCAGACCCTTTAAAGTAATACTGCGTGGTTCCCATCCCATGGGTCCCAAATCTCCAGGTTCAAGGGCATCTTCCTACTTCGAAAACATGCATGAGAAACCCAGAAGATGGTACACCGTGTGATCGGGAAAGGTTTCTAAAACGCACCTCATTTCTCACCTCCCTGTGCTCGGGTTCGCCATTCCAGCCGCTTTACTAGCAATCTCCCTCCTTGGAGAATCAGCACCTTTAACCTCCTGTTCCGTACAGGTTGCAATTTGTCCTGAGGATGAACGGGAAGAGGGGGAACCAATGAGACACTAGCTCTAGGTGTTGGGACAGGCACAGGTCACTCTATTTTCCCATCAGGAAGAAGAATTAACCCCAGGCTCAGCCTGCCGCCCGGGACCAGAATAGGGCCTGAAGCAATCCTGCGCTTTTGCGGCCAGCTCCCAAGAAAGCGAGTTGAAAAATGGAGCTCAGGGGCACTGCAATTCACAAACCTGCAGAGTTATAAATGATAACTCTCGTCCACAAATATATTGACGGCAGACAACGAAGAGGATTTGAAAGCAAGGCAGAATTGCAGGAAACAGATTTCAGGAGGTAGATTCGAATCGCCTTTAAAGCACGGGAAAAGCGGCAAAACCTCGACCATGATGCCCTTGGCCAAAAAGGGCGTATGCGTTTTTTCCTGAATATATTCAGGAAAAAACGCATACGCCCTTTTTGGCCAACCAAGCAACCTGGAAAGGCAAATCAGCGCTACAAAGAAGTCTCACTTCCCATCGGTCAAAATGGCCATGCTGAATAAAGTGTCAAACCCAGAAATGCAGGACAGGCCATGGAGAAACGGGAGCCTTGCTACGCTGATGGGCGGGATGTAAATTGCCAACAGCCACTCTGGAGAAGTGTACGGTGTGTCCTGAAACATCGAAAAAACTCAGCTTAGAGAGCATAGGGCACTTCTACTCATGGGCGTATAAATTGGGAAAACTACAAATCAGCAAGACACAGGCACCCCAAAGTTTAGGGCTGCTCTGTTGACAAGAACCTCCACTTCGTTACACCTTAAATATCCCAGGAAAGAGAAAAATGGATAAAGAAGTTGTGGTCCTTATGTACAATGGAATATCACTCAGCCATGAAATCAACGTCATAAGGCTAGTAGCAGCATGATGAGTGGATTTAGGTACGACGATTCTAAGTGAAATAAGTCACACAGAAAAAGACACTTATCATAAGATATCACTTATAGAGGGAATGTAAAAACCGCTACACTTGAACTGAATTACAAAACAGAACAGAGTCACACGTTTAGAAAACACACTATGGCTGCTTAACGGGAAAGGTGAGGTGGGGTGATGCGTAAAAGAAGGGTTTCATATTAGCTCAGAGATCGTTCCATAAACCCAATATGTAATAGACACGACCTACTCCTTGCTCAGTGAACTGGACTCAACACCCCCTATTCACCGCCCAAGAGTATATCTGACTAGTAAGAATCTTAAAACCTATGTATTGATAACTCTCTGTAAGTGAGTCAAGTGGGTGTAAAGCGGCATAAACACAGCAGTGAAAAGCAGCTAAACCCCTTTATAAAAATCAATCACTTTTAAAAACCCGTGAAACAAAGACAGTGAAAGATAGAGAAATTCTTACTAAATTCGTTCAGGGGCTCTGATGCCACCTGGATTGACCATATCTAGACCCACAGCTGATTGAGACATAAGGGTGGACACTCTTGGGGCTGAGAGGTTTGGTGAGGTTGGGTGAGCAAACGCAGACCCTTTAAAGTAATACTGCGTGGTTCCCATCCCATGGGTCCCAAATCTCCAGGTTCAAGGGCATCTTCCTACTTCGAAAACATGCATGAGAAACCCAGAAGATGGTACACCGTGTGATCGGGAAAGGTTTCTAAAACGCACCTCATTTCTCACCTCCCTGTGCTCGGGTTCGCCATTCCAGCCGCTTTACTAGCAATCTCCCTCCTTGGAGAATCAGCACCTTTAACCTCCTGTTCCGTACAGGTTGCAATTTGTCCTGAGGATGAACGGGAAGAGGGGGAACCAATGAGACACTAGCTCTAGGTGTTGGGACAGGCACAGGTCACTCTATTTTCCCATCAGGAAGAAGAATTAACCACAGGCTCAGCCTGCCGCCCGGGACCAGAATAGGGCCTGAAGCAATCCTGCGCTTTTGCGGCCAGCTCCCAAGAAAGCGAGTTGAAAAATGGAGCTCAGGGGCACTGCAATTCACAAACCTGCAGAGTTATAAATGATGACTCTCGTCCACAAATATATTGACGGCAGACAACGAAGAGGATTTGAAAGCAAGGCAGAATTGCAGGAAACAGATTTCAGGAGGTAGATTCGAATCGCCTTTAAAGCACGGGAAAAGCGGCAAAACCTCGACAATGATGCCCTTGGCCAAAAAGAGCGTATGCGTTTTTTCCTGAATATATTCAGGAAAAAACGCATACGCCCTTTTTGGCCAACCAAGCAACCTGGAAAGGCAAATCAGCGCTACAAAGAAGTCTCGCTTCCCATCGGTCAAAAGGGCCATGCTGAATAAAGTGTCAAAACCAGAAATGCAGGACAGGCCATGGAGAAACGGGAGCCTTGCTACGCTGATGGGCGGGATGTAAATTGCCAACAGCCCCTCTGGAGAAGTGTACGGTGTGTCCTGAAACATCGAAAAAACTCAGCTTAGAGAGCATAGGGCACTTCCACTCATGGGCGTATAAATTGGGAAAACTACAAATCAGCAAGACACAGGCACCCCAAAGTTTAGGGCTGCTCTGTTGACGAGAACCTCCACTTCGTTACACCTTAAATATCCCAGGAAAGAGAAAAATGGATAAAGAAGTTGTGGTCCTTATGTACAATGGAATATCACTCAGCCATGAAATCAACGTCATAAGGCTAGTAGCAGCATGATGAGTGGATTTAGGTACGACGATTCTAAGTGAAATAAGTCACACAGAAAAAGACACTTATCATAAGATATCACTTATAGAGGGAATGTAAAAACCGCTACCCTTGAACTGAATTACAAAACAGAACAGAGTCACATGTTTAGAAAACACACTATGGCTGCTTAACGGGAAAGGTGAGGTGGGGTGATGCGTAAAAGAAGGGTTTCAAATTAGCTCAGAGACCGTTCCATAAACCCAATATGTAATAGACACGACCTACTCCTTGCTCAGTGAACTGGACTCAACACCCCCTATTCACCGCCCAAGAATATATCTGACTAGTAAGAATCTTAAAACCTATGTATTGATATCTCTCTGTAAGTGAGTCAAGTGGGTGTAAAGCAGCATAAACACAGCAGTGAAAAGCAGCTAAACCCCTTTATAAAAATCAATCACTTTTAAAAACCCGTGAAACAAAGACAGTGAAAGATAGAGAAATTCTTACTAAATTCGTTCAGGGGCTGTGATGCCACCTGGATTGACCATATCTAGACCCACAGCTGATTGAGACATAAGGGTGGACACTCTTGGGGCTGAAAGGTTTGGTGAGGTTGGGTGAGCAAACGCAGACCCTTTAAAGTAATACTGCGTGGTTCCCATCCCATGGGTCCCAAATCTCCAGGTTCAAGGGCATCTTCCTACTTCGAAAACATGCATGAGAAACCCAGAAGATGGTACACCGTGTGATCGGGAAAGGTTTCTAAAACGCACCTCATTTCTCATCACCCTGTGCTCGGGTTCGCCATTCCAGCCGCTTTACTAGCAATCTCCCTCCTTGGAGAATCAGCACCTTTAACCTCCTGTTCCGTACAGGTTGCAATTTGTCCTGAGGATGAACGGGAAGAGGGGGAACCAATGAGACACTAGCTCTAGGTGTTGGCACAGGCACAGGTCACTCTATTTTCCCATCAGGAAGAAGAATTAACCACAGGCTCAGCCTGCCGCCCAGGACCAGAATAGGGCCTGAAGCAATCCTGCGCTTTTGCGGCCAGCTCCCAAGAAAGCGAGTTGAAAAATGGAGCTCAGGGGCACTGCAATTCACAAACCTGCAGAGTTATAAATGATAACTCTCGTCCACAAATATATTGACGGCAGGCAACGAAGAGGATTTGAAAGCAAGGCAGAATTGCAGGAAACAGATTTCAGGAGGTAGATTCGAATCGCCTTTAAAGCACAGGAAAAGCGGCAAAACCTCGACAATGATGCCCTTGGCCAAAAAGGGCGTATGCGTTTTTTCCTGAATATATTCAGGAAAAAACGCATACGCCCTTTTTGGCCAACCAAGCAACCTGGAAAGGCAAATCAGCGCTACAAAGAAGTCTCACTTCCCATCGGTCAAAAGGGCCATGCTGAATAAAGTGTCAAACCCAGAAATGCAGGACAGGCCATGGAGAAACGGGAGCCTTGCTACGCTGATGGGCGGGATGTAAATTGCCAACAGCCACTCTGGAGAAGTGTACGGTGTGTCCTGAAACATCGAAAAAACTCAGCTTAGAGAGCATAGGGCACTTCCACTCATGGGCGTATAAATTGGGAAAACTACAAATCAGCAAGACACAGGCACCCCAAAGTTTAGGGCTGCTCTGTTGACAAGAACCTCCACTTCGTTACACCTTAAATATCCCAGGAAAGAGAAAAATGGATAAAGAAGTTGTGGTCCTTATGTACAATGGAATATCACTCAGCCATGAAATCAACGTCATAAGGCTAGTAGCAGCATGATGAGTGGATTTAGGTACGACGATTCTAAGTGAAATAAGTCACACAGAAAAAGACACTTATCATAAGATATCACTTATAGAGGGAATGTAAAAACCGCTACCCTTGAACTGAATTACAAAACAGAACAGAGTCACATGTTTAGAAAACACACTATGGCTGCTTAACAGGAAAGGTGAGGTGGGGTGGTGCGTAAAAGAAGGGTTTCAAATTAGCTCAGAGACCGTTCCATAAACCCAATATGTAATAGACACGACCTACTCCTTGCTCAGTGAACTGGACTCAACACCCCCTATTCACCGCCCAAAAATATATCTGACTAGTAAGAATCTTAAAACCTATGTATTGATATCTCTCTGTAAGTGAGTCAAGTGGGTGTAAAGCGGCATAAACACAGCAGTGAAAAGCAGCGAAACCCCTTTATAAAAATCAATCACTTTTAAAAACCCGTGAAACAAAGACAGTGAAAGATAGAGAAATTCTTACTAAATTCGTTCAGGGGCTGTGATGCCACCTGGATTGACCATATCTAGACCCACAGCTGATTGAGACATAAGGGTGGACACTCTTGGGGCTGAAAGGTTTGGTGAGGTTGGGTGAGCAAACGCAGACCCTTTAAAGTAATACTGCGTGGTTCCCATCCCATGGGTCCCAAATCTCCAGGTTCAAGGGCATCTTCCTACTTCGAAAACATGCATGAGAAACCCAGAAGATGGTACACCGTGTGATCGGGAAAGGTTTCTAAAACGCACCTCATTTCTCATCACCCTGTGCTCGGGTTCGCCATTCCAGCCGCTTTACTAGCAATCTCCCTCCTTGGAGAATCAGCACCTTTAACCTCCTGTTCCGTACAGGTTGCAATTTGTCCTGAGGATGAACGGGAAGAGGGGGAACCAATGAGACACTAGCTCTAGGTGTTGGGACAGGCACAGGTCACTCTATTTTCCCATCAGGAAGAAAAATTAACCACAGGCTCAGCCTGCCGCCCGGGACCAGAATAGGGCCTGAAGCAATCCTGCGCTTTTGCGGTCAGCTCCCAAGAAAGCGAGTTGAAAAATGGAGCTCAGGGGCACTGCAATTCACAAACCTGCAGAGTTATAAATGATAACTCTCGTCCACAAATATATTGACGGCAGGCAACGAAGAGGATTTGAAAGCAAGGCAGAATTGCAGGAAACAGATTTCAGGAGGTAGATTCGAATCGCCTTTAAAGCACAGGAAAAGCGGCAAAACCTCGACAATGATGCCCTTGGCCAAAAAGAGCGTATGCGTTTTTTCCTGAATATATTCAGGAAAAAACGCATACGCCCTTTTTGGCCAACCAAGCAACCTGGAAAGGCAAATCAGCGCTACAAAGAAGTCTCACTTCCCATCGGTCAAAAGGGCCATGCTGAATAAAGTGTCAAACCCAGAAATGCAGGACAGGCCATGGAGAAACGGGAGCCTTGCTACGCTGATGGGCGGGATGTAAATTGCCAACAGCCACTCTGGAGAAGTGTACGGTGTGTCCTGAAACATCGAAAAAACTCAGCTTAGAGAGCATAGGGCACTTCCACTCATGGGCGTATAAACTGGGAAAACTACAAATCAGCAAGACACAGGCACCCCAAAGTTTAGGGCTGCTCTGTTGACAAGAACCTCCACTTCGTTACACCTTAAATATCCCAGGAAAGAGAAAAATGGATAAAGAAGTTGTGGTCCTTATGTACAATGGAATATCACTCAGCCATGAAATCAACGTCATAAGGCTAGTAGCAGCATGATGAGTGGATTTAGGTACGACGATTCTAAGTGAAATAAGTCACACAGAAAAAGACACTTATCATAAGATATCACTTATAGAGGGAATGTAAAAACCGCTACCCTTGAACTGAATTACAAAACAGAACAGAGTCACACGTTTAGAAAACACACTATGGCTGCTTAACAGGAAAGGTGAGGTGGGGTGATGCGTAAAAGAAGGGTTTCAAATTAGCTCAGAGACCGTTCCATAAACCCAATATGTAATAGACACGACCTACTCCTTGCTCAGTGAACTGGACTCAACACCCCCTATTCACCGCCCAAGAATATATCTGACTAGTAAGAATCTTAAAACCTATGTATTGATATCTCTCTGTAAGTGAGTCAAGTGGGTGTAAAGCGGTATAAACACAGCAGTGAAAAGCAGCTAAACCCCTTTATAAAAATCAATCACTTTTAAAAACCCGTGAAACAAAGACAGTGAACGATAGAGAAATTCTTACTAAATTCGTTCAGGGGCTGTGATGCCACCTGGATTGACCATATCTAGACCCACAGCTGATTGAGACATAAGGGTGGACACTCTTGGGGCTGAGAGGTTTGGTGAGGTTGGGTGAGCAAACGCAGACCCTTTAAAGTAATACTGCGTGGTTCCCATCCCATGGGTCCCAAATCTCCAGGTTCAAGGGCATCTTCCTACTTCGAAAACATGCATGAGAAACCCAGAAGATGGTACACCGTGTGATCGGGAAAGGTTTCTAAAACGCACCTCATTTCTCACCTCCCTGTGCTCGGGTTCGCCATTCCAGCCGCTTTACTAGCAATCTCCCTCCTTGGAGAATCAGCACCTTTAACCTCCTGTTCCGTACAGGTTGCAATTTGTCCTGAGGATGAACGGGAAGAGGGGGAACCAATGAGACACTAGCTCTAGGTGTTGGGACAGGCACAGGTCACTCTATTTTCCCATCAGGAAGAAGAATTAACCCCAGGCTCAGCCTGCCGCCCGGGACCAGAATAGGGCCTGAAGCAATCCTGCGCTTTTGCGGCCAGCTCCCAAGAAAGCGAGTTGAAAAATGGAGCTCAGGGGCACTGCAATTCACAAACCTGCAGAGTTATAAATGATAACTCTCGTCCACAAATATATTGACAGCAGACAACGAAGAGGATTTGAAAGCAAGGCAGAATTGCAGGAAACAGATTTCAGGAGGTAGATTCGAATCGCCTTTAAAGCACGGGAAAAGCGGCAAAACCTCGACCATGATGCCCTTGGCCAAAAAGGGCGTATGCGTTTTTTCCTGAATATATTCAGGAAAAAACGCATACGCCCTTTTTGGCCAACCAAGCAACCTGGAAAGGCAAATCAGCGCTACAAAGAAGTCTCACTTCCCATCGGTCAAAATGGCCATGCTGAATAAAGTGTCAAACCCAGAAATGCAGGACAGGCCATGGAGAAACGGGAGCCTTGCTACGCTGATGGGCGGGATGTAAATTGCCAACAGCCACTCTGGAGAAGTGTACGGTGTGTCCTGAAACATCGAAAAAACTCAGCTTAGAGAGCATAGGGCACTTCTACTCATGGGCGTATAAATTGGGAAAACTACAAATCAGCAAGACACAGGCACCCCAAAGTTTAGGGCTGCTCTGTTGACAAGAACCTCCACTTCGTTACACCTTAAATATCCCAGGAAAGAGAAAAATGGATAAAGAAGTTGTGGTCCTTATGTACAATGGAATATCACTCAGCCATGAAATCAACGTCATAAGGCTAGTAGCAGCATGATGAGTGGATTTAGGTACGACGATTCTAAGTGAAATAAGTCACACAGAAAAAGACACTTATCATAAGATATCACTTATAGAGGGAATGTAAAAACCGCTACACTTGAACTGAATTACAAAACAGAACAGAGTCACACGTTTAGAAAACACACTATGGCTGCTTAACGGGAAAGGTGAGGTGGGGTGATGCGTAAAAGAAGGGTTTCATATTAGCTCAGAGATCGTTCCATAAACCCAATATGTAATAGACACGACCTACTCCTTGCTCAGTGAACTGGACTCAACACCCCCTATTCACCGCCCAAGAGTATATCTGACTAGTAAGAATCTTAAAACCTATGTATTGATAACTCTCTGTAAGTGAGTCAAGTGGGTGTAAAGCGGCATAAACACAGCAGTGAAAAGCAGCTAAACCCCTTTATAAAAATCAATCACTTTTAAAAACCCGTGAAACAAAGACAGTGAAAGATAGAGAAATTCTTACTAAATTCGTTCAGGGGCTCTGATGCCACCTGGATTGACCATATCTAGACCCACAGCTGATTGAGACATAAGGGTGGACACTCTTGGGGCTGAGAGGTTTGGTGAGGGGTGAGCAAACGCAGACCCTTTAAAGTAATACTGCGTGGTTCCCATCCCATGGGTCCCAAATCTCCAGGTTCAAGGGCATCTTCCTACTTCGAAAACATGCATGAGAAACCCAGAAGATGGTACACCGTGTGATCGGGAAAGGTTTCTAAAACGCACCTCATTTCTCACCTCCCTGTGCTCGGGTTCGCCATTCCAGCCGCTTTACTAGCAATCTCCCTCCTTGGAGAATCAGCACCTTTAACCTCCTGTTCCGTACAGGTTGCAATTTGTCCTGAGGATGAACGGGAAGAGGGGGAACCAATGAGACACTAGCTCTAGGTGTTGGGACAGGCACAGGTCACTCTATTTTCCCATCAGGAAGAAGAATTAACCACAGGCTCAGCCTGCCGCCCGGGACCAGAATAGGGCCTGAAGCAATCCTGCGCTTTTGCGGCCAGCTCCCAAGAAAGCGAGTTGAAAAATGGAGCTCAGGGGCACTGCAATTCACAAACCTGCAGAGTTATAAATGATGACTCTCGTCCACAAATATATTGACGGCAGACAACGAAGAGGATTTGAAAGCAAGGCAGAATTGCAGGAAACAGATTTCAGGAGGTAGATTCGAATCGCCTTTAAAGCACGGGAAAAGCGGCAAAACCTCGACAATGATGCCCTTGGCCAAAAAGAGCGTATGCGTTTTTTCCTGAATATATTCAGGAAAAAACGCATACGCCCTTTTTGGCCAACCAAGCAACCTGGAAAGGCAAATCAGCGCTACAAAGAAGTCTCGCTTCCCATCGGTCAAAAGGGCCATGCTGAATAAAGTGTCAAACCCAGAAATGCAGGACAGGCCATGGAGAAACGGGAGCCTTGCTACGCTGATGGGCGGGATGTAAATTGCCAACAGCCCCTCTGGAGAAGTGTACGGTGTGTCCTGAAACATCGAAAAAACTCAGCTTAGAGAGCATAGGGCACTTCCACTCATGGGCGTATAAATTGGGAAAACTACAAATCAGCAAGACACAGGCACCCCAAAGTTTAGGGCTGCTCTGTTGACAAGAACCTCCACTTCGTTACACCTTAAATATCCCAGGAAAGAGAAAAATGGATAAAGAAGTTGTGGTCCTTATGTACAATGGAATATCACTCAGCCATGAAATCAACGTCATAAGGCTAGTAGCAGCATGATGAGTGGATTTAGGTACGACGATTCTAAGTGAAATAAGTCACACAGAAAAAGACACTTATCATAAGATATCACTTATAGAGGGAATGTAAAAACCGCTACCCTTGAACTGAATTACAAAACAGAACAGAGTCACATGTTTAGAAAACACACTATGGCTGCTTAACGGGAAAGGTGAGGTGGGGTGATGCGTAAAAGAAGGGTTTCAAATTAGCTCAGAGACCGTTCCATAAACCCAATATGTAATAGACACGACCTACTCCTTGCTCAGTGAACTGGACTCAACACCCCCTATTCACCGCCCAAGAATATATCTGACTAGTAAGAATGTTAAAACCTATGTATTGATATCTCTCTGTAAGTGAGTCAAGTGGGTGTAAAGCAGCATAAACACAGCAGTGAAAAGCAGCTAAACCCCTTTATAAAAATCAATCACTTTTAAAAACCCGTGAAAAAAAGACAGTGAAAGATAGAGAAATTCTTACTAAATTCGTTCAGGGGCTCTGATGCCACCTGGATTGACCATATCTAGACCCACAGCTGATTGAGACATAAGGGTGGACACTCTTGGGGCTGAGAGGTTTGGTGAGGTTGGGTGAGCAAACGCAGACCCTTTAAAGTAATACTGCGTGGTTCCCATCCCATGGGTCCCAAATCTCCAGGTTCAAGGGCATCTTCCTACTTCGAAAACATGCATGAGAAACCCAGAAGATGGTACACCGTGAGATCGGGAAAGGTTTCTAAAACGCACCTCATTTCTCACCTCCCTGTGCTCGGGTTCGCCATTCCAGCCGCTTTACTAGCAATCTCCCTCCTTGGAGAATCAGCACCTTTAACCTCCTGTTCCGTACAGGTTGCAATTTGTCCTGAGGATGAACGGGAAGAGGGGGAACCAATGAGACACTAGCTCTAGGTGTTGGGACAGGCACAGGTCACTCTATTTTCCCATCAGGAAGAAGAATTAACCACAGGCTCAGCCTGCCGCCCAGGACCAGAATAGGGCCTGAAGCAATCCTGCGCTTTTGCGGCCAGCTCCCAAGAAAGCGAGTTGAAAAATGGAGCTCAGGGGCACTGCAATTCACAAACCTGCAGAGTTATAAATGATAACTCTCGTCCACAAATATATTGACGGCAGGCAACGAAGAGGATTTGAAAGCAAGGCAGAATTGCAGGAAACAGATTTCAGGAGGTAGATTCGAATCGCCTTTAAAGCACAGGAAAAGCGGCAAAACCTCGACAATGATGCCCTTGGCCAAAAAGGGCGTATGCGTTTTTTCCTGAATATATTCAGGAAAAAACGCATACGCCCTTTTTGGCCAACCAAGCAACCTGGAAAGGCAAATCAGCGCTACAAAGAAGTCTCACTTCCCATCGGTCAAAAGGGCCATGCTGAATAAAGTGTCAAACGCAGAAATGCAGGACAGGCCATGGAGAAACGGGAGCCTTGCTACGCTGATGGGCGGGATGTAAATTGCCAACAGCCACTCTGGAGAAGTGTACGGTGTGTCCTGAAACATCGAAAAAACTCAGCTTAGAGAGCATAGGGCACTTCCACTCATGGGCGTATAAATTGGGAAAACTACAAATCAGCAAGACACAGGCACCCCAAAGTTTAGGGCTGCTCTGTTGACAAGAACCTCCACTTCGTTACACCATAAATATCCCAGGAAAGAGAAAAATGGATAAAGAAGTTGTGGTCCTTATGTACAATGGAATATCACTCAGCCATGAAATCAACGTCATAAGGCTAGTAGCAGCATGATGAGTGGATTTAGGTACGACGATTCTAAGTGAAATAAGTCACACAGAAAAAGACACTTATCATAAGATATCACTTATAGAGGGAATGTAAAAACCGCTACCCTTGAACTGAATTACAAAACAGAACAGAGTCACATGTTTAGAAAACACACTATGGCTGCTTAACAGGAAAGGTGAGGTGGGGTGGTGCGTAAAAGAAGGGTTTCAAATTAGCTCAGAGACCGTTCCATAAACCCAATATGTAATAGACACGACCTACTCCTTGCTCAGTGAACTGGACTCAACACCCCCTATTCACCGCCCAAAAATATATCTGACTAGTAAGAATCTTAAAACCTATGTATTGATATCTCTCTGTAAGTGAGTCAAGTGGGTGTAAAGCGGCATAAACACAGCAGTGAAAAGCAGCGAAACCCCTTTATAAAAATCAATCACTTTTAAAAACCCGTGAAACAAAGACAGTGAAAGATAGAGAAATTCTTACTAAATTCGTTCAGGGGCTCTGATGCCACCTGGATTGACCATATCTAGACCCACAGCTGATTGAGACATAAGGGTGGACACTCTTGGGGCTGAGAGGTTTGGTGAGGTTGGGTGAGCAAACGCAGACCCTTTAAAGTAATACTGCGTGGTTCCCATCCCATGGGTCCCAAATCTCCAGGTTCAAGGGCATCTTCCTACTTCGAAAACATGCATGAGAAACCCAGAAGATGGTACACCGTGAGATCGGGAAAGGTTTCTAAAACGCACCTCATTTCTCACCTCCCTGTGCTCGGGTTCGCCATTCCAGCCGCTTTACTAGCAATCTCCCTCCTTGGAGAATCAGCACCTTTAACCTCCTGTTCCGTACAGGTTGCAATTTGTCCTGAGGATGAACGGGAAGAGGGGGAACCAATGAGACACTAGCTCTAGGTGTTGGGAGAGGCACAGGTCACTCTATTTTCCCATCAGGAAGAAGAATTAACCACAGGCTCAGCCTGCCGCCCGGGACCAGAATAGGGCCTGAAGCAATCCTGCGCTTTTGCGGCCAGCTCCCAAGAAAGCGAGTTGAAAAATGGAGCTCAGGGGCACTGCAATTCACAAACCTGCAGAGTTATAAATGATAACTCTCGTCCACAAATATATTGACGGCAGGCAACGAAGAGGATTTGAAAGCAAGGCAGAATTGCAGGAAACAGATTTCAGGAGGTAGATTCGAATCGCCTTTAAAGCACAGGAAAAGCGGCAAAACCTCGACAATGATGCCCTTGGCAAAAAGAGCGTATGCGTTTTTTCCTGAATATATTCAGGAAAAAACGCATACGCCCTTTTTGGCCAACCAAGCAACCTGGAAAGGCAAATCAGCGCTACAAAGAAGTCTCACTTCCCATCGGTCAAAAGGGCCATGCTGAATAAAGTGTCAAACCCAGAAATACAGGACAGGCCATGGAGAAACGGGAGCCTTGCTACGCTGATGGGCGGGATGTAAATTGCCAACAGCCACTCTGGAGAAGTGTACGGTGTGTCCTGAAACATCGAAAAAACTCAGCTTAGAGAGCATAGGGCACTTCCACTCATGGGCGTATAAATTGGGAAAACTACAAATCAGCAAGACACAGGCACCCCAAAGTTTAGGGCTGCTCTGTTGACAAGAACCTCCACTTCGTTACACCTTAAATATCCCAGGAAAGAGAAAAATGGATAAAGAAGTTGTGGTCCTTATGTACAATGGAATATCACTCAGCCATGAAATCAACGTCATAAGGCTAGTAGCAGCATGATGAGTGGATTTAGGTACGACGATTCTAAGTGAAATAAGTCACACAGAAAAAGACACTTATCATAAGATATCACTTATAGAGGGAATGTAAAAACCGCTACCCTTGAACTGAATTACAAAACAGAACAGAGTCACACGTTTAGAAAACACACTATGGCTGCTTAACAGGAAAGGTGAGGTGGGGTGATGCGTAAAAGAAGGGTTTCAAATTAGCTCAGAGACCGTTCCATAAACCCAATATGTAATAGACACGACCTACTCCTTGCTCAGTGAACTGGACTCAACACCCCCTATTCACCGCCCAAGAATATATCTGACTAGTAAGAATCTTAAAACCTATGTATTGATATCTCTCTGTAAGTGAGTCAAGTGGGTGTAAAGCGGTATAAACACAGCAGTGAAAAGCAGCTAAACCCCTTTATAAAAATCAATCACTTTTAAAAACCCGTGAAACAAAGACAGTGAACGATAGAGAAATTCTTACTAAATTCGTTCAGGGGCTGTGATGCCACCTGGATTGACCATATCTAGACCCACAGCTGATTGAGACATAAGGGTGGACACTCTTGGGGCTGAGAGGTTTGGTGAGGTTGGGTGAGCAAACGCAGACCCTTTAAAGTAATACTGCGTGGTTCCCATCCCATGGGTCCCAAATCTCCAGGTTCAAGGGCATCTTCCTACTTCGAAAACATGCATGAGAAACCCAGAAGATGGTACACCGTGTGATCGGGAAAGGTTTCTAAAACGCACCTCATTTCTCACCTCCCTGTGCTCGGGTTCGCCATTCCAGCCGCTTTACTAGCAATCTCCCTCCTTGGAGAATCAGCACCTTTAACCTCCTGTTCCGTACAGGTTGCAATTTGTCCTGAGGATGAACGGGAAGAGGGGGAACCAATGAGACACTAGCTCTAGGTGTTGGGACAGGCACAGGTCACTCTATTTTCCCATCAGGAAGAAGAATTAACCCCAGGCTCAGCCTGCCGCCCGGGACCAGAATAGGGCCTGAAGCAATCCTGCGCTTTTGCGGCCAGCTCCCAAGAAAGCGAGTTGAAAAATGGAGCTCAGGGGCACTGCAATTCACAAACCTGCAGAGTTATAAATGATAACTCTCGTCCACAAATATATTGACGGCAGACAACGAAGAGGATTTGAAAGCAAGGCAGAATTGCAGGAAACAGATTTCAGGAGGTAGATTCGAATCGCCTTTAAAGCACGGGAAAAGCGGCAAAACCTCGACCATGATGCCCTTGGCCAAAAAGGGCGTATGCGTTTTTTCCTGAATATATTCAGGAAAAAACGCATACGCCCTTTTTGGCCAACCAAGCAACCTGGAAAGGCAAATCAGCGCTACAAAGAAGTCTCACTTCCCATCGGTCAAAATGGCCATGCTGAATAAAGTGTCAAACCCAGAAATGCAGGACAGGCCATGGAGAAACGGGAGCCTTGCTACGCTGATGGGCGGGATGTAAATTGCCAACAGCCACTCTGGAGAAGTGTACGGTGTGTCCTGAAACATCGAAAAAACTCAGCTTAGAGAGCATAGGGCACTTCTACTCATGGGCGTATAAATTGGGAAAACTACAAATCAGCAAGACACAGGCACCCCAAAGTTTAGGGCTGCTCTGTTGACAAGAACCTCCACTTCGTTACACCTTAAATATCCCAGGAAAGAGAAAAATGGATAAAGAAGTTGTGGTCCTTATGTACAATGGAATATCACTCAGCCATGAAATCAACGTCATAAGGCTAGTAGCAGCATGATGAGTGGATTTAGGTACGACGATTCTAAGTGAAATAAGTCACACAGAAAAAGACACTTATCATAAGATATCACTTATAGAGGGAATGTAAAAACCGCTACACTTGAACTGAATTACAAAACAGAACAGAGTCACACGTTTAGAAAACACACTATGGCTGCTTAACGGGAAAGGTGAGGTGGGGTGATGCGTAAAAGAAGGGTTTCATATTAGCTCAGAGATCGTTCCATAAACCCAATATGTAATAGACACGACCTACTCCTTGCTCAGTGAACTGGACTCAACACCCCCTATTCACCGCCCAAGAGTATATCTGACTAGTAAGAATCTTAAAACCTATGTATTGATAACTCTCTGTAAGTGAGTCAAGTGGGTGTAAAGCGGCATAAACACAGCAGTGAAAAGCAGCTAAACCCCTTTATAAAAATCAATCACTTTTAAAAACCCGTGAAACAAAGACAGTGAAAGATAGAGAAATTCTTACTAAATTCGTTCAGGGGCTCTGATGCCACCTGGATTGACCATATCTAGACCCACAGCTGATTGAGACATAAGGGTGGACACTCTTGGGGCTGAGAGGTTTGGTGAGGGGTGAGCAAACGCAGACCCTTTAAAGTAATACTGCGTGGTTCCCATCCCATGGGTCCCAAATCTCCAGGTTCAAGGGCATCTTCCTACTTCGAAAACATGCATGAGAAACCCAGAAGATGGTACACCGTGTGATCGGGAAAGGTTTCTAAAACGCACCTCATTTCTCACCTCCCTGTGCTCGGGTTCGCCATTCCAGCCGCTTTACTAGCAATCTCCCTCCTTGGAGAATCAGCACCTTTAACCTCCTGTTCCGTACAGGTTGCAATTTGTCCTGAGGATGAACGGGAAGAGGGGGAACCAATGAGACACTAGCTCTAGGTGTTGGGACAGGCACAGGTCACTCTATTTTCCCATCAGGAAGAAGAATTAACCACAGGCTCAGCCTGCCGCCCGGGACCAGAATAGGGCCTGAAGCAATCCTGCGCTTTTGCGGCCAGCTCCCAAGAAAGCGAGTTGAAAAATGGAGCTCAGGGGCACTGCAATTCACAAACCTGCAGAGTTATAAATGATGACTCTCGTCCACAAATATATTGACGGCAGACAACGAAGAGGATTTGAAAGCAAGGCAGAATTGCAGGAAACAGATTTCAGGAGGTAGATTCGAATCGCCTTTAAAGCACGGGAAAAGCGGCAAAACCTCGACAATGATGCCCTTGGCCAAAAAGAGCGTATGCGTTTTTTCCTGAATATATTCAGGAAAAAACGCATACGCCCTTTTTGGCCAACCAAGCAACCTGGAAAGGCAAATCAGCGCTACAAAGAAGTCTCGCTTCCCATCGGTCAAAAGGGCCATGCTGAATAAAGTGTCAAACCCAGAAATGCAGGACAGGCCATGGAGAAACGGGAGCCTTGCTACGCTGATGGGCGGGATGTAAATTGCCAACAGCCCCTCTGGAGAAGTGTACGGTGTGTCCTGAAACATCGAAAAAACTCAGCTTAGAGAGCATAGGGCACTTCCACTCATGGGCGTATAAATTGGGAAAACTACAAATCAGCAAGACACAGGCACCCCAAAGTTTAGGGCTGCTCTGTTGACAAGAACCTCCACTTCGTTACACCTTAAATATCCCAGGAAAGAGAAAAATGGATAAAGAAGTTGTGGTCCTTATGTACAATGGAATATCACTCAGCCATGAAATCAACGTCATAAGGCTAGTAGCAGCATGATGAGTGGATTTAGGTACGACGATTCTAAGTGAAATAAGTCACACAGAAAAAGACACTTATCATAAGATATCACTTATAGAGGGAATGTAAAAACCGCTACCCTTGAACTGAATTACAAAACAGAACAGAGTCACATGTTTAGAAAACACACTATGGCTGCTTAACGGGAAAGGTGAGGTGGGGTGATGCGTAAAAGAAGGGTTTCAAATTAGCTCAGAGACCGTTCCATAAACCCAATATGTAATAGACACGACCTACTCCTTGCTCAGTGAACTGGACTCAACACCCCCTATTCACCGCCCAAGAATATATCTGACTAGTAAGAATGTTAAAACCTATGTATTGATATCTCTCTGTAAGTGAGTCAAGTGGGTGTAAAGCAGCATAAACACAGCAGTGAAAAGCAGCTAAACCCCTTTATAAAAATCAATCACTTTTAAAAACCCGTGAAACAAAGACAGTGAAAGATAGAGAAATTCTTACTAAATTCGTTCAGGGGCTGTGATGCCACCTGGATTGACCATATCTAGACCCACAGCTGATTGAGACATAAGGGTGGACACTCTTGGGGCTGAAAGGTTTGGTGAGGTTGGGTGAGCAAACGCAGACCCTTTAAAGTAATACTGCGTGGTTCCCATCCCATGGGTCCCAAATCTCCAGGTTCAAGGGCATCTTCCTACTTCGAAAACATGCATGAGAAACCCAGAAGATGGTACACCGTGTGATCGGGAAAGGTTTCTAAAACGCACCTCATTTCTCATCACCCTGTGCTCGGGTTCGCCATTCCAGCCGCTTTACTAGCAATCTCCCTCCTTGGAGAATCAGCACCTTTAACCTCCTGTTCCGTACAGGTTGCAATTTGTCCTGAGGATGAACGGGAAGAGGGGGAACCAATGAGACACTAGCTCTAGGTGTTGGGACAGGCACAGGTCACTCTATTTTCCCATCAGGAAGAAAAATTAACCACAGGCTCAGCCTGCCGCCCGGGACCAGAATAGGGCCTGAAGCAATCCTGCGCTTTTGCGGCCAGCTCCCAAGAAAGCGAGTTGAAAAATGGAGCTCAGGGGCACTGCAATTCACAAACCTGCAGAGTTATAAATGATAACTCTCGTCCACAAATATATTGACGGCAGGCAACGAAGAGGATTTGAAAGCAAGGCAGAATTGCAGGAAACAGATTTCAGGAGGTAGATTCGAATCGCCTTTAAAGCACAGGAAAAGCGGCAAAACCTCGACAATGATGCCCTTGGCCAAAAAGAGCGTATGCGTTTTTTCCTGAATATATTCAGGAAAAAACGCATACGCCCTTTTTGGCCAACCAAGCAACCTGGAAAGGCAAATCAGCGCTACAAAGAAGTCTCACTTCCCATCGGTCAAAAGGGCCATGCTGAATAAAGTGTCAAACCCAGAAATGCAGGACAGGCCATGGAGAAACGGGAGCCTTGCTACGCTGATGGGCGGGATGTAAATTGCCAACAGCCACTCTGGAGAAGTGTACGGTGTGTCCTGAAACATCGAAAAAACTCAGCTTAGAGAGCATAGGGCACTTCCACTCATGGGCGTATAAACTGGGAAAACTACAAATCAGCAAGACACAGGCACCCCAAAGTTTAGGGCTGCTCTGTTGACAAGAACCTCCACTTCGTTACACCTTAAATATCCCAGGAAAGAGAAAAATGGATAAAGAAGTTGTGGTCCTTATGTACAATGGAATATCACTCAGCCATGAAATCAACGTCATAAGGCTAGTAGCAGCATGATGAGTGGATTTAGGTACGACGATTCTAAGTGAAATAAGTCACACAGAAAAAGACACTTATCATAAGATATCACTTATAGAGGGAATGTAAAAACCGCTACCCTTGAACTGAATTACAAAACAGAACAGAGTCACATGTTTAGAAAACACACTATGGCTGCTTAACAGGAAAGGTGAGGTGGGGTGATGCGTAAAAGAAGGGTTTCAAATTAGCTCAGAGACCGTTCCATAAACCCAATATGTAATAGACACGACCTACTCCTTGCTCAGTGAACTGGACTCAACACCCCCTATTCACCGCCCAAGAATATATCTGACTAGTAAGAATCTTAAAACCTATGTATTGATATCTCTCTGTAAGTGAGTCAAGTGGGTGTAAAGCGGCATAAACACAGCAGTGAAAAGCAGCTAAACCCCTTTATAAAAATCAATCACTTTTAAAAACCCGTGAAACAAAGACAGTGAAAGATAGAGAAATTCTTACTAAATTCGTTCAGGGGCTCTGATGCCACCTGGATTGACCATATCTAGACCCACAGCTGATTGAGACATAAGGGTGGACACTCTTGGGGCTGAGAGGTTTGGTGAGGTTGGGTGAGCAAACGGAGACCCTTTAAAGTAATACTGCGTGGTTCCCATCCCATGGGTCCCAAATCTCCAGGTTCAAGGGCATCTTCCTACTTCGAAAACATGCATGAGAAACCCAGAAGATGGTACACCGTGTGATCGGGAAAGGTTTCTAAAACGCACCTCATTTCTCACCTCCCTGTGCTCGGGTTCGCCATTCCAGCCGCTTTACTAGCAATCTCCCTCCTTGGAGAATCAGCACCTTTAACCTCCTGTTCCGTACAGGTTGCAATTTGTCCTGAGGATGAACGGGAAGAGGGGGAACCAATGAGACACTAGCTCTAGGTGTTGGGACAGGCACAGGTCACTCTATTTTCCCATCAGGAAGAAGAATTAACCACAGGCTCAGCCTGCCGCCCGGGACCAGAATAGGGCCTGAAGCAATCCTGCGCTTTTGCGGCCAGCTCCCAAGAAAGCGAGTTGAAAAATGGAGCTCAGGGGCACTGCAATTCACAAACCTGCAGAGTTATAAATGATGACTCTCGTCCACAAATATATTGACGGCAGACAACGAAGAGGATTTGAAAGCAAGGCAGAATTGCAGGAAACAGATTTCAGGAGGTAGATTCGAATCGCCTTTAAAGCACGGGAAAAGCGGCAAAACCTCGACAATGATGCCCTTGGCCAAAAAGAGCGTATGCGTTTTTTCCTGAATATATTCAGGAAAAAACGCATACGCCCTTTTTGGCCAACCAAGCAACCTGGAAAGGCAAATCAGCGCTACAAAGAAGTCTCGCTTCCCATCGGTCAAAAGGGCCATGCTGAATAAAGTGTCAAAACCAGAAATGCAGGACAGGCCATGGAGAAACGGGAGCCTTGCTACGCTGATGGGCGGGATGTAAATTGCCAACAGCCCCTCTGGAGAAGTGTACGGTGTGTCCTGAAACATCGAAAAAACTCAGCTTAGAGAGCATAGGGCACTTCCACTCATGGGCGTATAAATTGGGAAAACTACAAATCAGCAAGACACAGGCACCCCAAAGTTTAGGGCTGCTCTGTTGACAAGAACCTCCACTTCGTTACACCTTAAATATCCCAGGAAAGAGAAAAATGGATAAAGAAGTTGTGGTCCTTATGTACAATGGAATATCACTCAGCCATGAAATCAACGTCATAAGGCTAGTAGCAGCATGATGAGTGGATTTAGGTACGACGATTCTAAGTGAAATAAGTCACACAGAAAAAGACACTTATCATAAGATATCACTTATAGA
This sequence comes from Balaenoptera borealis, assembly GCF_965194805.1. NCBI lineage: Eukaryota > Metazoa > Chordata > Mammalia > Artiodactyla > Balaenopteridae > Balaenoptera > Balaenoptera borealis. Next base: position 406,938 of record NW_028123654.1, read on the forward strand.
GGGAATGTAAAAACCGCTACCCTTGAACTGAATTACAAAACAGAACAGAGTCACACGTTTAGAAAACACACTATGGCTGCTTAACGGGAAAGGTGAGGTGGGGTGATGCGTAAAAGAAGGGTTTCAAATTAGCTCAGAGACCGTTCCATAAACCCAATATGTAATAGACACGACCTACTCCTTGCTCAGTGAACTGGACTCAACACCCCCTATTCACCGCCCAAGAATATATCTGACTAGTAAGAATCTTAAAACATATGTATTGATATCTCTCTGTAAGTGAGTCAAGTGGGTGTAAAGCAGCATAAACACAGCAGTGAAAAGCAGCTAAACCCCTTTATAAAAATCAATCACTTTTAAAAACCCGTGAAACAAAGACAGTGAAAGATAGAGAAATTCTTACTAAATTCGTTCAGGGGCTGTGATGCCACCTGGATTGACCATATCTAGACCCACAGCTGATTGAGACATAAGGGTGGACACTCTTGGGGCTGAAAGGTTTGGTGAGGTTGGGTGAGCAAACGCAGACCCTTTAAAGTAATACTGCGTGGTTCCCATCCCATGGGTCCCAAATCTCCAGGTTCAAGGGCATCTTCCTACTTCGAAAACATGCATGAGAAACCCAGAAGATGGTGCACCGTGTGATCGGGAAAGGTTTCTAAAACGCACCTCATTTCTCATCACCCTGTGCTCGGGTTCGCCATTCCAGCCGCTTTACTAGCAATCTCCCTCCTTGGAGAATCAGCACCTTTAACCTCCTGTTCCGTACAGGTTGCAATTTGTCCTGAGGATGAACGGGAAGAGGGGGAACCAATGAGACACTAGCTCTAGGTGTTGGGACAGGCACAGGTCACTCTATTTTCCCATCAGGAAGAAGAATTAACCACAGGCTCAGCCTGCCGCCCGGGACCAGAATAGGGCCTGAAGCAATCCTGCGCTTTTGCGGCCAGCTCCCAAGAAAGCGAGTTGAAAAATGGAGCTCAGGGGCACTGCAATTCACAAACCTGCAGAGTTATAAATGATAACTCTCGTCCACAAATATATTGACGGCAGGCAACGAAGAGGATTTGAAAGCAAGGCAGAATTGCAGGAAAAAGATTTCAGGAGGTAGATTCGAATCGCCTTTAATGCACGGGAAAAGCGGCAAAACCTCGACAATGATGCCCTTGGCCAAAAAGAGCGTATGCGTTTTTTCCTGAATATATTCAGGAAAAAACGCATACGCTCTTTTTGGCCAACCAAGCAACCTGGAAAGGCAAATCAGCGCTACAAAGAAGTCTCGCTTCCCATCGGTCAAAAGGGCCATGCTGAATAAAGTGTCAAACCCAGAAATGCAGGACAGGCCATGGAGAAACGGGAGCCTTGCTACGCTGATGGGCGGGATGTAAATTGCCAACAGCCCCTCTGGAGAAGTGTACGGTGTGTCCTGAAACATCGAAAAAACTCAGCTTAGAGAGCATAGGGCACTTCCACTCATGGGCGTATAAATTGGGAAAACTACAAATCAGCAAGACACAGGCACCCCAAAGTTTAGGGCTGCTCTGTTGACAAGAACCTCCACTTCGTTACACCTTAAATATCCCAGGAAAGAGAAAAATGGATAAAGAAGTTGTGGTCCTTATGTACAATGGAATATCACTCAGCCATGAAATCAACGTCATAAGGCTAGTAGCAGCATGATGAGTGGATTTAGGTACGACGATTCTAAGTGAAATAAGTCACACAGAAAAAGACACTTATCATAAGATATCACTTATAGAGGGAATGTAAAAACCGCTACCCTTGAACTGAATTACAAAACAGAACAGAGTCACACGTTTAGAAAACACACTATGGCTGCTTAACGGGAAAGGTGAGGTGGGGTGATGCGTAAAAGAAGGGTTTCAAATTAGCTCAGAGACCGTTCCATAAACCCAATATGTAATAGACACGACCTACTCCTTGCTCAGTGAACTGGACTCAACACCCCCTATTCACCGCCCAAGAATATATCTGACTAGTAAGAATCTTAAAACCTATGTATTGATATCTCTCTGTAAGTGAGTCAAGTGGGTGTAAAGCGGCATAAACACAGCAGTGAAAAGCAGCTAAACCCCTTTATAAAAATCAATCACTTTTAAAAACCCGTGAAACAAAGACAGTGAAAGATAGAGAAATTCTTACTAAATTCGTTCAGGGGCTCTGATGCCACCTGGATTGACCATATCTAGACCCACAGCTGATTGAGACATAAGGGTGGACACTCTTGGGGCTGAGAGGTTTGGTGAGGTTGGGTGAGCAAACGCAGACCCTTTAAAGTAATACTGCGTGGTTCCCATCCCATGGGTCCCAAATCTCCAGGTTCAAGGGCATCTTCCTACTTCGAAAACATGCATGAGAAACCCAGAAGATGGTACACCGTGTGATCGGGAAAGGTTTCTTAAACGCACCTCATTTCTCACCTCCCTGTGCTCGGGTTCGCCATTCCAGCCGCTTTACTAGCAATCTCCCTCCTTGGAGAATCAGCACCTTTAACCTCCTGTTCCGTACAGGTTGCAATTTGTCCTGAGGATGAACGGGAAGAGGGGGAACCAATGAGACACTAGCTCTAGGTGTTGGGACAGGCACAGGTCACTCTATTTTCCCATCAGGAAGAAGAATTAACCACAGGCTCAGCCTGCCGCCCGGGACCAGAATAGGGCCTGAAGCAATCCTGCGCTTTTGCGGCCAGCTCCCAAGAAAGCGAGTTGAAAAATGGAGCTCAGAGGCACTGCAATTCACAAACCTGCAGAGTTATAAATGATAACTCTCGTCCACAAATATATTGACGGCAGACAACGAAGAGGATTTGAAAGCACGGCAGAATTGCAGGAAACAGATTTCAGGAGGTAGATTCGAATCGCCTTTAAAGCACGGGAAAAGCGGCAAAACCTCGACAATGATGCCCTTGGCCAAAAAGGGCGTATGCGTTTTTTCCTGAATATATTCAGGAAAAAACGCATACGCCCTTTTTGGCCAACGAAGCAACCTGGAAAGGCAAATCAGCGCTACAAAGAAGTCTCGCTTCCCATCGGTCAAAAGGGCCATGCTGAATAAAGTGTCAAACCCAGAAATGCAGGACAGGCCATGGAGAAACGGGAGCCTTGCTACGCTGATGGGCGGGATGTAAATTGCCAACAGCCACTCTGGAGAAGTGTACGGTGTGTCCTGAAACATCGAAAAAACTCAGCTTAGAGAGCATAGGGCACTTCTACTCATGGGCGTATAAATTGGGAAAACTACAAATCAGCAAGACACAGGCACCCCAAAGTTTAGGGCTGCTCTGTTGACAAGAACCTCCACTTCGTTACACCTTAAATATCCCAGGAAAGAGAAAAATGGATAAAGAAGTTGTGGTCCTTATGTACAATGGAATATCACTCAGCCATGAAATCAAAGTCATAAGGCTAGTAGCAGCATGATGAGTGGATTTAGGTACGACGATTCTAAGTGAAATAAGTCACACAGAAAAAGACACTTATCATAAGATATCACTTATAGAGGGAATGTAAAAACCGCTACCCTTGAACTGAATTACAAAACAGAACAGAGTCACACGTTTAGAAAACACACTATGGCTGCTTAACGGGAAAGGTGAGGTGGGGTGATGCGTAAAAGAAGTGTTTCAAATTAGCTCAGAGACCGTTCCATAAACCCAATATGTAATAGACACGACCTACTCCTTGCTCAGTGAACTGGACTCAACACCCCCTATTCACCGCCCAAGAGTATATCTGACTAGTAAGAATCTTAAAACCTATGTATTGATAACTCTCTGTAAGTGAGTCAAGTGGGTGTAAAGCGGCATAAACACAGCAGTGAAAAGCAGCTAAACCCCTTTATAAAAATCAATCACTTTTAAAAACCCGTGAAACAAAGACAGTGAAAGATAGAGAAATTCTTACTAAATTCGTTCAGGGGCTCTGATGCCACCTGGATTGACCATATCTAGACCCACAGCTGATTGAGACATAAGGGTGGACACTCTTGGGGCTGAAAGGTTTGGTGAGGTTGGGTGAGCAAACGCAGACCCTTTAAAGTAATACTGCGTGGTTCCCATCCCATGGGTCCCAAATCTCCAGGTTCAAGGGCATCTTCCTACTTCGAAAACATGCATGAGAAACCCAGAAGATGGTGCACCGTGTGATCGGGAAAGGTTTCTAAAACGCACCTCATTTCTCATCACCCTGTGCTCGGGTTCGCCATTCCAGCCGCTTTACTAGCAATCTCCCTCCTTGGAGAATCAGCACCTTTAACCTCCTGTTCCGTACAGGTTGCAATTTGTCCTGAGGATGAACGGGAAGAGGGGGAACCAATGAGACACTAGCTCTAGGTGTTGGGACAGGCACAGGTCACTCTATTTTCCCATCAGGAAGAAGAATTAACCACAGGCTCAGCCTGCCGCCCGGGACCAGAATAGGGCCTGAAGCAATCCTGCGCTTTTGCGGCCAGCTCCCAAGAAAGCAAGTTGAAAAATGGAGCTCAGGGGCACTGCAATTCACAAACCTGCAGAGTTATAAATGATAACTCTCGTCCACAAATATATTGACGGCAGGCAACGAAGAGGATTTGAAAGCAAGGCAGAATTGCAGGAAAAAGATTTCAGGAGGTAGATTCGAATCGCCTTTAATGCACGGGAAAAGCGGCAAAACCTCGACAATGATGCCCTTGGCCAAAAAGAGCGTATGCGTTTTTTCCTGAATATATTCAGGAAAAAACGCATACGCCCTTTTTGGCCAACCAAGCAACCTGGAAAGGCAAATCAGCGCTACAAAGAAGTCTCGCTTCCCATCGGTCAAAAGGGCCATGCTGAATAAAGTGTCAAACCCAGAAATGCAGGACAGGCCATGGAGAAACGGGAGCCTTGCTACGCTGATGGGCGGGATGTAAATTGCCAACAGCCCCTCTGGAGAAGTGTACGGTGTGTCCTGAAACATCGAAAAAACTCAGCTTAGAGAGCATAGGGCACTTCCACTCATGGGCGTATAAATTGGGAAAACTACAAATCAGCAAGACACAGGCACCCCAAAGTTTAGGGCTGCTCTGTTGACAAGAACCTCCACTTCGTTACACCTTAAATATCCCAGGAAAGAGAAAAATGGATAAAGAAGTTGTGGTCCTTATGTACAATGGAATATCACTCAGCCATGAAATCAACGTCATAAGGCTAGTAGCAGCATGATGAGTGGATTTAGGTACGACGATTCTAAGTGAAATAAGTCACACAGAAAAAGACACTTATCATAAGATATCACTTATAGAGGGAATGTAAAAACCGCTACCCTTGAACTGAATTACAAAACAGAACAGAGTCACACGTTTAGAAAACACACTATGGCTGCTTAACGGGAAAGGTGAGGTGGGGTGATTCGTAAAAGAAGGGTTTCAAATTAGCTCAGAGACCGTTCCATAAACCCAATATGTAATAGACACGACCTACTCCTTGCTCAGTGAACTGGACTCAACACCCCCTATTCACCGCCCAAGAATATATCTGACTACTAAGAATCTTAAAACCTATGTATTGATATCTCTCTTTAAGTGAGTCAAGTGGGTGTAAAGCGGCATAAACACAGCAGTGAAAAGAAGCTAAACCCCGTTATAAAAATCAATCACTTTTAAAAACCCGTGAAACAAAGACAGTGAAAGATAGAGAAATTCTTACTAAATTCATTCAGGGGCTGTGATGCCACCTGGATTGACCATATCTAGACCCACAGCTGATTGAGACATAAGGGTGGACACTCTTGGGGCTGAGAGGTTTGGTGAGGTTGGGTGAGCAAACGCAGACCCTTTAAAGTAATACTGCGTGGTTCCCATCCCATGGGTCCCAAATCTCCAGGTTCAAGGGCATCTTCCTACTTCGAAAACATGCATGAGAAACCCAGAAGATGGTACGCCGTGTGATCGGGAAAGGTTTCTAAAACGCACCTCATTTCTCATCTCCCTGTGCTCGGGTTCGCCATTCCAGCCGCTTTACTAGCAATCTCCCTCCTTGGAGAATCAGCACCTTTAACCTCCTGTTCCGTACAGGTTGCAATTTGTCCTGAGGATGAACGGGAAGAGGGAGAACCAATGAGACACTAGCTCTAGGTGTTGGGACAGGCACAGGTCACTCTATTTTCCCATCAGGAAGAAGAATTAACCACAGGCTCAGCCTGCCGCCCGGGACCAGAATAGGGCCTGAAGCAATCCTGCGCTTTTGCGGCCAGCTCCCAAGAAAGCGAGTTGAAAAATGGAGCTCAGGGGCACTGCAATTCACAAACCTGCAGAGTTATAAATGATAACTCTCGTCCACAAATATATTCACGGCAGGCAACGAAGAGGATTTGAAAGCAAGGCAGAATTGCAGGAAACAGATTTCAGGAGGTAGATTCGAATCGCCTTTAAAGCACGGGAAAAGCGGCAAAACCTCGACAATGATGTCCTTGGCCAAAAAGGGCGTATGCGTTTTTTCCTGAATATATTCAGGAAAAAACGCATACGCCCTTTTTGGCCAACCAAACAACCTGGAAAGGCAAATCAGCGCTACAAAGTAGTCTCGCTTCCCATCGGTCAAAAGGACAATGCTGAATAAAGTGTCTAAACCAGAAATGCAGGACAGGCCATGGAGAAACGGGAGCCTTGCTACGCTGATGGGCGGGATGTAAATTGCCAACAGCCACTCTGGAGAAGTGTACGGTGTGTCCTGAAACATCGAAAAAACTCAGCTTAGAGAGCATAAGGCACTACCACTAGTGGGCGTATAAATTGGGGAAACTACAAATCAGCAAGACACAGGCACCCCAAAGTTTAGGGCTGCTCTGTTGACAAGAACCTCCACTTGGTTACATCTTAAATATCCCAGGAAAGAGAAAAATGGATAAAGAAGTTGTGGTCCTTATGTACAATGGAATATCACTCAGCCATGAAATCAACGTCATAAGGCTAGTAGCAGCATGATGAGTGGATTTAGGTACGACGATTCTAAGTGAAATAAGTCCCACAGAAAAAGACACTTATCATAAGATATCACTTATAGAGGGAATGTAAAAACCGCGACCCTTGAACTGAATTACAAAACAGAACAGAGTCACACGTTTAGAAAACACACTATGGCTGCTTAACAGGAAAGGTGAGGTTGGGTGATGCGTAAAAGAAGGGTTTCAAATTAGCTCAGAGACCGTTCCATAAACCCAATATGTAATAGACACGACCTACTCCTTGCTCAGTGAACTGGACTCAACACCCCCTATTCACCGCCCAAGAATATATCTGACTACTAAGAATCTTAAAACCTATGTATTGATATCTCTCTGTAAGTGAGTCAAGTGGGTGTAAAGCGGCATAAACACAGCAGTGAAAAGCAGCTAAACCCCTTTATAAAAATCAATCACTTTTAAAAACCCGTGAAACAAAGACAGTGAAAGAGAGAGAAATTCTTACTAAATTCGTTCAGGGGCTGTGATGCCACCTGGATTGACCATATCTAGACCCACAGCTGATTGAGACATAAGGGTGGACACTCTTGGGGCTGAGAGGTTTGGTGAGGTTGGGTGAGCAAACGCAGACCCTTTAAAGTAATACTGCATGGTTCCCATCCCATGGGTCCCAAATCTCCAGGTTCAAGGTTATCTTCCTACTTCGAAAACATGCATGAGAAACCCAGAAGATGGTACACCGTGAGATCGGGAAAGGTTTCTAAAACGCACTTCATTTCTCATCTCCTTGTGCTCGGGTTCGCCATTCCAGCCACTTTAGTAGCAAGCTCCCTCCTTGGAGAATCAGCACCTTTAACCTCCTGTTCCGTACCGGTTGCAATTTGAATTGAGGATGAACGGGAAGAGGGGGAACCAATGAGACACTAGCTCTAGGTGTTGGGACAGGCACAGGTCACTCTATTTTCCCATCAGGAAGAAGAATTAACCACAGGCTCAGCCTGCCGCCCGGGACCAAAATAGGGCCTGAAGCAATCATGCGCTTTTGCGGCCAGCTCCCAAGAAAGCGAGTTGAAAAATGGAGCTCAGGGGCACTGCAATTCACAAACCTGCAGAGTTATAAATGATAACTCTCGTCCTCAAATATATTGAGGGAAGGCAACGAAGAGGATTTGAAAGCACGGCAGAATTGCAGGAAACAGATTTCAGGAGGTAGATTCAAATCGCCTTTAAAGCACGGGAAAAGCGGCAAAACCTCGACAATGATGCCCTTGGCCAAAAAGGGCGTATGCGTTTTTTCCTGAATATATTCAGGAAAAAACGCATACGCCCTTTTTGGCCAACCAAGCAACCTGGAAAGGCAAATCAGCGCTACAAAGAAGTCTCGCTTCCCATCGGTCAAAAGGGCCATGCTGAATAAAGTGTCAAAACCAGAAATGCAGGACAGGCCATGGAGAAACGGGAGCCTTGCTACGCTGATGGGCGGGATGTAAATTGCCAACAGCCACTCTGGAGAAGTGTACGGTGTGTCCTGAAACATCGAAAAAACTCAGCTTAGAGAGCATAGGGCACTTCCACTCATGGGCGTATAAATTGGGAAAACTACAAATCAGCAAGACACAGGCACCCCAAAGTTTAGGGCTGCTCTGTTGACAAGAACCTCCACTTCGTTACACCCTAAATATCCCAGGAAAGAGAAAAATGTATAAAGAAGTTGTGGTCCTTATGTACAATGGAATATCACTCAGCCATGAAATCAACGTCATAAGGCTAGTAGCAGCATGATGAGTGGATTTAGGTACGACGATTCTAAGTGAAATAAGTCCCACAGAAAAAGACACTTATCGTAAGATATCACTTATAGAGGGAATGTAAAAACCGCGACCCTTGAACTGAATTACAAAACAGAACAGAGTCACACGTTTAGAAAACACACTATGGCTGCTTAACAGGAAAGGTGAGGTTGGGTGATGCGTAAAAGAAGGGTTTCAAATTAGCTCAGAGACCGTTCCATAAACCCAATATGTAATAGACACGACCTACTCCTTGCTCAGTGAACTGGACTCAACACCCCCTATTCACCGCCCAAGAATATATCTGACTACTAAGAATCTTAAAACCTATGTATTGATATCTCTCTGTAAGTGAGTCAAGTGGGTGTAAAGCGGCATAAACACAGCAGTGAAAAGCAGCTAAACCCCTTTATAAAAATCAATCACTTTTAAAAACCCGTGAAACAAAGACAGTGAAAGAGAGAGAAATTCTTACTAAATTCGTTCAGGGGCTGTGATGCCACCTGGATTGACCATATCTAGACCCACAGCTGATTGAGACATAAGGGTGGACACTCTTGGGGCTGAGAGGTTTGGTGAGGTTGGGTGAGCAAACGCAGACCCTTTAAAGTAATACTGCATGGTTCCCATCCCATGGGTCCCAAATCTCCAGGTTCAAGGTTATCTTCCTACTTCGAAAACATGCATGAGAAACCCAGAAGATGGTACACCGTGAGATCGGGAAAGGTTTCTAAAACGCACTTCATTTCTCATCTCCTTGTGCTCGGGTTCGCCATTCCAGCCACTTTAGTAGCAAGCTCCCTCCTTGGAGAATCAGCACCTTTAACCTCCTGTTCCGTACCGGTTGCAATTTGAATTGAGGATGAACGGGAAGAGGGGGAACCAATGAGACACTAGCTCTAGGTGTTGGGACAGGCACAGGTCACTCTATTTTCCCATCAGGAAGAAGAATTAACCACAGGCTCAGCCTGCCGCCCGGGACCAAAATAGGGCCTGAAGCAATCATGCGCTTTTGCGGCCAGCTCCCAAGAAAGCGAGTTGAAAAATGGAGCTCAGGGGCACTGCAATTCACAAACCTGCAGAGTTATAAATGATAACTCTCGTCCTCAAATATATTGAGGGAAGGCAACGAAGAGGATTTGAAAGCACGGCAGAATTGCAGGAAACAGATTTCAGGAGGTAGATTCAAATCGCCTTTAAAGCACGGGAAAAGCGGCAAAACCTCGACAATGATGCCCTTGGCCAAAAAGGGCGTATGCGTTTTTTCCTGAATATATTCAGGAAAAAACGCATACGCCCTTTTTGGCCAACCAAGCAACCTGGAAAGGCAAATCAGCGCTACAAAGAAGTCTCGCTTCCCATCGGTCAAAAGGGCCATGCTGAATAAAGTGTCAAAACCAGAAATGCAGGACAGGCCATGGAGAAACGGGAGCCTTGCTACGCTGATGGGCGGGATGTAAATTGCCAACAGCCACTCTGGAGAAGTGTACGGTGTGTCCTGAAACATCGAAAAAACTCAGCTTAGAGAGCATAGGGCACTTCCACTCATGGGCGTATAAATTGGGAAAACTACAAATCAGCAAGACACAGGCACCCCAAAGTTTAGGGCTGCTCTGTTGACAAGAACCTCCACTTCGTTACACCCTAAATATCCCAGGAAAGAGAAAAATGGATAAAGAAGTTGTGGTCCTTATGTACAATGGAATATCACTCAGCCATGAAATCAACGTCATAAGGCTAGTAGCAGCATGATGAGTGGATTTAGGTACGACGATTCTAAGTGAAATAAGTCACACAGAAAAAGACACTTATCATAAGATATCACTTATAGAGGGAATGTAAAAACCGCGACCCTTGAACTGAATTACAAAACAGAACAGAGTCACACGTTTAGAAAACACACTATGGCTGCTTAACGGGAAAGGTGAGGTGGGGTGATGCATAAAAGAAGGGTTTCAAATTAGCTCAGAGACCGTTCCATAAACCCAATATGTAATAGACACGACCTACTCCTTGCTCAGTGAACTGGACTCAACACCCCCTATTCACCGCCCAAGAATATATCTGACTAGTAAGAATGTTAAAACCTATGTATTGATATCTCTCTGTAAGTGAGTCAAGTGGGTGTAAAGCGGCATAAACACAGCAGTGAAAAGCAGCTAAACCCCTTTATAAAAATCAATCACTTTTAAAAACCCGTGAAACAAAGACAGTGAAAGATAGAGAAATTCTTACTAAATTCGTTCAGGGGCTGTGATGCCACCTGGATTGACCATATCTAGACCCACAGCTGATTGAGACATAAGGGTGGACACTCTTGGGGCTGAGAGGTTTGGTGAGGTTGGGTGAGCAAACGCAGACCCTTTAAAGTAATACTGCGTGGTTCCCATCCCATGGGTCCCAAATCTCCAGGTTCAAGGGCATCTTCCTACTTCGAAAACATGCATGAGAAACCCAGAAGATGGTACGCCGTGTGATCGGGAAAGGTTTCTAAAACGCACCTCATTTCTCATCTCCCTGTGCTCGGGTTCGCCATTACAGCCGCTTTACTAGCAATCTCCCTCCTTGGAGAATCAGCACCTTTAACCTCCTGTTCCGTACAGGTTGCAATTTGTCCTGAGGATGAACGGGAAGAGGGAGAACCAATGAGACACTAGCTCTAGGTGTTGGGACAGGCACAGGTCACTCTATTTTCCCATCAGGAAGAAGAATTAACCACAGGCTCAGCCTGCCGCCCGGGACCAGAATAGGGCCTGAAGCAATCCTGCGCTTTTGCGGCCAGCTCCCAAGAAAGCGAGTTGAAAAATGGAGCTCAGGGGCACTGCAATTCACAAACCTGCAGAGTTATAAATGATAACTCTCGTCCACAAATATATTCACGGCAGGCAACGAAGAGGATTTGAAAGCAAGGCAGAATTGCAGGAAACAGATTTCAGGAGGTAGATTCGAATCGCTTTTATAGCACGGGAAAAGCGGCAAAACCTCGACCATGATGCCCTTGGCCAAAAAGGGCGTATGCGTTTTTTCCTGAATATATTCAGGAAAAAACGCATACGCCCTTTTTGGCCAACCAAGCAACCTGGAAAGGCAAATCAGCGCTACAAAGAAGTCTCGCTTCCCATCGGTCAAAAGGGCCATGCTGAATAAAGTGTCAAACCCAGAAATGCAGGACAGGCCATGGAGAAACGGGAGCCCTACTACGCTGATGGGCGGGATGTAAATTGCCAACAGCCACTCTGGAGAAGTGTACGGTGTGTCCTGAAACATCGAAAAAACTCAGCTTAGAGAGCATAGGGCACTTCCACTCATGGGCGTATAAATTGGGAAAACTAAAAATCAGCAAGACACAGGCACCCCAAAGTTTAGGGCTGCTCTGTTGACAAGAACCTCCACTTCGTTACACCCTAAATATCCCAGGAAAGAGAAAAATGTATAAAGAAGTTGTGGTCCTTATGTACAATGGAATATCACTCAGCCATGAAATCAACGTCATAAGGCTAGTAGCAGCATGATGAGTGGATTTAGGTACGACGATTCTAAGTGAAATAAGTCCCACAGAAAAAGACACTTATCATAAGATATCACTTATAGAGGGAATGTAAAAACCGCGACCCTTGAACTGAATTACAAAACAGAACAGAGTCACACGTTTAGAAAACACACTATGGCTGCTTAACAGGAAAGGTGAGGTTGGGTGATGCGTAAAAGAAGGGTTTCAAATTAGCTCAGAGACCGTTCCATAAACCCAATATGTAATAGACACGACCTACTCCTTGCTCAGTGAACTGGACTCAACACCCCCTATTCACCGCCCAAGAATATATCTGACTACTAAGAATCTTAAAACCTATGTATTGATATCTCTCTGTAAGTGAGTCAAGTGGGTGTAAAGCGGCATAAACACAGCAGTGAAAAGCAGCTAAACCCCTTTATAAAAATCAATCACTTTTAAAAACCCGTGAAACAAAGACAGTGAAAGAGAGAGAAATTCTTACTAAATTCGTTCAGGGGCTGTGATGCCACCTGGATTGACCATATCTAGACCCACAGCTGATTGAGACATAAGGGTGGACACTCTTGGGGCTGAGAGGTTTGGTGAGGTTGGGTGAGCAAACGCAGACCCTTTAAAGTAATACTGCATGGTTCCCATCCCATGGGTCCCAAATCTCCAGGTTCAAGGTTATCTTCCTACTTCGAAAACATGCATGAGAAACCCAGAAGATGGTACACCGTGAGATCGGGAAAGGTTTCTAAAACGCACTTCATTTCTCATCTCCTTGTGCTCGGGTTCGCCATTCCAGCCACTTTAGTAGCAAGCTCCCTCCTTGGAGAATCAGCACCTTTAACCTCCTGTTCCGTACCGGTTGCAATTTGAATTGAGGATGAACGGGAAGAGGGGGAACCAATGAGACACTAGCTCTAGGTGTTGGGACAGGCACAGGTCACTCTATTTTCCCATCAGGAAGAAGAATTAACCACAGGCTCAGCCTGCCGCCCGGGACCAAAATAGGGCCTGAAGCAATCATGCGCTTTTGCGGCCAGCTCCCAAGAAAGCGAGTTGAAAAATGGAGCTCAGGGGCACTGCAATTCACAAACCTGCAGAGTTATAAATGATAACTCTCGTCCTCAAATATATTGAGGGAAGGCAACGAAGAGGATTTGAAAGCACGGCAGAATTGCAGGAAACAGATTTCAGGAGGTAGATTCAAATCGCCTTTAAAGCACGGGAAAAGCGGCAAAACCTCGACAATGATGCCCTTGGCCAAAAAGGGCGTATGCGTTTTTTCCTGAATATATTCAGGAAAAAACGCATACGCCCTTTTTGGCCAACCAAGCAACCTGGAAAGGCAAATCAGCGCTACAAAGAAGTCTCGCTTCCCATCGGTCAAAAGGGCCATGCTGAATAAAGTGTCAAAACCAGAAATGCAGGACAGGCCATGGAGAAACGGGAGCCTTGCTACGCTGATGGGCGGGATGTAAATTGCCAACAGCCACTCTGGAGAAGTGTACGGTGTGTCCTGAAACATCGAAAAAACTCAGCTTAGAGAGCATAGGGCACTTCCACTCATGGGCGTATAAATTGGGAAAACTACAAATCAGCAAGACACAGGCACCCCAAAGTTTAGGGCTGCTCTGTTGACAAGAACCTCCACTTCGTTACACCCTAAATATCCCAGGAAAGAGAAAAATGGATAAAGAAGTTGTGGTCCTTATGTACAATGGAATATCACTCAGCCATGAAATCAACGTCATAAGGCTAGTAGCAGCATGATGAGTGGATTTAGGTACGACGATTCTAAGTGAAATAAGTCCCACAGAAAAAGACACTTATCATAAGATATCACTTATAGAGGGAATGTAAAAACCGCGACCCTTGAACTGAATTACAAAACAGAACAGAGTCACACGTTTAGAAAACACACTATGGCTGCTTAACGGGAAAGGTGAGGTGGGGTGATGCATAAAAGAAGGGTTTCAAATTAGCTCACAGACCGTTCCATAAACCCAATATGTAATAGACACGACCTACTCCTTGCTCAGTGAACTGGACTCAACACCCCCTATTCACCGCCCAAGAATATATCTGACTAGTAAGAATGTTAAAACCTATGTATTGATATCTCTCTGTAAGTGAGTCAAGTGGGTGTAAAGCGGCATAAACACAGCAGTGAAAAGCAGCTAAACCCCTTTATAAAAATCAATCACTTTTAAAAACCCGTGAAACAAAGACAGTGAAAGATAGAGAAATTCTTACTAAATTCGTTCAGGGGCTGTGATGCCACCTGGATTGACCATATCTAGACCCACAGCTGATTGAGACATAAGGGTGGACACTCTTGGGGCTGAGAGGTTTGGTGAGGTTGGGTGAGCAAACGCAGACCCTTTAAAGTAATACTGCGTGGTTCCCATCCCATGGGTCCCAAATCTCCAGGTTCAAGGGCATCTTCCTACTTCGAAAACATGCATGAGAAACCCAGAAGATGGTACGCCGTGTGATCGGGAAAGGTTTCTAAAACGCACCTCATTTCTCATCTCCCTGTGCTCGGGTTCGCCATTACAGCCGCTTTACTAGCAATCTCCCTCCTTGGAGAATCAGCACCTTTAACCTCCTGTTCCGTACAGGTTGCAATTTGTCCTGAGGATGAACGGGAAGAGGGAGAACCAATGAGACACTAGCTCTAGGTGTTGGGACAGGCACAGGTCACTCTATTTTCCCATCAGGAATAAGAATTAACCACAGGCTCAGCCTGCCGCCCGGGACCAGAATAGGGCCTGAAGCAATCCTGCGCTTTTGCGGCCAGCTCCCAAGAAAGCGAGTTGAAAAATGGAGCTCAGGGGCACTGCAATTCACAAACCTGCAGAGTTATAAATGATAACTCTCGTCCACAAATATATTCACGGCAGGCAACGAAGAGGATTTGAAAGCAAGGCAGAATTGCAGGAAACAGATTTCAGGAGGTAGATTCGAATCGCTTTTATAGCACGGGAAAAGCGGCAAAACCTCGACCATGATGCCCTTGGCCAAAAAGGGCGTATGCGTTTTTTCCTGAATATATTCAGGAAAAAACGCATACGCCCTTTTTGGCCAACCAAGCAACCTGGAAAGGCAAATCAGCGCTACAAAGAAGTCTCGCTTCCCATCGGTCAAAAGGGCCATGCTGAATAAAGTGTCAAAACCAGAAATGCAGGACAGGCCATGGAGAAACGGGAGCCCTGCTACGCTGATGGGCGGGATGTAAATTGCCAACAGCCACTCTGGAGAAGTGTACGGTGTGTCCTGAAACATCGAAAAAACTCAGCTTAGAGAGCATAGGGCACTTCCACTCATGGGCGTATAAATTGGGAAAACTAAAAATCAGCAAGACACAGGCACCCCAAAGTTTAGGGCTGCTCTGTTGACAAGAAACTCCACTTCGTTACACCCTAAATATCCCAGGAAAGAGAAAAATGTATAAAGAAGTTGTGGTCCTTATGTACAATGGAATATCACTCAGCCATGAAATCAACGTCATAAGGCTAGTAGCAGCATGATGAGTGGATTTAGGTACGACGATTCTAAGTGAAATAAGTCCCACAGAAAAAGACACTTATCATAAGATATCACTTATAGAGGGAATGTAAAAACCGCGACCCTTGAACTGAATTACAAAACAGAACAGAGTCACACGTTTAGAAAACACACTATGGCTGCTTAACAGGAAAGGTGAGGTTGGGTGATGCGTAAAAGAAGGGTTTCAAATTAGCTCAGAGACCGTTCCATAAACCCAATATGTAATAGACACGACCTACTCCTTGCTCAGTGAACTGGACTCAACACCCCCTATTCACCGCCCAAGAATATATCTGACTACTAAGAATCTTAAAACCTATGTATTGATATCTCTCTGTAAGTGAGTCAAGTGGGTGTAAAGCGGCATAAACACAGCAGTGAAAAGCAGCTAAACCCCTTTATAAAAATCAATCACTTTTAAAAACCCGTGAAACAAAGACAGTGAAAGATAGAGAAATTCTTACTAAATTCGTTCAGGGGCTGTGATGCCACCTGGATTGACCATATCTAGACCCACAGCTGATTGAGACATAAGGGTGGACACTCTTGGGGCTGAGAGGTTTGGTGAGGTTGGGTGAGCAAACGCAGACCCTTTAAAGTAATACTGCATGGTTCCCATCCCATGGGTCCCAAATCTCCAGGTTCAAGGTTATCTTCCTACTTCGAAAACATGCATGAGAAACCCAGAAGATGGTACACCGTGAGATCGGGAAAGGTTTCTAAAACGCACTTCATTTCTCATCTCCTTGTGCTCGGGTTCGCCATTCCAGCCACTTTAGTAGCAAGCTCCCTCCTTGGAGAATCAGCACCTTTAACCTCCTGTTCCGTACCGGTTGCAATTTGAATTGAGGATGAACGGGAAGAGGGGGAACCAATGAGACACTAGCTCTAGGTGTTGGGACAGGCACAGGTCACTCTATTTTCCCATCAGGAAGAAGAATTAACCACAGGCTCAGCCTGCCGCCCGGGACCAAAATAGGGCCTGAAGCAATCATGCGCTTTTGCGGCCAGCTCCCAAGAAAGCGAGTTGAAAAATGGAGCTCAGGGGCACTGCAATTCACAAACCTGCAGAGTTATAAATGATAACTCTCGTCCTCAAATATATTGAGGGAAGGCAACGAAGAGGATTTGAAAGCACGGCAGAATTGCAGGAAACAGATTTCAGGAGGTAGATTCAAATCGCCTTTAAAGCACGGGAAAAGCGGCAAAACCTCGACAATGATGCCCTTGGCCAAAAAGGGCGTATGCGTTTTTTCCTGAATATATTCAGGAAAAAACGCATACGCCCTTTTTGGCCAACCAAGCAACCTGGAAAGGCAAATCAGCGCTACAAAGAAGTCTCGCTTCCCATCGGTCAAAAGGGCCATGCTGAATAAAGTGTCAAAACCAGAAATGCAGGACAGGCCATGGAGAAACGGGAGCCTTGCTACGCTGATGGGCGGGATGTAAATTGCCAACAGCCACTCTGGAGAAGTGTACGGTGTGTCCTGAAACATCGAAAAAACTCAGCTTAGAGAGCATAGGGCACTTCCACTCATGGGCGTATAAATTGGGAAAACTACAAATCAGCAAGACACAGGCACCCCAAAGTTTAGGGCTGCTCTGTTGACAAGAACCTCCACTTCGTTACACCCTAAATATCCCAGGAAAGAGAAAAATGTATAAAGAAGTTGTGGTCCTTATGTACAATGGAATATCACTCAGCCATGAAATCAACGTCATAAGGCTAGTAGCAGCATGATGAGTGGATTTAGGTACGACGATTCTAAGTGAAATAAGTCCCACAGAAAAAGACACTTATCGTAAGATATCACTTATAGAGGGAATGTAAAAACCGCGACCCTTGAACTGAATTACAAAACAGAACAGAGTCACACGTTTAGAAAACACACTATGGCTGCTTAACGGGAAAGGTGAGGTGGGGTGATGCATAAAAGAAGGGTTTCAAATTAGCTCAGAGACCGTTCCATAAACCCAATATGTAATAGACACGACCTACTCCTTGCTCAGTGAACTGGACTCAACACCCCCTATTCACCGCCCAAGAATATATCTGACTAGTAAGAATGTTAAAACCTATGTATTGATATCTCTCTGTAAGTGAGTCAAGTGGGTGTAAAGCGGCATAAACACAGCAGTGAAAAGCAGCTAAACCCCTTTATAAAAATCAATCACTTTTAAAAACCCGTGAAACAAAGACAGTGAAAGAGAGAGAAATTCTTACTAAATTCGTTCAGGGGCTGTGATGCCACCTGGATTGACCATATCTAGACCCACAGCTGATTCAGACATAAGGGTGGACACTCTTGGGGCTGAGAGGTTTGGTGAGGTTGGGTGAGCAAACGCAGACCCTTTAAAGTAATACTGCGTGGTTCCCATCCCATGGGTCCCAAATCTCCAGGTTCAAGGGCATCTTCCTACTTCGAAAACATGCATGAGAAACCCAGAAGATGGTGCACCGTGTGATAGGGAAAGGTTTCTAAAACGCACCTCATTTCTCATCTCCTTGTGCTCGGGTTCGCCATTCCAGCCGCTTTACTAGCAATCTCCCTCCTTGGAGAATCAGCACCTTTAACCTCCTGTTCCGTACAGGTTGCAATTTGTCCTGAGGATGAACGGGAAGAGGGGGAACCAATGAGACACTAGCTCTAGGTGTTGGGACAGGCACAGGTCACTCTATTTTCCCATCAGGAAGAAGAATTAACCACAGGCTCAGCCTTCCGCCCAGAACCAGAATAGGGCCTGAAGCAATCCTGCGCTTTTGCGGCCAGCTCCCAAGAAAGCGAGTTGAAAAATGGAGCTCAGGGGCACTGCAATTCACAAACCTGCAGAGTTATAAATCATAACTCTCGTCCTCAAATATATTGAGGGAAGGCCACGAAGAGGATTTGAAAGCAAGGCAGAATTGCAGGAAACAGATTTCAGGAGGTAGATTCGAATCGCTTTTATAGCACGGGAAAAGCGGCAAAACCTCGACCATGATGCCCTTGGCCAAAAAGGGCGTATGCGTTTTTTCCTGAATATATTTCCTGAATATATTCAGGAAAAAACGCATACGCCCTTTTTGGCCAACCAAGCAACCTGGAAAGGCAAATCAGCGCTACAAAGAAGTCTCGCTTCCCATCGGTCAAAAGGGCCATGCTGAATAAAGTGTCAAAACCAGATATGCAGGACAGGCCATGGAGAAACGGGAGCCTTGCTACGCTGATGGGCGGGATGTAAATTGCCAACAGCCACTCTGGAGAAGTGTACGGTGTGTCCTGAAACATCGAAAAAACTCAGCTTAGAGAGCATAAGGCACTACCACTAGTGGGCGTATAAATTGGGGAAACTACAAATCAGCAAGACACAGGCACCCCAAAGTTTAGGGCTGCTCTGTTGACAAGAACCTCCACTTGGTTACATCTTAAATATCCCAGGAAAGAGAAAAATGGATAAAGAAGTTGTGGTCCTTATGTACAATGGAATATCACTCAGCCATGAAAGCAACGTCATAAGGCTAGTAGCAGCATGATGAGTGGATTTAGGTACGACGATTCTAAGTGAAATAAGTCCCACAGAAAAAGACACTTATCATAAGATATCACTTATAGAGGGAATGTAAAAACCGCGACCCTTGAACTGAATTACAAAACAGAACAGAGTCACACGTTTAGAAAACACACTATGGCTGCTTAACGGGAAAGGTGAGGTGGGGTGATGCGTAAAAGAAGGGTTTCAAATTAGCTCAGAGACCGTTCCATAAACCCAATATGTAATAGACACGACGTACTCCTTGCTCAGTGAACTGGACTCAACACCCCCTATTCACCGCCCAAGAATATATCTGACTAGTAAGAATGTTAAAACCTATGTATTGATATCTCTCTGTAAGTGAGTCAAGTGGGTGTAAAGCGGCATAAACACAGCAGTGAAAAGCAGCTAAACCCCTTTATAAAAATCAATCACTTTTAAAAACCCGTGAAACAAAGACAGTGAAAGAGAGAGAAATTCTTACTAAATTCGTTCAGGGGCTGTGATGCCACCTGGATTGACCATATCTAGACCCACAGCTGATTGAGACATAAGGGTGGACACTCTTGGGGCTGAGAGGTTTGGTGAGGTTGGGTGAGCAAACGCAGACCCTTTAAAGTAATACTGCATGGTTCCCATCCCATGGGTCCCAAATCTCCAGGTTCAAGGTTATCTTCCTACTTCGAAAACATGCATGAGAAACCCAGAAGATGGTACACCGTGAGATCGGGAAAGGTTTCTAAAACGCACTTCATTTCTCATCTCCTTGTGCTCGGGTTCGCCATTCCAGCCACTTTAGTAGCAAGCTCCCTCCTTGGAGAATCAGCACCTTTAACCTCCTGTTCCGTACCGGTTGCAATTTGAATTGAGGATGAACGGGAAGAGGGGGAACCAATGAGACACTAGCTCTAGGTGTTGGGACAGGCACAGGTCACTCTATTTTCCCATCAGGAAGAAGAATTAACCACAGGCTCAGCCTGCCGCCCGGGACCAAAATAGGGCCTGAAGCAATCATGCGCTTTTGCGGCCAGCTCCCAAGAAAGCGAGTTGAAAAATGGAGCTCAGGGGCACTGCAATTCACAAACCTGCAGAGTTATAAATGATAACTCTCGTCCTCAAATATATTGAGGGAAGGCAACGAAGAGGATTTGAAAGCACGGCAGAATTGCAGGAAACAGATTTCAGGAGGTAGATTCAAATCGCCTTTAAAGCACGGGAAAAGCGGCAAAACCTCGACAATGATGCCCTTGGCCAAAAAGGGCGTATGCGTTTTTTCCTGAATATATTCAGGAAAAAACGCATACGCCCTTTTTGGCCAACCAAGCAACCTGGAAAGGCAAATCAGCGCTACAAAGAAGTCTCGCTTCCCATCGGTCAAAAGGGCCATGCTGAATAAAGTGTCAAAACCAGAAATGCAGGACAGGCCATGGAGAAACGGGAGCCTTGCTACGCTGATGGGCGGGATGTAAATTGCCAACAGCCACTCTGGAGAAGTGTACGGTGTGTCCTGAAACATCGAAAAAACTCAGCTTAGAGAGCATAGGGCACTTCCACTCATGGGCGTATAAATTGGGAAAACTAAAAATCAGCAAGACACAGGCACCCCAAAGTTTAGGGCTGCTCTGTTGACAAGAACCTCCACTTCGTTACACCCTAAATATCCCAGGAAAGAGAAAAATGGATAAAGAAGTTGTGGTCCTTATGTACAATGGAATATCACTCAGCCATGAAATCAACGTCATAAGGCTAGTAGCAGCATGATGAGTGGATTTAGGTACGACGATTCTAAGTGAAATAAGTCACACAGAAAAAGACACTTATCATAAGATATCACTTATAGAGGGAATGTAAAAACCGCGACCCTTGAACTGAATTACAAAACAGAACAGAGTCACACGTTTAGAAAACACACTATGGCTGCTTAACGGGAAAGGTGAGGTGGGGTGATGCATAAAAGAAGGGTTTCAAATTAGCTCAGAGACCGTTCCATAAACCCAATATGTAATAGACACGACCTACTCCTTGCTCAGTGAACTGGACTCAACACCCCCTATTCACCGCCCAAGAATATATCTGACTAGTAAGAATGTTAAAACCTATGTATTGATATCTCTCTGTAAGTGAGTCAAGTGGGTGTAAAGCGGCATAAACACAGCAGTGAAAAGCAGCTAAACCCCTTTATAAAAATCAATCACTTTTAAAAACCCGTGAAACAAAGACAGTGAAAGATAGAGAAATTCTTACTAAATTCGTTCAGGGGCTGTGATGCCACCTGGATTGACCATATCTAGACCCACAGCTGATTGAGACATAAGGGTGGACACTCTTGGGGCTGAGAGGTTTGGTGAGGTTGGGTGAGCAAACGCAGACCCTTTAAAGTAATACTGCGTGGTTCCCATCCCATGGGTCCCAAATCTCCAGGTTCAAGGGCATCTTCCTACTTCGAAAACATGCATTAGAAACCCAGAAGATGGTGCACCGTGTGATCGGGAAAGGTTTCTAAAACGCACCTCATTTGTCATCTCCTTGTGCTCGGGTTCGCCATTCCAGCCGCTTTACTAGCAATCTCCCTCCTTGGAGAATCAGCACCTTTAACCTCCTGTTCCGTACAGGTTGCAATTTGTCCTGAGGATGAACGGGAAGAGGGGGAACCAATGAGACACTAGCTCTAGGTGTTGGGACAGGCACAGGTCACTCTATTTTCCCATCAGGAAGAAGAATTAACCACAGGCTCAGCCTTCCGCCCAGAACCAGAATAGGGCCTGAAGCAATCCTGCGCTTTTGCGGCCAGCTCCCAAGAAAGCGAGTTGAAAAATGGAGCTCAGGGGCACTGCAATTCACAAACCTGCAGAGTTATAAATCATAACTCTCGTCCTCAAATATATTGAGGGAAGGCCACGAAGAGGATTTGAAAGCAAGGCAGAATTGCAGGAAACAGATTTCAGGAGGTAGATTCGAATCGCTTTTATAGCACGGGAAAAGCGGCAAAACCTCGACCATGATGCCCTTGGCCAAAAAGGGCGTATGCGTTTTTTCCTGAATATATTCAGGAAAAAACGCATACGCCCTTTTTGGCCAACCAAGCAACCTGGAAAGGCAAATCAGCGCTACAAAGAAGTCTCGCTTCCCATCGGTCAAAAGGGCCATGCTGAATAAAGTGTCAAAACCACAAATGCAGGACAGGCCATGGAGAAACGGGAGCCCTGCTACGCTGATGGGCGGGATGTAAATTGCCAACAGCCACTCTGGAGAAGTGTACGGTGTGTCCTGAAACATCGAAAAAACTCAGCTTAGAGAGCATAGGGCACTTCCACTCATGGGCGTATAAATTGGGAAAACTAAAAATCAGCAAGACACAGGCACCCCAAAGTTTAGGGCTGCTCTGTTGACAAGAACCTCCACTTCGTTACACCCTAAATATCCCAGGAAAGAGAAAACTGGATAAAGAAGTTGTGGTCCTTATGTACAATGGAATATCACTCAGCCATGAAATCAACGTCATAAGGCTAGTAGCAGCATGATGAGTGGATTTAGGTACGACGATTCTAAGTGAAATAAGTCACACAGAAAAAGACACTTATCATAAGATATCACTTATAGAGGGAATGTAAAAACCGCGACCCTTGAACTGAATTACAAAACAGAACAGAGTCACACGTTTAGAAAACACACTATGGCTGCTTAACGGGAAAGGTGAGGTGGGGTGATGCATAAAAGAAGGGTTTCAAATTAGCTCAGAGACCGTTTCATAAACCCAATATGTAATAGACACGACCTACTCCTTGCTCAGTGAACTGGACTCAACACCCCCTATTCACCGCCCAAGAATATATCTGACTAGTAAGAATGTTAAAACCTATGTATTGATATCTCTCTGTAAGTGAGTCAAGTGGGTGTAAAGCGGCATAAACACAGCAGTGAAAAGCAGCTAAACCCCTTTATAAAAATCAATCACTTTTAAAAACCCGTGAAACAAAGACAGTGAAAGAGAGAGAAATTCTTACTAAATTCGTTCAGGGGCTGTGATGCCACCTGGATTGACCATATCTAGACCCACAGCTGATTGAGACATAAGGGTGGACACTCTTGGGGCTGAGAGGTTTGGTGAGGTTGGGTGAGCAAACGCAGACCCTTTAAAGTAATACTGCGTGGTTCCCATCCCATGGGTCCCAAATCTCCAGGTTCAAGGGCATCTTCCTACTTCGAAAACATGCATGAGAAACCCAGAAGATGGTACGCCGTGTGATCGGGAAAGGTTTCTAAAACGCACCTCATTTCTCATCTCCCTGTGCTCGGGTTCGCCATTACAGCCGCTTTACTAGCAATCTCCCTCCTTGGAGAATCAGCACCTTTAACCTCCTGTTCCGTACTGGTTGCAATTTGTCCTGAGGATGAACGGGAAAAGGGAGAACCAATGAGACACTAGCTCTAGGTGTTGGGACAGGCACAGGTCACTCTATTTTCCCATCAGGAAGAAGAATTAACCACAGGCTCAGCCTGCCGCCCGGGACCAGAATAGGGCCTGAAGCAATCCTGCGCTTTTGCGGCCAGCTCCCAAGAAAGCGAGTTGAAAAATGGAGCTCAGGGGCACTGCAATTCACAAACCTGCAGAGTTATAAATGATAACTCTCGTCCACAAATATATTCACGGCAGGCAACGAAGAGGATTTGAAAGCAAGGCAGAATTGCAGGAAACAGATTTCAGGAGGTAGATTCGAATCGCTTTTATAGCACGGGAAAAGCGGCAAAACCTCGACCATGATGCCCTTGGCCAAAAAGGGCGTATGCGTTTTTTCCTGAATATATTCAGGAAAAAACGCATACGCCCTTTTTGGCCAACCAAGCAACCTGGAAAGGCAAATCAGCGCTACAAAGAAGTCTCGCTTCCCATCGGTCAAAAGGGCCATGCTGAATAAAGTGTCAAAACCAGAAATGCAGAACAGGCCATGGAGAAACGGGAGCCCTGCTACGCTGATGGGCGGGATGTAAATTGCCAACAGCCACTCTGGAGAAGTGTACGGTGTGTCCTGAAACATCGAAAAAACTCAGCTTAGAGAGCATAGGGCACTTCCACTCATGGGCGTATAAATTGGGAAAACTAAAAATCAGCAAGACACAGGCACCCCAAAGTTTAGGGCTGCTCTGTTGACAAGAACCTCCACTTCGTTACACCTTAAATATCCCAGGAAAGAGAAAAATGGATAAAGAAGTTGTGGTCCTTATGTACAATGGAATATCACTCAGCCATGAAATCAACGTCATAAGGCTAGTAGCAGCATGATGAGTGGATTTAGGTACGACGATTCTAAGTGAAATAAGTCACACAGAAAAAGACACTTATCATAAGATATCACTTATAGAGGGAATGTAAAAACCGCGACCCTTGAACTGAATTACAAAACAGAACAGAGTCACACGTTTAGAAAACACACTATGGCTGCTTAACGGGAAAGGGGAGGTGGGGTGATGCATAAAAGAAGGGTTTCAAATTAGCTCAGAGACCGTTCCATAAACCCAATATGTAATAGACACGACCTACTCCTTGCTCAGTGAACTGGACTCAACACCCCCTATTCACCGCCCAAGAATATATCTGACTAGTAAGAATCTTAAAACCTATGTATTGATATCTCTCTGTAAGTGAGTCAAGTGGGTGTAAAGCGGCATAAACACAGCAGTGAAAAGCAGCTAAACCCCTTTATAAAAATCAATCACTTTTAAAAACCCGTGAAACAAAGACAGTGAAAGATAGAGAAATTCTTACTAAATTCGTTCAGGGGCTGTGATGCCACCTGGATTGACCATATCTAGACCCACAGCTGATTGAGACATAAGGGTGGACACTCTTGGGGCTGAGAGGTTTGGTGAGGTTTGGTGAGCAAACGCAGACCCTTTAAAGTAATACTGCGTGGTTCCCATCCCATGGGTCCCAAATCTCCAGGTTCAAGGGCATCTTCCTACTTCGAAAACATGCATGAGAAACCCAGAAGATGGTACACCGTGTGATCGGGAAAGGTTTCTAAAACGCACCTCATTTCTCATCACCCTGTGCTCGGGTTCGCCATTCCAGCCGCTTTACTAGCAATCTCCCTCCTTGGAGAATCAGCACCTTTAACCTCCTGTTCCGTACCGGTTGCAATTTGAATTGAAGATGAACGGGAAGAGGGGGAACCAATGAGACACTAGCTCTAGGTGTTGGGACAGGCACAGGTCACTCTATTTTCCCATCAGGAAGAAGAATTAACCACAGGCTCAGCCTGCCGCCCGGGACCAAAATAGGGCCTGAAGCAATCAAGCGCTTTTGCGGCCAGCTCCCAAGAAAGCGAGTTGAAAAATGGAGCTCAGGGGCACTGCAATTCACAAACCTGCAGAGTTATAAATGATAACTCTCGTCCTCAAATATATTGAGGGAAGGCAACGAAGAGGATTTGAAAGCACGGCAGAATTGCAGGAAACAGATTTCAGGAGGTAGATTCAAATCGCCTTTAAAGCACGGGAAAAGCGGCAAAACCTCGACAATGATGCCCTTGGCCAAAAAGGGCGTATGCGTTTTTTCCTGAATATATTCAGGAAAAAACGCATACGCCCTTTTTGGCCAACCAAGCAACCTGGAAAGGCAAATCAGCGCTACAAAGAAGTCTCGCTTCCCATCGGACAAAAGGGCCATGCTGAATAAAGTGTCAAAACCAGAAATGCAGGACAGGCCATGGAGAAACGGGAGCCTTGCTACGCTGATGGGCGGGATGTAAATTGCCAACAGCCACTCTGGAGAAGTGTACGGTGTGTCCTGAAACATCGAAAAAACTCAGCTTAGAGAGCATAAGGCACTACCACTAGTGGGCGTATAAATTGGGGAAACTACAAATCAGCAAGACACAGGCACCCCAAAGTTTAGGGCTGCTCTGTTGACAAGAACCTCCACTTCGTTACATCTTAAATATCCCAGGAAAGAGAAAAATGGTTAAAGAAGTTGTGGTCCTTATGTACAATGGAATATCACTCAGCCATGAAATCAACGTCATAAGGCTAGTAGCAGCATGATGAGTGGATTTAGGTACGACGATTCTAAGTGAAATAAGTCCCACAGAAAAAGACACTTATCATAAGATATCACTTATAGAGGGAATGTAAAAACCGCGACCCTTGAACTGAATTACAAAACAGAACAGAGTCACACGTTTAGAAAACACACTATGGCTGCTTAACGGGAAAGGTGAGGTGGGGTGATGCGTAAAAGAAGGGTTTCAAATTAGCTCAGAGACCGTTCCATAAACCCAATATGTAATAGACACGACGTACTCCTTGCTCAGTGAACTGGACTCAACACCCCCTATTCACCGCCCAAGAATATATCTGACTAGTAAGAATCTTAAAACCTATGTATTGATATCTCTCTGTAAGTGAGTCAAGTGGGTGTAAAGCGGCATAAACACAGCAGTGAAAAGCAGCTAAACCCCTTTATAAAAATCAATCACTTTTAAAAACCCGTGAAACAAAGACTGTGAAAGAGAGAGAAATTCTTACTAAATTCGTTCAGGGGCTGTGATGCCACCTGGATTGACCATATCTAGACCCACAGCTGATTGAGACATAAGGGTGGACACTCTTGGGGCTGAGAGGTTTGGTGAGGTTGGGTGAGCAAACGCAGACCCTTTAAAGTAATACTGCATGGTTCCCATCCCATCGGTCCCAAATCTCCAGGTTCAAGGTTATCTTCCTACTTCGAAAACATGCATGAGAAACCCAGAAGATGGTACACCGTGAGATCGGGAAAGGTTTCTAAAACGCACTTCATTTCTCATCTCCTTGTGCTCGGGTTCGCCATTCCAGCCACTTTAGTAGCAAGCTCCCTCCTTGGAGAATCAGCACCTTTAACCTCCTGTTCCGTACAGGTTGCAATTTGAATTGAGGATGAACGGGAAGAGGGGGAACCAATGAGACACTAGCTCTAGGTGTTGGGACAGGCACAGGTCACTCTATTTTCCCATCAGGAAGAAGAATTAACCACAGGCTCAGCCTGCCGCCCGGGACCAAAATAGGGCCTGAAGCAATCATGCGCTTTTGCGGCCAGCTCCCAAGAAAGCGAGTTGAAAAATGGAGCTCAGGGGCACTGCAATTCACAAACCTGCAGAGTCATAAATGATAACTCTCGTCCTCAAATATATTGAGGGAAGGCAACGAAGAGGATTTGAAAGCACGGCAGAATTGCAGGAAACAGATTTCAGGAGGTAGATTCGAATCGCCTTTAAAGCACGGGAAAAGCGGCAAAACCTCGACAATGATGCCCTTGGCCAAAAAGGGCGTATGCGTTTTTTGCTGAATATATTCAGGAAAAAACGCATACGCCCTTTTTGGCCAACCAAGCAACCTGGAAAGGCAAATCAGCGCTACAAAGAAGTCTCGCTTCCCATCGGTCAAAAGGGCCATGCTGAATAAAGTGTCAAAACCAGAAATGCAGGACAGGCCATGGAGAAACGGGAGCCTTGCTACGCTGATGGGCGGGATGTAAATTGCCAACAGCCACTCTGGAGAAGTGTACGGTGTGTCCTGAAACATCGAAAAAACTCAGCTTAGAGAGCATAGGGCACTTCCACTCATGGGCGTATAAATTGGGAAAACTAAAAATCAGCAAGACACAGGCACCCCAAAGTTTAGGGCTGCTCTGTTGACAAGAACCTCCACTTCGTTACACCCTAAATATCCCAGGAAAGAGAAAACTGGATAAAGAAGTTGTGGTCCTTATGTACAATGGAATATCACTCAGCCATGAAATCAACGTCATAAGGCTAGTAGCAGCATGATGAGTGGATTTAGGTACGACGATTCTAAGTGAAATAAGTCACACAGAAAAAGACACTTATCATAAGATATCACTTATAGAGGGAATGTAAAAACCGCTACCCTTGAACTGAATTACAAAACAGAACAGAGTCACACGTTTAGAAAACACACTATGGCTGCTTAACGGGAAAGGTGAGGTGGGGTGATGCATAAAAGAAGGGTTTCAAATTAGCTCAGAGACCGTTTCATAAACCCAATATGTAATAGACACGACCTACTCCTTGCTCAGTGAACTGGACTCAACACCCCCTATTCACCGCCCAAGAATATATCTGACTAGTAAGAATCTTAAAACCTATGTATTGATATCTCTCTGTAAGTGAGACAAGTGGGTGTAAAGCGGCATAAACACAGCAGTGAAAAGCAGCTAAACCCCTTTATAAAAATCAATCACTTTTAAAAACCCGTGAAACAAACACAGTGAAAGAGAGAGAAATTCTTACTAAATTCGTTCAGGGGCTGTGATGCCACCTGGATTGACCATATCTAGACCCACAGCTGATTGAGACATAAGGGTGGACACTCTTGGGGCTGAGAGGTTTGGTGAGGTTGGGTGAGCAAACGCAGACCCTTTAAAGTAATACTGCGTGGTTTCCATCCCATGGGTCCCAAATCTCCAGGTTCAAGGGCATCTTCCTACTTCGAAAACATGCATGAGAAACCCAGAAGATGGTGCACCGTGTGATCGGGAAAGGTTTCTAAAACGCACCTCATTTCTCATCTCCTTGTGCTCGGGTTCGCCATTCCAGCCGCTTTACTAGCAATCTCCCTCCTTGGAGAATCAGCACCTTTAACCTCCTGTTCCGTACAGGTTGCAATTTGTCCTGAGGATGAACGGGAAGAGGGGGAACCAATGAGACACTAGCTCTAGGTGTTGGGACAGGCACAGGTCACTCTATTTTCCCATCAGGAAGAAGAATTAACCACAGGCTCAGCCTTCCGCCCGGAACCAGAATAGGGCCTGAAGCAATCCTGTGCTTTTGCGGCCAGCTCCCAAGAAAGCGAGTTGAAAAATGGAGCTCAGGGGCACTGCAATTCACAAACCTGCAGAGTTATAAATCATAACTCTCGTCCTCAAATATATTGAGGGAAGGCCACGAAGAGGATTTGAAAGCAAGGCAGAATTGCAGGAAACAGATTTCAGGAGGTAGATTCGAATCGCTTTTATAGCACGGGAAAAGCGGCAAAACCTCGACCATGATGCCCTTGGCCAAAAAGGGCGTATGCGTTTTTTCCTGAATATATTCAGGAAAAAACGCATACGCCCTTTTTGGCCAACCAAGCAACCTGGAAAGGCAAATCAGCGCTACAAAGAAGTCTCGCTTCCCATCGGTCAAAAGGGCCATGCTGAATAAAGTGTCAAAACCAGAAATGCAGGACAGGCCATGGAGAAACGGGAGCCCTGCTACGCTGATGGGCGGGATGTAAATTGCCAACAGCCACTCTGGAGAAGTGTACGGTGTGTCCTGAAACATCGAAAAAACTCAGCTTAGAGAGCATAGGGCACTTCCACTCATGGGCGTATAAATTGGGAAAACTAAAAATCAGCAAGACACAGGCACCCCAAAGTTTAGGGCTGCTCTGTTGACAAGAACCTCCACTTCGTTACACCCTAAATATCCCAGGAAAGAGAAAAATGGATAAAGAAGTTGTGGTCCTTATGTACAATGGAATATCACTCAGCCATGAAATCAACGTCATAAGGCTAGTAGCAGCATGATGAGTGGATTTAGGTACGACGATTCTAAGTGAAATAAGTCACACAGAAAAAGACACTTATCATAAGATATCACTTATAGAGGGAATGTAAAAACCGCTACCCTTGAACTGAATTACAAAACAGAACAGAGTCACACATTTAGAAAACACACTATGGCTGCTTAACGGGAAAGGTGAGGTGGGGTGATGCATAAAAGAAGGGTTTCAAATTAGCTCAGAGACCGTTTCATAAACCCAATATGTAATAGACACGACCTACTCCTTGCTCAGTGAACTGGACTCAACACCCCCTATTCACCGCCCAAGAATATATCTGACTAGAAAGAATCTTAAAACCTATGTATTGATATCTCTCTGTAAGTGAGTCAAGTGGGTGTAAAGCGGCATAAACACAGCAGTGAAAAGCAGCTAAACCCCTTTATAAAAATCAATCACTTTTAAAAACCCGTGAAACAAACACAGTGAAAGATAGAGAAATTCTTACTAAATTCGTTCAGGGGCTGTGATGCCATCTGGATTGACCATATCTAGACCCACAGCTGATTGAGACATAAGGGTGGACACTCTTGGGGCTGAGAGGTTTGGTGAGGTTGGGTGAGCAAACGCAGACCCGTTAAAGTAATACTGCGTGGTTCCCATCCCATGGGTCCCAAATCTCCAGGTTCAAGGGCATCTTCCTACTTCGAAAACATGCATGAGAAACCCAGAAGATGGTGCACCGTGTGATCGGGAAAGGTTTCTAAAACGCACCTCATTTCTCATCTCCTTGTGCTTGGGTTCGCCATTCCAGCCCCTTTGCTAGCAATCTCCCTCCTTGGAGAATCAGCACCTTTAACCTCCTGTTCCGTACAGGTTGCAATTTGTCCTGAGGATGAACGGGAAGAGGGGGAACCAATGAGACACTAGCTCTAGGTGTTGGGACAGGCACAGGTCACTCTATTTTCCCATCAGGAAGAAGAATTAACCACAGGCTCAGCCTTCCGCCCGGAACCAGAATAGGGCCTGAAGCAATCCTGCGCTTTTGCGGCCAGCTCCCAAGAAAGCGAGTTGAAAAATGGAGCTCAGGGGCACTGCAATCCACAAACCTGCAGAGTTATAAATCATAACTCTCGTCCTCAAATATATTGAGGGAAGGCCACAAAGAGGATTTGAAAGCAAGGCAGAATTGCAGGAAACAGATTTCAGGAGGTAGATTCGAATCGCTTTTATAGCACGGGAAAAGCGGCAAAACCTCGACCATGATGCCCTTGGCCAAAAAGGGCGTATGCGTTTTTTCCTGAATATATTCAGGAAAAAACGCATACGCCCTTTTTGGCCAACCAAGCAACCTGGAAAGGCAAATCAGCGCTACAAAGAAGTCTCGCTTCCCATCGGTCAAAAGGGCCATGCTGAATAAAGTGTCAAAACCAGAAATGCAGAACAGGCCATGGAGAAACGGGAGCCCTGCTACGCTGATGGGCGGGATGTAAATTGCCAACAGCCACTCTGGAGAAGTGTACGGTGTGTCCTGAAACATCGAAAAAACTCAGCTTAGAGAGCATAGGGCACTTCCACTCATGGGCGTATAAATTGGGAAAACTACAAATCAGCAAGACACAGGCACCCCAAAGTTTAGGGCTGCTCTGTTGACAAGAACCTCCACTTCGTTACACCTTAAATATCCCAGGAAAGAGAAAAATGGATAAAGAAGTTGTGGTCCTTATGTACAATGGAATATCACTCAGCCATGAAATCAACGTCATAAGGCTAGTAGCAGCATGATGAGTGGATTTAGGTACGACGATTCTAAGTGAAATAAGTCACACAGAAAAAGACACTTATCATAAGATATCACTTATAGAGGGAATGTAAAAACCGCGACCCTTGAACTGAATTACAAAACAGAACAGAGTCACACGTTTAGAAAACACACTATGGCTGCTAAACGGGAAAGGGGAGGTGGGGTGATGCATAAAAGAAGGGTTTCAAATTAGCTCAGAGACCGTTCCATAAACCCAATATGTAATAGACACGACCTACTCCTTGCTCAGTGAACTGGACTCAACACCCCCTATTCACCGCCCAAGAATATATCTGACTAGTAAGAATGTTAAAACCTATGTATTGATATCTCTCTGTAAGTGAGTCAAGTGGGTGTAAAGCGGCATAAACACAGCAGTGAAAAGCAGCTAAACCCCTTTATAAAAATCAATCACTTTTAAAAACCCGTGAAACAAAGACAGTGAAAGATAGAGAAATTCTTACTAAATTCGTTCAGGGGATGTGATGCCACCTGGATTGACCATATCTAGACCCACAGCTGATTGAGACATAAGGGTGGACACTCTTGGGGCTGAGAGGTTTGGTGAGGTTGGGTGAGCAAACGCAGACCCTTTAAAGTAATACTGCGTGGTTCCCATCCCATGGGTCCCAAATCTCCAGGTTCAAGGGCATCTTCCTACTTCGAAAACATGCATGAGAAACCCAGAAGATGGTGCACCGTGTGATCGGGAAAGGTTTCTAAAACGCACCTCATTTCTCATCTCCTTGTGCTCGGGTTCGCCATTCCAGCCGCTTTACTAGCAATCTCCCTCCTTGGAGAATCAGCACCTTTAACCTCCTGTTCTGTACAGGTTGCAATTTGTCCTGAGGATGAACGGGAAGAGGGGGAACCAATGAGACACTAGCTCTAGGTGTTGGGACAGGCACAGGTCACTCTATTTTCCCATCAGGAAGAAGAATTAACCACAGGCTCAGCTTGCCGCCCGGGACCAAAATAGGGCCTAAAGCAATCCTGCGCTTTTGCGGCCAGCTCCCAAGAAAGCGAGTTGAAAAATGGAGCTCAGGGGCACTGCAATTCACAAACCTGCAGAGTTATAAATCATAACTCTCGACCTCAAATATATTGAGGGAAGGCAACGAAGAGGATTTGAAAGCACGGCAGAATTGCAGGAAACAGATTTCAGGAGGTAGATTCGAATCGCCTTTAAAGCACGGGAAAAGCGGCAAAACCTCGACAATGATGCCTTTGGCCAAAAAGGGCGTATGCGTTTTTTCCTGAATATATTCAGGAAAAAACGCATACGCCCTTTTTGGCCAATCAAGCAACCTGGAAAGGCAAATCAGCGCTACAAAGAAGTCTCGCTTCCCATCGGTCAAAAGGGCCATGCTGAATAAAGTGTCAAAACCAGAAATGCAGGAGAGGCCATGGAGAAACGGAGCCTTGCTACTCTGTTGGGCGGGATGTAAATTGCCAACAGCCCCTCTGGAGAAGTGTACGGTGTGTCCTGAAACATCGAAAAAACTCAGCTTAGAGAGCATAGGCCACTTCCACTCATGGGCGTATAAATTGGGAAAAATAAGAATCAGCAAGACACAGGCACCCCAAAGTTTAGGGCTGCTCTGTTGACAAGAACCTCCACTTCGTTACACCTTAAATATCCCAGGAAAGAGAAAAATGGATAAAGAAGTTGTGGTCCTTATGTACAACGGAATATCACTCAGCCATGAAATCAACGTCATAAGGCTAGTAGCAGCATGATGAGTGGATTTAGGTACGACGATTCTAAGTGAAATAAGTCACACAGAAAAAGACACTTATCATAAGATATCACTTATAGAGGGAATGTAAAAACCGCTACCCTTGAACTGAATTACAAAACAGAACAGAGTCACACGTTTAGAAAACACACTAGGGCTGCTTAACGGGAAAGGTGAGGTGGGGTGATGCATAAAAGAAGGGTTTCAAATTAGCTCAGATACCATTCCATAAACCCAATATGTAAAAGACACGACATACTCCTTGCTCAGTGAACTGGACTCAACACCCCCTATTCACCACCTAAGAATATATCTGACTAATAAGAATGTTAAAACCTATGTATTGATATCACTCTGTAAGTGAGTCAAGTATGTGTAAAGCGGCATAAACACAGCAGTAAAAAGCAGCTAAACTCCTTTATAAAAATCAATCACTTTTAAAAACCCGTGAAACAAAGACAGTGAAAGAGAGAGAAATTCTTACTAAATTCGTTCAGGGGCTGTGATGCCACCTGGATTGACCATATCTAGACCCACAGCTGATTGAGACATAAGGGTGGACACTCTTGGGGCTGAGAGGTTTGGTGAGGTTGGGTGAGCAAACGCAGACCCTTTAGAGTAATACTGCGTGGTACCCATCCCATGGGTCCCAAATCTCCAGATTCAAGGGCATCTTCCTACATCGAAAACATGCATGAGAAACCCAGAATATGGTACACCGTGTGATCGGGAAAGGTTTCTAAAACGCACCTCATTTCTCATCTCCTTGTGCTCGGGTTCGCCATTCCAGCTGCTTTACTAACAATCTCCCTCCTTGGAGAATCAGCACCTTTAACCTCCTGTTCCGTACAGGTTGCAATTTGTCCTGAGGATGAACGGGAAGAGGGGGAACCAATGAGACACTAGCTCTAGGTGTTGGGACAGGCACAGGTCACTCTATTTTCCCAGCAGGAAGAAGAATTAACCACAGGCTCAGCCTGCCGCCCGGGACCAAAATAGGGCCTAAAGCAATCCTGCGCTTTTGCGGCCAGCTCCCAAGAAAGCGAGTTGAAAAATGGAGCTCAGGGGCACTGCAATTCACAAACCTGCAGAGTTATAAATCATAACTCTCGTCCTCAAATATATTGAGGGAAGGCCACGAAGAGGATTTGAAAGCAAGGCAGAATTGCAGGAAACAGATTTCAGGAGGTAGATTCGAATCGCCTTTAAAGCACGGGAAAAGCGGCAAAACCTCGACAATGATGCCCTTGGCCAAAAAGGGCGTATGCGTTTTTTCCTGAATATATTCAGGAAAAAACGCATACGCCCTTTTTGGCCAACCAAGCAACCTGGAAAGGCAAATCAGCGCTACAAAGAAGTCTCGCTTCCCATCGGTCAAAAGGGCCATGCTGAATAAAGTGTCAAAACCAGAAATGCAGAACAGGCCATGGAGAAACGGGAGCCCTGCTACGGTGATGGGCGGGATGTAAATTGCCAACAGCCACTCTGGAGAAGTGTACGGTGTGTCCTGAAACATCGAAAAAACTCAGCTTAGAGAGCATAGGGCACTTCCACTCATGGGCGTATACATTGGGAAAACTACAAATCAGCAAGACACAGGCACCCCAAAGTTTAGGGCTGCTCTGTTGACAAGAACCTCCACTTCGTTACACCTTAAATATCCCAGGAAAGAGAAAAATGGATAAAGAAGTTGTGGTCCTTATGTACAATGGAATATCACTCAGCCATGAAATCAACGTCATAAGGCTAGTAGCAGCATGATGAGTGGATTTAGGTACGACGATTCTAAGTGAAATAAGTCACACAGAAAAAGACACTTATCATAAGATATCACTTATAGAGGGAATGTGAAAACCGCTACCCTTGAACTGAATTACAAAACAGAACAGAGTCACACGTTTAGAAAACACACTATGGCTGCTTAACGGGAAAGGTGAGGTGGGGTGATGCATAAAAGAAGGGTTTCAAATTAGCTCAGAGACCGTTTCATAAACCCAATATGTAATAGACACGACCTACTCCTTGCTCAGTGAACTGGACTCAACACCCCCTATTCACCGTCCAAGAATATATCTGACTAGTAAGAATCTTAAAACCTATGTATTGATATCTCTCTGTAAGTGAGTCAAGTGGGTGTAAAGCGGCATAAACACAGCAGTGAAAAGCAGCTAAACCCCTTTATAAAAATCAATCACTTTTAAAAACCCGTGAAACAAAGACAGTGAAAGAGAGAGAAATTCTTACTAAATTCGTTCAGGGGCTGTGATGCCACCTGGATTGACCATAT
The DNA here is from genome assembly GCF_965194805.1 of Balaenoptera borealis. Taxonomy (NCBI): domain Eukaryota; kingdom Metazoa; phylum Chordata; class Mammalia; order Artiodactyla; family Balaenopteridae; genus Balaenoptera; species Balaenoptera borealis. Next base: position 442,596 of record NW_028123654.1, read on the forward strand.
CTAGACCCACAGCTGATTGAGACATAAGGGTGGACACTCTTGGGGCTGAGAGGTTTGGTGAGGTTGGGTGAGCAAACGCAGACCCTTTAAAGTAATACTGCGTGGTTTCCATCCCATGGGTCCCAAATCTCCAGGTTCAAGGGCATCTTCCTACTTCGAAAACATGCATGAGAAACCCAGAAGATGGTGCACCGTGTGATCGGGAAAGGTTTCTAAAACGCACCTCATTTCTCATCTCCTTGTGCTCGGGTTCGCCATTCCAGCCGCTTTACTAGCAATCTCCCTCCTTGGAGAATCAGCACCTTTAACCTCCTGTTCCGTACAGGTTGCAATTTGTCCTGAGGATGAACGGGAAGAGGGGGAACCAATGAGACACTAGCTCTAGGTGTTGGGACAGGCACAGGTCACTCTATTTTCCCATCAGGAAGAAGAATTAACCACAGGCTCAGCCTTCCGCCCAGAACCAGAATAGGGCCTGAAGCAATCCTGCGCTTTTGCGGCCAGCTCCCAAGAAAGCGAGTTGAAAAATGGAGCTCAGGGGCACTGCAATTCACAAACCGGCAGAGTTATAAATCATAACTCTCGTCCTCAAATATATTGAGGGAAGGCCACGAAGAGGATTTGAAAGCAAGGCAGAATTGCAGGAAACAGATTTCAGGAGGTAGATTCGAATCGCTTTTATAGGACGGGAAAAGCGGCAAAACCTCGACCATGATGCCCTTGGCCAAAAAGGGCGTATGCGTTTTTTCCTGAATATATTCAGGAAAAAACGCATACGCCCTTTTTGGCCAACCAAGCAACCTGGAAAGGCAAATCAGCACTACAAAGAAGTCTCGCTTCCCATCGGTCAAAAGGGCCATGCTGAATAAAGTGTCAAAACCAGAAATGCAGGACAGGCCATGGAGAAACGGGAGCCTTGCTACGCTGATGGGCGGGATGTAAATTGCCAACAGCCACTCTGGAGAAGTGTACGGTGTGTCCTGAAACATCGAAAAAACTCAGCTTAGAGAGCATAGGGCACTTCCACTCATGGGCGTATAAATTGGGAAAACTAAAAATCAGCAAGACACAGGCACCCCAAAGTTTAGGGCTGCTCTGTTGACAAGAACCTCCACTTCGTTACACCCTAAATATCCCAGGAAAGAGAAAACTGGATAAAGAAGTTGTGGTCCTTATGTACAATGGAATATCACTCAGCCATGAAATCAACGTCATAAGGCTAGTAGCAGCATGATGAGTGGATTTAGGTACGACGATTCTAAGTGAAATAAGTCACACAGAAAAAGACACTTATCATAAGATATCACTTATAGAGGGAATGTAAAAACCGCTACCCTTGAACTGAATTACAAAACAGAACAGAGTCACACGTTTAGAAAACACACTATGGCTGCTTAACGGGAAAGGTGAGGTGGGGTGATGCATAAAAGAAGGGTTTCAAATTAGCTCAGAGACCGTTTCATAAACCCAATATGTAATAGACACGACCTACTCCTTGCTCAGTGAACTGGACTCAACACCCCCTATTCACCGCCCAAGAATATATCTGACTAGTAAGAATCTTAAAACCTATGTATTGATATCTCTCTGTAAGTGAGACAAGTGGGTGTAAAGCGGCATAAACACAGCAGTGAAAAGCAGCTAAACCCCTTTATAAAAATCAATCACTTTTAAAAACCCGTGAAACAAACACAGTGAAAGAGAGAGAAATTCTTACTAAATTCGTTCAGGGGCTGTGATGCCACCTGGATTGACCATATCTAGACCCACAGCTGATTGAGACATAAGGGTGGACACTCTTGGGGCTGAGAGGTTTGGTGAGGTTGGGTGAGCAAACGCAGACCCTTTAAAGTAATACTGCGTGGTTTCCATCCCATGGGTCCCAAATCTCCAGGTTCAAGGGCATCTTCCTACTTCGAAAACATGCATGAGAAACCCAGAAGATGGTGCACCGTGTGATCGGGAAAGGTTTCTAAAACGCACCTCATTTCTCATCTCCTTGTGCTCGGGTTCGCCATTCCAGCCGCTTTACTAGCAATCTCCCTCCTTGGAGAATCAGCACCTTTAACCTCCTGTTCCGTACAGGTTGCAATTTGTCCTGAGGATGAACGGGAAGAGGGGGAACCAATGAGACACTAGCTCTAGGTGTTGGGACAGGCACAGGTCACTCTATTTTCCCATCAGGAAGAAGAATTAACCACAGGCTCAGCCTTCCGCCCGGAACCAGAATAGGGCCTGAAGCAATCCTGCGCTTTTGCGGCCAGCTCCCAAGAAAGCGAGTTGAAAAATGGAGCTCAGGGGCACTGCAATTCACAAACCTGCAGAGTTATAAATCATAACTCTCGTCCTCAAATATATTGAGGGAAGGCCACGAAGAGGATTTGAAAGCAAGGCAGAATTGCAGGAAACAGATTTCAGGAGGTAGATTCGAATCGCTTTTATAGCACGGGAAAAGCGGCAAAACCTCGACCATGATGCCCTTGGCCAAAAAGGGCGTATGCGTTTTTTCCTGAATATATTCAGGAAAAAACGCATACGCCCTTTTTGGCCAACCAAGCAACCTGGAAAGGCAAATCAGCGCTACAAAGAAGTCTCGCTTCCCATCGGTCAAAAGGGCCATGCTGAATAAAGTGTCAAAACCAGAAATGCAGGACAGGCCATGGAGAAACGGGAGCCCTGCTACGCTGATGGGCGGGATGTAAATTGCCAACAGCCACTCTGGAGAAGTGTACGGTGTGTCCTGAAACATCGAAAAAACTCAGCTTAGAGAGCATAGGGCACTTCCACTCATGGGCGTATAAATTGGGAAAACTAAAAATCAGCAAGACACAGGCACCCCAAAGTTTAGGGCTGCTCTGTTGACAAGAACCTCCACTTCGTTACACCCTAAATATCCCAGGAAAGAGAAAACTGGATAAAGAAGTTGTGGTCCTTATGTACAATGGAATATCACTCAGCCATGAAATCAACGTCATAAGGCTAGTAGCAGCATGATGAGTGGATTTAGGTACGACGATTCTAAGTGAAATAAGTCACACAGAAAAAGACACTTATCATAAGATATCACTTATAGAGGGAATGTAAAAACCGCTACCCTTGAACTGAATTACAAAACAGAACAGAGTCACACATTTAGAAAACACACTATGGCTGCTTAACGGGAAAGGTGAGGTGGGGTGATGCATAAAAGAAGGGTTTCAAATTAGCTCAGAGACCGTTTCATAAACCCAATATGTAATAGACACGACCTACTCCTTGCTCAGTGAACTGGACTCAACACCCCCTATTCACCGCCCAAGAATATATCTGACTAGTAAGAATCTTAAAACCTATGTATTGATATCTCTCTGTAAGTGAGTCAAGTGGGTGTAAAGCGGCATAAACAAAGCAGTGAAAAGCAGCTAAACCCCTTTATAAAAATCAATCACTTTTAAAAACCCGTGAAACAAACACAGTGAAAGATAGAGAAATTCTTACTAAATTCGTTCAGGGGCTGTGATGCCATCTGGATTGACCATATCTAGACCCACAGCTGATTGAGACATAAGGGTGGACACTCTTGGGGCTGAGAGGTTTGGTGAGGTTGGGTGAGCAAACGCAGACCCGTTAAAGTAATACTGCGTGGTTCCCATCCCATGGGTCCCAAATCTCCAGGTTCAAGGGCATCTTCCTACTTCGAAAACATGCATGAGAAACCCAGAAGATGGTGCACCGTGTGATCGGGAAAGGTTTCTAAAACGCACCTCATTTCTCATCTCCTTGTGCTTGGGTTCGCCATTCCAGCCCCTTTGCTAGCAATCTCCCTCCTTGGAGAATCAGCACCTTTAACCTCCTGTTCCGTACAGGTTGCAATTTGTCCTGAGGATGAACGGGAAGAGGGGGAACCAATGAGACACTAGCTCTAGGTGTTGGGACAGGCACAGGTCACTCTATTTTCCCATCAGGAAGAAGAATTAACCACAGGCTCAGCCTTCCGCCCGGAACCAGAATAGGGCCTGAAGCAATCCTGCGCTTTTGCGGCCAGCTCCCAAGAAAGCGAGTTGAAAAATGGAGCTCAGGGGCACTGCAATCCACAAACCTGCAGAGTTATAAATCATAACTCTCGTCCTCAAATATATTGAGGGAAGGCCACAAAGAGGATTTGAAAGCAAGGCAGAATTGCAGGAAACAGATTTCAGGAGGTAGATTCGAATCGCTTTTATAGCACGGGAAAAGCGGCAAAACCTCGACCATGATGCCCTTGGCCAAAAAGGGCGTATGCGTTTTTTCCTGAATATATTCAGGAAAAAACGCATACGCCCTTTTTGGCCAACCAAGCAACCTGGAAAGGCAAATCAGCGCTACAAAGAAGTCTCGCTTCCCATCGGTCAAAAGGGCCATGCTGAATAAAGTGTCAAAACCAGAAATGCAGAACAGGCCATGGAGAAACGGGAGCCCTGCTACGCTGATGGGCGGGATGTAAATTGCCAACAGCCACTCTGGAGAAGTGTACGGTGTGTCCTGAAACATCGAAAAAACTCAGCTTAGAGAGCATAGGGCACTTCCACTCATGGGCGTATAAATTGGGAAAACTACAAATCAGCAAGACACAGGCACCCCAAAGTTTAGGGCTGCTCTGTTGACAAGAACCTCCACTTCGTTACACCTTAAATATCCCAGGAAAGAGAAAAATGGATAAAGAAGTTGTGGTCCTTATGTACAATGGAATATCACTCAGCCATGAAATCAACGTCATAAGGCTAGTAGCAGCATGATGAGTGGATTTAGGTACGACGATTCTAAGTGAAATAAGTCACACAGAAAAAGACACTTATCATAAGATATCACTTATAGAGGGAATGTAAAAACCGCGACCCTTGAACTGAATTACAAAACAGAACAGAGTCACACGTTTAGAAAACACACTATGGCTGCTAAACGGGAAAGGGGAGGTGGGGTGATGCATAAAAGAAGGGTTTCAAATTAGCTCACAGACCGTTCCATAAACCCAATATGTAATAGACACGACCTACTCCTTGCTCAGTGAACTGGACTCAACACCCCCTATTCACCGCCCAAGAATATATCTGACTAGTAAGAATGTTAAAACCTATGTATTGATATCTCTCTGTAAGTGAGTCAAGTGGGTGTAAAGCGGCATAAACACAGCAGTGAAAAGCAGCTAAACCCCTTTATAAAAATCAATCACTTTTAAAAACCCGTGAAACAAAGACAGTGAAAGATAGAGAAATTCTTACTAAATTCGTTCAGGGGATGTGATGCCACCTGGATTGACCATATCTAGACCCACAGCTGATTGAGACATAAGGGTGGACACTCTTGGGGCTGAGAGGTTTGGTGAGGTTGGGTGAGCAAACGCAGACCCTTTAAAGTAATACTGCGTGGTTCCCATCCCATGGGTCCCAAATCTCCAGGTTCAAGGGCATCTTCCTACTTCGAAAACATGCATGAGAAACCCAGAAGATGGTGCACCGTGTGATCGGGAAAGGTTTCTAAAACGCACCTCATTTCTCATCTCCTTGTGCTCGGGTTCGCCATTCCAGCCGCTTTACTAGCAATCTCCCTCCTTGGAGAATCAGCACCTTTAACCTCCTGTTCTGTACAGGTTGCAATTTGTCCTGAGGATGAACGGGAAGAGGGGGAACCAATGAGACACTAGCTCTAGGTGTTGGGACAGGCACAGGTCACTCTATTTTCCCATCAGGAAGAAGAATTAACCACAGGCTCAGCTTGCCGCCCGGGACCAAAATAGGGCCTAAAGCAATCCTGCGCTTTTGCGGCCAGCTCCCAAGAAAGCGAGTTGAAAAATGGAGCTCAGGGGCACTGCAATTCACAAACCTGCAGAGTTATAAATCATAACTCTCGACCTCAAATATATTGAGGGAAGGCAACGAAGAGGATTTGAAAGCACGGCAGAATTGCAGGAAACAGATTTCAGGAGGTAGATTCGAATCGCCTTTAAAGCACGGGAAAAGCGGCAAAACCTCGACAATGATGCCTTTGGCCAAAAAGGGCGTATGCGTTTTTTCCTGAATATATTCAGGAAAAAACGCATACGCCCTTTTTGGCCAATCAAGCAACCTGGAAAGGCAAATCAGCGCTACAAAGAAGTCTCGCTTCCCATCGGTCAAAAGGGCCATGCTGAATAAAGTGTCAAAACCAGAAATGCAGGAGAGGCCATGGAGAAACGGAGCCTTGCTACTCTGTTGGGCGGGATGTAAATTGCCAACAGCCCCTCTGGAGAAGTGTACGGTGTGTCCTGAAACATCGAAAAAACTCAGCTTAGAGAGCATAGGGCACTTCCACTCATGGGCGTATAAATTGGGAAAAATAAGAATCAGCAAGACACAGGCACCCCAAAGTTTAGGGCTGCTCTGTTGACAAGAACCTCCACTTCGTTACACCTTAAATATCCCAGGAAAGAGAAAAATGGATAAAGAAGTTGTGGTCCTTATGTACAACGGAATATCACTCAGCCATGAAATCAACGTCATAAGGCTAGTAGCAGCATGATGAGTGGATTTAGGTACGACGATTCTAAGTGAAATAAGTCACACAGAAAAAGACACTTATCATAAGATATCACTTATAGAGGGAATGTAAAAACCGCTACCCTTGAACTGAATTACAAAACAGAACAGAGTCACACGTTTAGAAAACACACTAGGGCTGCTTAACGGGAAAGGTGAGGTGGGGTGATGCATAAAAGAAGGGTTTCAAATTAGCTCAGATACCATTCCATAAACCCAATATGTAAAAGACACGACATACTCCTTGCTCAGTGAACTGGACTCAACACCCCCTATTCACCACCTAAGAATATATCTGACTAATAAGAATGTTAAAACCTATGTATTGATATCACTCTGTAAGTGAGTCAAGTGGGTGTAAAGCGGCATAAACACAGCAGTAAAAAGCAGCTAAACTCCTTTATAAAAATCAATCACTTTTAAAAACCCGTGAAACAAAGACAGTGAAAGAGAGAGAAATTCTTACTAAATTCGTTCAGGGGCTGTGATGCCACCTGGATTGACCATATCTAGACCCACAGCTGATTGAGACATAAGGGTGGACACTCTTGGGGCTGAGAGGTTTGGTGAGGTTGGGTGAGCAAACGCAGACCCTTTAGAGTAATACTGCGTGGTACCCATCCCATGGGTCCCAAATCTCCAGATTCAAGGGCATCTTCCTACATCGAAAACATGCATGAGAAACCCAGAAGATGGTACACCGTGTGATCGGGAAAGGTTTCTAAAACGCACCTCATTTCTCATCTCCTTGTGCTCGGGTTCGCCATTCCAGCCGCTTTACTAACAATCTCCCTCCTTGGAGAATCAGCACCTTTAACCTCCTGTTCCGTACAGGTTGCAATTTGTCCTGAGGATGAACGGGAAGAGGGGGAACCAATGAGACACTAGCTCTAGGTGTTGGGACAGGCACAGGTCACTCTATTTTCCCAGCAGGAAGAAGAATTAACCACAGGCTCAGCCTGCCGCCCGGGACCAAAATAGGGCCTAAAGCAATCCTGCGCTTTTGCGGCCAGCTCCCAAGAAAGCGAGTTGAAAAATGGAGCTCAGGGGCACTGCAATTCACAAACCTGCAGAGTTATAAATCATAACTCTCGTCCTCAAATATATTGAGGGAAGGCCACGAAGAGGATTTGAAAGCAAGGCAGAATTGCAGGAAACAGATTTCAGGAGGTAGATTCGAATCGCCTTTAAAGCACGGGAAAAGCGGCAAAACCTCGACAATGATGCCCTTGGCCAAAAAGGGCGTATGCGTTTTTTCCTGAATATATTCAGGAAAAAACGCATACGCCCTTTTTGGCCAACCAAGCAACCTGGAAAGGCAAATCAGCGCTACAAAGAAGTCTCGCTTCCCATCGGTCAAAAGGGCCATGCTGAATAAAGTGTCAAAACCAGAAATGCAGAACAGGCCATGGAGAAACGGGAGCCCTGCTACGGTGATGGGCGGGATGTAAATTGCCAACAGCCACTCTGGAGAAGTGTACGGTGTGTCCTGAAACATCGAAAAAACTCAGCTTAGAGAGCATAGGGCACTTCCACTCATGGGCGTATAAATTGGGAAAACTACAAATCAGCAAGACACAGGCACCCCAAAGTTTAGGGCTGCTCTGTTGACAAGAACCTCCACTTCGTTACACCTTAAATATCCCAGGAAAGAGAAAAATGGATAAAGAAGTTGTGGTCCTTATGTACAATGGAATATCACTCAGCCATGAAATCAACGTCATAAGGCTAGTAGCAGCATGATGAGTGGATTTAGGTACGACGATTCTAAGTGAAATAAGTCACACAGAAAAAGACACTTATCATAAGATATCACTTATAGAGGGAATGTAAAAACCGCTACCCTTGAACTGAATTACAAAACAGAACAGAGTCACACGTTTAGAAAACACACTATGGCTGCTTAACGGGAAAGGTGAGGTGGGGTGATGCATAAAAGAAGGGTTTCAAATTAGCTCAGAGACCGTTTCATAAACCCAATATGTAATAGACACGACCTACTCCTTGCTCAGTGAACTGGACTCAACACCCCCTATTCACCGCCCAAGAATATATCTGACTAGTAAGAATCTTAAAACCTATGTATTGATATCTCTCTGTAAGTGAGTCAAGTGGGTGTAAAGCGGCATAAACACAGCAGTGAAAAGCAGCTAAACCCCTTTATAAAAATCAATCACTTTTAAAAACCCGTGAAACAAACACAGTGAAAGAGAGAGAAATTCTTACTAAATTCGTTCAGGGGCTGTGATGCCACCTGGATTGACCATATCTAGACCCACAGCTGATTGAGACATAAGGGTGGACACTCTTGGGGCTGAGAGGTTTGGTGAGGTTGGGTGAGCAAACGCAGACCCTTTAAAGTAATACTGCGTGGTTTCCATCCCATGGGTCCCAAATCTCCAGGTTCAAGGGCATCTTCCTACTTCGAAAACATGCATGAGAAACCCAGAAGATGGTGCACCGTGTGATCGGGAAAGGTTTCTAAAACGCACCTCATTTCTCATCTCCTTGTGCTCGGGTTCGCCATTCCAGCCGCTTTACTAGCAATCTCCCTCCTTGGAGAATCAGCACCTTTAACCTCCTGTTCCGTACAGGTTGCAATTTGTCCTGAGGATGAACGGGAAGAGGGGGAACCAATGAGACACTAGCTCTAGGTGTTGGGACAGGCACAGGTCACTCTATTTTCCCATCAGGAAGAAGAATTAACCACAGGCTCAGCCTTCCGCCCGGAACCAGAATAGGGCCTGAAGCAATCCTGCGCTTTTGCGGCCAGCTCCCAAGAAAGCGAGTTGAAAAATGGAGCTCAGGGGCACTGCAATTCACAAACCTGCAGAGTTATAAATCATAACTCTCGTCCTCAAATATATTGAGGGAAGGCCACGAAGAGGATTTGAAAGCAAGGCAGAATTGCAGGAAACAGATTTCAGGAGGTAGATTCGAATCGCTTTTATAGCACGGGAAAAGCGGCAAAACCTCGACCATGATGCCCTTGGCCAAAAAGGGCGTATGCGTTTTTTCCTGAATATATTCAGGAAAAAACGCATACGCCCTTTTTGGCCAACCAAGCAACCTGGAAAGGCAAATCAGCGCTACAAAGAAGTCTCGCTTCCCATCGGTCAAAAGGGCCATGCTGAATAAAGTGTCAAAACCAGAAATGCAGGACAGGCCATGGAGAAACGGGAGCCCTGCTACGCTGATGGGCGGGATGTAAATTGCCAACAGCCACTCTGGAGAAGTGTACGGTGTGTCCTGAAACATCGAAAAAACTCAGCTTAGAGAGCATAGGGCACTTCCACTCATGGGCGTATAAATTGGGAAAACTAAAAATCAGCAAGACACAGGCACCCCAAAGTTTAGGGCTGCTCTGTTGACAAGAACCTCCACTTCGTTACACCCTAAATATCCCAGGAAAGAGAAAACTGGATAAAGAAGTTGTGGTCCTTATGTACAATGGAATATCACTCAGCCATGAAATCAACGTCATAAGGCTAGTAGCAGCATGATGAGTGGATTTAGGTACGACGATTCTAAGTGAAATAAGTCACACAGAAAAAGACACTTATCATAAGATATCACTTATAGAGGGAATGTAAAAACCGCTACCCTTGAACTGAATTACAAAACAGAACAGAGTCACACATTTAGAAAACACACTATGGCTGCTTAACGGGAAAGGTGAGGTGGGGTGATGCATAAAAGAAGGGTTTCAAATTAGCTCAGAGACCGTTTCATAAACCCAATATGTAATAGACACGACCTACTCCTTGCTCAGTGAACTGGACTCAACACCCCCTATTCACCGCCCAAGAATATATCTGACTAGTAAGAATCTTAAAACCTATGTATTGATATCTCTCTGTAAGTGAGTCAAGTGGGTGTAAAGCGGCATAAACACCGCAGTGAAAAGCAGCTAAACCCCTTTATAAAAATCAATCACTTTTAAAAACCCGTGAAACAAACACAGTGAAAGATAGAGAAATTCTTACTAAATTCGTTCAGGGGCTGTGATGCCATCTGGATTGACCATATCTAGACCCACAGCTGATTGAGACATAAGGGTGGACACTCTTGGGGCTGAGAGGTTTGGTGAGGTTGGGTGAGCAAACGCAGACCCGTTAAAGTAATACTGCGTGGTTCCCATCCCATGGGTCCCAAATCTCCAGGTTCAAGGGCATCTTCCTACTTCGAAAACATGCATGAGAAACCCAGAAGATGGTGCACCGTGTGATCGGGAAAGGTTTCTAAAACGCACCTCATTTCTCATCTCCTTGTGCTTGGGTTCGCCATTCCAGCCCCTTTGCTAGCAATCTCCCTCCTTGGAGAATCAGCACCTTTAACCTCCTGTTCCGTACAGGTTGCAATTTGTCCTGAGGATGAACGGGAAGAGGGGGAACCAATGAGACACTAGCTCTAGGTGTTGGGACAGGCACAGGTCACTCTATTTTCCCATCAGGAAGAAGAATTAACCACAGGCTCAGCCTTCCGCCCGGAACCAGAATAGGGCCTGAAGCAATCCTGCGCTTTTGCGGCCAGCTCCCAAGAAAGCGAGTTGAAAAATGGAGCTCAGGGGCACTGCAATCCACAAACCTGCAGAGTTATAAATCATAACTCTCGTCCTCAAATATATTGAGGGAAGGCCACAAAGAGGATTTGAAAGCAAGGCAGAATTGCAGGAAACAGATTTCAGGAGGTAGATTCGAATCGCTTTTATAGCACGGGAAAAGCGGCAAAACCTCGACCATGATGCCCTTGGCCAAAAAGGGCGTATGCGTTTTTTCCTGAATATATTCAGGAAAAAACGCATACGCCCTTTTTGGCCAACCAAGCAACCTGGAAAGGCAAATCAGCGCTACAAAGAAGTCGCGCTTCCCATCGGTCAAAAGGGCCATGCTGAATAAAGTGTCAAAACCAGAAATGCAGAACAGGCCATGGAGAAACGGGAGCCCTGCTACGCTGATGGGCGGGATGTAAATTGCCAACAGCCACTCTGGAGAAGTGTACGGTGTGTCCTGAAACATCGAAAAAACTCAGCTTAGAGAGCATAGGGCACTTCCACTCATGGGCGTATAAATTGGGAAAACTACAAATCAGCAAGACACAGGCACCCCAAAGTTTAGGGCTGCTCTGTTGACAAGAACCTCCACTTCGTTACACCTTAAATATCCCAGGAAAGAGAAAAATGGATAAAGAAGTTGTGGTCCTTATGTACAATGGAATATCACTCAGCCATGAAATCAACGTCATAAGGCTAGTAGCAGCATGATGAGTGGATTTAGGTACGACGATTCTAAGTGAAATAAGTCACACAGAAAAAGACACTTATCATAAGATATCACTTATAGAGGGAATGTAAAAACCGCGACCCTTGAACTGAATTACAAAACAGAACAGAGTCACACGTTTAGAAAACACACTATGGCTGCTAAACGGGAAAGGGGAGGTGGGGTGATGCATAAAAGAAGGGTTTCAAATTAGCTCACAGACCGTTCCATAAACCCAATATGTAACAGACACGACCTACTCCTTGCTCAGTGAACTGGACTCAACACCCCCTATTCACCACACAAGAATATATCTGACTAATAAGAATGTTAAAACCTATGTATTGATATCACTCTGTAAGTGAGTCAAGTGGGTGTAAAGCGGCATAAACACAGCAGTGAAAAGCAGCTAAACCCCTTTATAAAAATCAATCACTTTTAAAAACCCGTGAAACAAAGACAGTGAAAGAGAGAGAAATTCTTACTAAATTCGTTCAGGGGCTGTGATGCCACCTGGATTGACCATATCTAGAACCACAGCTGATTGAGACATAAGGGTGGACAGACACTCTTGGGGCTGAGAGGTTTGGTGAGGTTGGGTGAGCAAACGCAGACCCTTTAGAGTAATACTGCGTGGTACCCATCCCATGGGTCCCAAATCTCCAGATTCAAGGGCATCTTCCTACATCGAAAACATGCATGAGAAACCCAGAAGATGGTACATCGTGTGATCGGGAAAGGTTTCTAAAACGCACCTCATTTCTCATCTCCTTGTGCTCGGGTTCCCCATTCCAGCCGCTTTACTAGCAATCTCCCTCCTTGGAGAATCAGCACCTTTAACCTCCTGTTCCGTACAGGTTGCAATTTGTCCTGAGGATGAACGGGAAGAGGGGGAACCAATGAGACACTAGCTCTAGGTGTTGGGACAGGCACAGGTCACTCTATTTTCCCATCAGGAAGAAGAATTAACCACAGGCTCAGCCTGCCGCCCGGGACCAAAATAGGGCCTAAAGCAATCCTGCGCTTTTGCGGCCAGCTCCCAAGAAAGCGAGTTGAAAAATGGAGCTCAGGGGCACTGCAATTCACAAACCTGCAGAGTTATAAATCATAACTCTCGTCCTCAAATATATTGAGGGAAGGCCACGAAGAGGATTTGAAAGCAAGGCAGAATTGCAGGAAACAGATTTCAGGAGGTAGATTCGAATCGCCTTTAAAGCACGGGAAAAGCGGCAAAACCTCGACAATGATGCCCTTGGCCAAAAAGGGCGTATGCGTTTTTTCCTGAATATATTCAGGAAAAAACGCATACGCCCTTTTTGGCCAACCAAGCAACCTGGAAAGGCAAATCAGCGCTACAAAGAAGTCTCGCTTCCCATCGGTCAAAAGGGCCATGCTGAATAAAGTGTCAAAACCAGAAATGCAGAACAGGCCATGGAGAAACGGGAGCCCTGCTACGCTGATGGGCGGGATGTAAATTGCCAACAGCCACTCTGGAGAAGTGTACGGTGTGTCCTGAAACATCGAAAAAACTCAGCTTAGAGAGCATAGGGCACTTCCACTCATGGGCATATAAATTGGGAAAACTACAAATCAGCAAGACACAGGCACCCCAAAGTTTAGGGCTGCTCTGTTGACAAGAACCTCCACTTCGTTACACCTTAAATATCCCAGGAAAGAGAAAAATGGATAAAGAAGTTGTGGTCCTTATGTACAATGGAATATCACTCAGCCATGAAATCAACGTCATAAGGCTAGTAGCAGCATGATGACTGGATTTAGGTACGACGATTCTAAGTGAAATAAGTCACACAGAAAAAGACACTTATCATAAGATATCACTTATAGAGGGAATGTAAAAACCGCGACCCTTGAACTGAATTACAAAACAGAACAGAGTCACACGTTTAGAAAACACACTATGGCTGCTTAACGGGAAAGGGGAGGTGGGGAGATGCATTAAAGAAGGGTTTCAAATTAGCTCACAGACCGTTCCATAAACCCAATATGTAATAGACACGACCTACTCCTTGCTCAGTGAACTGGACTCAACACCCCCTATTCACCGCCCAAGAATATATCTGACTAGTAAGAATCTTAAAACCTATGTATTGATATCTCTCTGTAAGTGAGTCAAGTGGGTGTAAAGCGGCATAAACACAGCAGTGAAAAGCAGCTAAACCCCTTTATAAAAATCAATCACTTTTAAAAACCCGTGAAACAAAGACAGTGAAAGAGAGAGAAATTCTTACTAAATTCGTTCAGGGGCTGTGATGCCACCTGGATTGACCATATCTAGACCCACAGCTGATTCAGACATAAGGGTGGACACTCTTGGGGCTGAGAGGTTTGGTGAGGTTGGGTGAGCAAACGCAGACCCTTTAAAGTAATACTGCGTGGTTCCCATCCCATGGGTCCCAAATCTCCAGGTTCAAGGGCATCTTCCTACTTCGAAAACATGCATGAGAAACCCAGAAGATGGTGCACCGTGTGATCGGGAAAGGTTTCTAAAACGCACCTCATTTCTCATCTCCCTGTGCTCGGGTTCGCCATTCCAGCCGCTTTACTAGCAATCTCCCTCCTTGGAGAATCAGCACCTTTAACCTCCTGTTCCGTACAGGTTGCAATTTGTCCTGAGGATGAACGGGAAGAGGGGGAACCAATGAGACACTAGCTCTAGGTGTTGGGACAGGCACAGGTCACTCTATTTTCCCATCAGGAAGAAGAATTAACCACAGGCTCAGCCTTCCGCCCGGAAACAGAATAGGGCCTGAACCAATCCTGCGCTTTTGCGGCCAGCTCCCAAGAAAGCGAGTTGAAAAATGGAGCTCAGGGGCACTGCAATTCACAAACCTGCAGAGTTATAAATGATAACTCTCGTCCTCAAATATATTGAGGGAAGGCAACGAAGAGGATTTGAAAGCAAGGCAGAATTGCAGGAAACAGATTTCAGGAGGTAGATTCGAATCGCCTTTAAAGCACGGGAAAAGCGGCAAAACCTCGACAATGATGCCCTTGGCCAAAAAGGGCGTATGCGTTTTTTCCTGAATATATTCAGGAAAAAACGCATACGCCCTTTTTGGCCAACCAAGCAACCTGGAAAGGCAAATCAGCGCTACAAAGAAGTCTCGCTTCCCATCGGTCAAAAGGGCCATGCTGAATAAAGTGTCAAACCCAGAAATGCAGGACAGGCTATGGAGAAACGGGAGCCTTGCTACGCTGATGGGCGGGATGTAAATTGCCAACAGCCACTCTGGAGAAGTGTACGGTGTGTCCTGAAACATCGAAAAAACTCAGCTTAGAGAGCATAGGGCACTTCCACTCATGGGCGTATAAATTGGGAAAACTAAAAATCAGCAAGGCACAGGCACCCCAAAGTTTAGGGCTGCTCTGTTGACAAGAACCTCCACTTCGTTACACCCTAAATATCCCAGGAAAGAGAAAAATGGATAAAGAAGTTGTGGTCCTTATGTACAACGGAATATCACTCAGCCATGAAATCAACGTCATAAGGCTAGTAGCAGCATGATGAGTGGATTTAGGTACGACGATTCTAAGTGAAATAAGTCACACAGAAAAAGACACTTATCATAAGATATCACTTATAGAGGGAATGTAAAAACCGCTACCCTTGAACTGAATTACAAAACAGAACAGAGTCACACGTTTAGAAAACACACTAGGGCTGCTTAACGGGAAAGGTGAGGTGGGGTGATGCATAAAAGAAGGGTTTCAAATTAGCTCAGATACCATTCCATAAACCCAATATGTAAAAGACACGACATACTCCTTGCTCAGTGAACTGGACTCAACACCCCCTATTCTCCACACAAGAATATATCTGACTAATAAGAATGTTAAAACCTATGTATTGATATCACTCTGTAAGTGAGTCAAGTGGGTGTAAAGCGGCATAAACACAGCAGTAAAAAGCAGCTAAACTCCTTTATAAAAATCAATCACTTTTAAAAACCCGTGAAACAAAGACAGTG
Source organism: Balaenoptera borealis (assembly GCF_965194805.1). Classification (NCBI taxonomy): domain Eukaryota; kingdom Metazoa; phylum Chordata; class Mammalia; order Artiodactyla; family Balaenopteridae; genus Balaenoptera; species Balaenoptera borealis. The sequence continues at coordinate 458,376 of NW_028123654.1, forward strand.
AAAGAGAGAGAAATTCTTACTAAATTCGTTCAGGGGCTGTGATGCCACCTGGATTGACCATATCTAGACCCACAGCTGATTGAGACATAAGGGTGGACACTCTTGGGGCTGAGAGGTTTGGTGAGGTTGGGTGAGCAAACGCAGACCCTTTAGAGTAATACTGCGTGGTACCCATCCCATGGGTCCCAAATCTCCAGATTCAAGGGCATCTTCCTACATCGAAAACATGCATGAGAAACCCAGAATATGGTACACCGTGTGATCGGGAAAGGTTTCTAAAACGCACCTCATTTCTCATCTCCTTGTGCTCGGGTTCGCCATTCCAGCCGCTTTACTAACAATCTCCCTCCTTGGAGAATCAGCACCTTTAACCTCCTGTTCCGTACAGGTTGCAATTTGTCCTGAGGATGAACGGGAAGAGGGGGAACCAATGAGACACTAGCTCTAGGTGTTGGGACAGGCACAGGTCACTCTATTTTCCCAGCAGGAAGAAGAATTAACCACAGGCTCAGCCTGCCGCCCGGGACCAAAATAGGGCCTAAAGCAATCCTGCGCTTTTGCGGCCAGCTCCCAAGAAAGCGAGTTGAAAAATGGAGCTCAGGGGCACTGCAATTCACAAACCTGCAGAGTTATAAATCATAACTCTCGTCCTCAAATATATTGAGGGAAGGCCACGAAGAGGATTTGAAAGCAAGGCAGAATTGCAGGAAACAGATTTCAGGAGGTAGATTCGAATCGCCTTTAAAGCACGGGAAAAGCGGCAAAACCTCGACAATGATGCCCTTGGCCAAAAAGGGCGTATGCGTTTTTTCCTGAATATATTCAGGAAAAAACGCATACGCCCTTTTTGGCCAACCAAGCAACCTGGAAAGGCAAATCAGCGCTACAAAGAAGTCTCGCTTCCCATCGGTCAAAAGGGCCATGCTGAATAAAGTGTCAAAACCAGAAATGCAGAACAGGCCATGGAGAAACGGGAGCCCTGCTACGGTGATGGGCGGGATGTAAATTGCCAACAGCCACTCTGGAGAAGTGTACGGTGTGTCCTGAAACATCGAAAAAACTCAGCTTAGAGAGCATAGGGCACTTCCACTCATGGGCGTATAAATTGGGAAAACTACAAATCAGCAAGACACAGGCACCCCAAAGTTTAGGGCTGCTCTGTTGACAAGAACCTCCACTTCGTTACACCTTAAATATCCCAGGAAAGAGAAAAATGGATAAAGAAGTTGTGGTCCTTATGTACAATGGAATATCACTCAGCCATGAAATCAACGACATAAGGCTAGTAGCAGCATGATGAGTGGATTTAGGTACGACGATTCTAAGTGAAATAAGTCACACAGAAAAAGACACTTATCATAAGATATCACTTATAGAGGGAATGTAAAAACCGCGACCCTTGAACTGAATTACAAAACAGAACAGAGTCACACGTTTAGAAAACACACTATGGCTGCTTAACGGGAAAGGGGAGGTGGGGTGATGCATAAAAGAAGTGTTTCAAATTAGCTCACAGACCGTTCCATAAACCCAATATGTAATAGACACGACCTACTCCTTGCTCAGTGAACTGGACTCAACACCCCCTATTCACCGCCCAAGAATATATCTGACTAGTAAGAATGTTAAAACCTATGTATTGATATCTCTCTGTAAGTGAGTCAAGTGGGTGTAAAGCGGCATAAACACAGCAGTGAAAAGCAGCTAAACCCCTTTATAAAAATCAATCACTTTTAAAAACCCGTGAAACAAAGACAGTGAAAGATAGAGAAATTCTTACTAAATTCGTTCAGGGGCTCTGATGCCACCTGGATTGACCATATCTAGACCCACAGCTGATTGAGACATAAGGGTGGACACTCTTGGGGCTGAGAGTTTTGGTGAGGTTGGGTGAGCAAACGCAGACCCGTTAAAGTAATACTGCGTGGTTCCCATCCCATGGGTCCCAAATCTCCAGGTTCAAGGGCATCTTCCTACTTCGAAAACATGCATGAGAAACCCAGAAGATGGTGCACCGTGTGATCGGGAAAGGTTTCTAAAACGCACCTCATTTCTCATCTCCTTGTGCTTGGGTTCGCCATTCCAGCCCCTTTGCTAGCAATCTCCCTCCTTGGAGAATCAGCACCCTTAACCTCCTGTTCCGTACAGGTTGCAATTTGTCCTGAGGATGAACGGGAAGAGGGGGAACCAATGAGACACTAGCTCTAGGTGTTGGGACAGGCACAGGTCACTCTATTTTCCCATCAGGAAGAAGAATTAACCACAGGCTCAGCCTTCCGCCCGGAAACAGAATAGGGCCTGAAGCAATCCTGCGCTTTTGCGGCCAGCTCCCAAGAAAGCGAGTTGAAAAATGGAGCTCAGGGGCACTGCAATCCACAAACCTGCAGAGTTATAAATCATAACTCTCGTCCTCAAATATATTGATGGAAGACAACGAAGAGGATTTGAAAGCAAGGCAGAATTGCAGGAAACAGATTTCAGGAGGTAGATTCCAATCGCCTTTAAAGCACGGGAAAAGCGGCAAAACCTCGACAATGATGCCCTTGGCCAAAAAGGGCGTATGCGTTTTTTCCTGAATATATTCAGGAAAAAACGCATACGCCCTTTTTGGCCAACCAAGCAACCTGGAAAGGCAAATCAGCGCTACAAAGAAGTCTCGCTTCCCATCGGTCCAAAGGGCCATGCTGAATAAAGTGTCAAAACCAGAAATGCAGGACAGGCCATGGAGAAACGGGAGCCTTGCTACGCTGATGGGCGGGATGTAAATTGCCAACAGCCCCTCTAGAGAAGTGTACGGTGTGTCCTGAAACATCGAAAAAACTCAGCTTAGAGAGCATAGGGCACTTCCACTCATGGGCGTATAAATTGGGAAAACTACAAATCAGCAAGACACAGGCACCCCAAAGTTTAGGGCTGCTCTGTTGACAAGAAACTCCACTTAGTTACACCTTAAATATCCCAGGAAAGAGAAAAATGGATAAAGACGCTGTGGTCCTTATGTACAATGGAATATCACTCAGCCATGAAATCAACGTCATAAGGCTAGTAGCAGCATGATGAGTGGATTTAGGTACGACGATTCTAAGTGAAATAAGTCACACAGAAAAAGACACTTATCATAAGATATCACTTATAGAGGGAATGTAAAAACCGCTACCCTTAAACAGAATTACAAAACAGAACAGAGTCACACGTTTAGAAAACACACTATGGCTGCTTAACGGGAAAGGTGAGGTGGGGTGATGCATAAAAGAAGGGTTTCAAATTAGCTCAGATACCGTTCCATAAACCCAATATGTAATAGACAAGACCTACTCCTTGCTCAGTGATCTGGACTCAACACCCCCTATTCACCGCCCAAGAATATATCTGACTAGTAAGAATCTTAAAACCTATGTATTGATATCTCTCTGTAAGTGAGTCAAGTGGGTGTAAAGCAGCATAAACACAGCAGTGAAAAGCAGCTAAACCCCTTTATAAAAATCAATCACTTTTAAAAACCCGTGAAACAAAGACAGTGAAAGAGAGAGAAATTCTTACTAAATTCGTTCAGGGGATGTGATGCCACCTGGATTGACCATATCTAGACCCACAGCTGATTGAGACATAAGGGTGGACACTCTTGGGGCTGAGAGGTTTGGTGAGGTTGGGTGAGCAAACGCAGACCCTTTAAAGTAATACTGCGTGGTTCCCATCCCATGGGTCCCAAATCTCCAGGTTCAAGGGCATCTTCCTACTTCGAAAACATGCATGAGAAACCCATAAGATGGTGCACCGTGTGATCGGGAAAGGTTTCTAAAACGCACCTCATTTCTCATCTCCTTGTGCTCGGGTTCGCCATTCCAGCCGCTTTACTAGCAATCTCCCTCCTTGGAGAATCAGCACCTTTAACCTCCTGTTCTGTACAGGTTGCAATTTGTCCTGAGGATGAACGGGAAGAGGGGGAACCAATGAGACACTAGCTCTAGGTGTTGGGACAGGCACAGGTCACTCTATTTTCCCATCAGGAAGAAGAATTAACCACAGGCTCAGCTTGCCGCCCGGGACCAAAATAGGGCCTAAAGCAATCCTGCGCTTTTGCGGCCAGCTCCCAAGAAAGCGAGTTGAAAAATGGAGCTCAGGGGCACTGCAATTCACAAACCTGCAGAGTTATAAATCATAACTCTCGACCTCAAATATATTGAGGGAAGGCAACGAAGAGGATTTGAAAGCACGGCAGAATTGCAGGAAACAGATTTCAGGAGGTAGATTCGAATCGCCTTTAAAGCACGGGAAAAGCGGCAAAACCTCGACAATGATGCCCTTGGCCAAAAAGGGCGTATGCGTTTTTTCCTGAATATATTCAGGAAAAAACGCATACGCCCTTTTTGGCCAATCAAGCAACCTGGAAAGGCAAATCAGCGCTACAAAGAAGTCTCGCTTCCCATCGGTCAAAAGGGCCATGCTGAATAAAGTGTCAAACCCAGAATTGCAGGAGAGGCCATGGAGAAACGGAGCCTTGCTACTCTGTTGGGCGGGATGTAAATTGCCAACAGCCCCTCTGGAGAAGTGTACGGTGTGTCCTGAAACATCGAAAAAACTCAGCTTAGAGAGCATAGGCCACTTCCACTCATGGGCGTATAAATTGGGAAAAATAAGAATCAGCAAGACACAGGCACCCCAAAGTTTAGGGCTGCTCTGTTGACAAGAACCTCCACTTCGTTACACCTTAAATATCCCAGGAAAGAGAAAAATGGATAAAGAAGTTGTGGTCCTTATGTACAACGGAATATCACTCAGCCATGAAATCAACGTCATAAGGCTAGTAGCAGCATGATGAGTGGATTTAGGTACGACGATTCTAAGTGAAATAAGTCACACAGAAAAAGACACTTATCATAAGATATCACTTATAGAGGGAATGTAAAAACCGCTACCCTTGAACTGAATTACAAAACAGAACAGAGTCACACGTTTAGAAAACACACTAGGGCTGCTTAACGGGAAAGGTGAGGTGGGGTGATGCATAAAAGAAGGGTTTCAAATTAGCTCAGATACCATTCCATAAACCCAATATGTAAAAGACACGACATACTCCTTGCTCAGTGAACTGGACTCAACACCCCCTATTCACCACACAAGAATATATCTGACTAATAAGAATGTTAAAACCTATGTATTGATATCACTCTGTAAGTGAGTCAAGTGGGTGTAAAGCGGCATAAACACAGCAGTAAAAAGCAGCTAAACTCCTTTATAAAAATCAATCACTTTTAAAAACCCGTGAAACAAAGACAGTGAAAGAGAGAGAAATTCTTACTAAATTCGTTCAGGGGCTGTGATGCCACCTGGATTGACCATATCTAGACCCACAGCTGATTGAGACATAAGGGTGGACACTCTTGGGGCTGAGAGGTTTGGTGAGGTTGGGTGAGCAAACGCAGACCCTTTAGAGTAATACTGCGTGGTACCCATCCCATGGGTCCCAAATCTCCAGATTCAAGGGCATCTTTCTACATCGAAAACATGCATGAGAAACCCAGAAGATGGTACACCGTGTGATCGGGAAAGGTTTCTAAAACGCACCTCATTTCTCATCTCCTTGTGCTCGGGTTCCCCATTCCAGCCGCTTTACTAACAATCTCCCTCCTTGGAGAATCAGCACCTTTAACCTCCTGTTCCGTACAGGTTGCAATTTGTCCTGAGGATGAACGGGAAGAGGGGGAACCAATGAGACACTAGCTCTAGGTGTTGGGACAGGCACAGGTCACTCTATTTTCCCATCAGGAAGAAGAATTAACCACAGGCTCAGCCTGCCGCCCGGGACCAAAATAGGGCCTAAAGCAATCCTGCGCTTTTGCGGCCAGCTCCCAAGAAAGCGAGTTGAAAAATGGAGCTCAGGGGCACTGCAATTCACAAACCTGCAGAGTTATAAATGATAACTCTCGTCCTCAAATATATTGAGGGAAGGCCACGAAGAGGATTTGAAAGCAAGGCAGAATTGCAGGAAACAGATTTCAGGAGGTAGATTCGAATCGCCTTTAAAGCACGGGAAAAGCGGTAAAACCTCGACAATGATGCCCTTGGCCAAAAAGGGCGTATGCGTTTTTTCCTGAATATATTCAGGAAAAAACGCATACGCCCTTTTTGGCCAACCAAGCAACCTGGAAAGGCAAATCAGCGCTACAAAGAAGTCTCGCTTCCCATCGGTCCAAAGGGCCATGCTGAATAAAGTGTCAAAACCAGAAATGCAGGACAGGCCATGGAGAAACGGGAGCCTTGCTACGCTGATGGGCGGGATGTAAATTGCCAACAGCCCCTCTAGAGAAGTGTACGGTGTGTCCTGAAACATCGAAAAAACTCAGCTTAGAGAGCATAGGGCACTTCCACTCATGGGCGTATAAATTGGGAAAACTACAAATCAGCAAGACACAGGCACCCCAAAGTTTAGGGCTGCTCTGTTGACAAGAAACTCCACTTAGTTACACCTTAAATATCCCAGGAAAGAGAAAAATGGATAAAGACGCTGTGGTCCTTATGTACAATGGAATATCACTCAGCCATGAAATCAACGTCATAAGGCTAGTAGCAGCATGATGAGTGGATTTAGGTACGACGATTCTAAGTGAAATAAGTCACACAGAAAAAGACACTTATCATAAGATATCACTTATAGAGGGAATGTAAAAACCGCTACCCTTAAACAGAATTACAAAACAGAACAGAGTCACACGTTTAGAAAACACACTATGGCTGCTTAACGGGAAAGGTGAGGTAGGGTGATGCATAAAAGAAGGGTTTCAAATTAGCTCAGATACCGTTCCATAAACCCAATATGTAATAGACAAGACCTACTCCTTGCTCAGTGATCTGGACTCAACACCCCCTATTCACCGCCCAAGAATATATCTGACTAGTAAGAATCTTAAAACCTATGTATTGATATCTCTCTGTAAGTGAGTCAAGTGGGTGTAAAGCAGCATAAACACAGCAGTGAAAAGCAGCTAAACCCCTTTATAAAAATCAATCACTTTTAAAAACCCGTGAAACAAAGACAGTGAAAGAGAGAGAAATTCTTACTAAATTCGTTCAGGGGATGTGATGCCACCTGGATTGACCATATCCAGACCCACAGCTGATTGAGACATAAGGGTGGACACTCTTGGGGCTGAGAGGTTTGGTGAGGTTGGGTGAGCAAACGCAGACCCTTTAAAGTAATACTGCGTGGTTCCCATTCCATGGGTCCCAAATCTCCAGGTTCAAGGGCATCTTCCTACTTCGAAAACATGCATGAGAAACCCATAAGATGGTGCACCGTGTGATCGGGAAAGGTTTCTAAAACGCACCTCATTTCTCATCTCCTTGTGCTCGGGTTCGCCATTCCAGCCGCTTTACTAGCTATCTCCCTCCTTGGAGAATCAGCACCTTTAACCTCCTGTTCTGTACAGGTTGAAATTTGTCCTGAGGATGAACGGGAAGAGGGGGAACCAATGAGACACTAGCTCTAGGTGTTGGGACAGGCACAGGTCACTCTATTTTCCCATCAGGAAGAAGAATTAACCACAGGCTCAGCTTGCCGCCCGGGACCAAAATAGGGCCTAAAGCAATCCTGCGCTTTTGCGGCCAGCTCCCAAGAAAGCGAGTTGAAAAATGGAGCTCAGGGGCACTGCAATTCACAAACCTGCAGAGTTATAAATCATAACTCTCGACCTCAAATATATTGAGGGAAGGCAACGAAGAGGATTTGAAAGCACGGCAGAATTGCAGGAAACAGATTTCAGGAGGTAGATTCGAATCGCCTTTAAAGCACGGGAAAAGCGGCAAAACCTCGACAATGATGCCCTTGGCCAAAAAGGGCGTATGCGTTTTTTCCTGAATATATTCAGGAAAAAACGCATACGCCCTTTTTGGCCAATCAAGCAACCTGGAAAGGCAAATCAGCGCTACAAAGAAGTCTCGCTTCCCATCGGTCAAAAGGGCCATGCTGAATAAAGTGTCAAACCCAGAATTGCAGGAGAGGCCATGGAGAAACGGAGCCTTGCTACTCTGTTGGGCGGGATGTAAATTGCCAACAGCCCCTCTGGAGAAGTGTACGGTGTGTCCTGAAACATCGAAAAAACTCAGCTTAGAGAGCATAGGCCACTTCCACTCATGGGCGTATAAATTGGGAAAAATAAGAATCAGCAAGACACAGGCACCCCAAAGTTTAGGGCTGCTCTGTTGACAAGAACCTCCACTTCGTTACACCTTAAATATCCCAGGAAAGAGAAAAATGGATAAAGAAGTTGTGGTCCTTATGTACAACGGAATATCACTCAGCCATGAAATCAACGTCATAAGGCTAGTAGCAGCATGATGAGTGGATTTAGGTACGACGATTCTAAGTGAAATAAGTCACACAGAAAAAGACACTTATCATAAGATATCACTTATAGAGGGAATGTAAAAACCGCTACCCTTGAACTGAATTACAAAACAGAACAGAGTCACACGTTTAGAAAACACACTAGGGCTGCTTAACGGGAAAGGTGAGGTGGGGTGATGCATAAAAGAAGGGTTTCAAATTAGCTCAGATACCATTCCATAAACCCAATATGTAAAAGACACGACATACTCCTTGCTCAGTGAACTGGACTCAACACCCCCTATTCACCACACAAGAATATATCTGACTAATAAGAATGTTAAAACCTATGTATTGATATCACTCTGTAAGTGAGTCAAGTGGGTGTAAAGCGGCATAAACACAGCAGTAAAAAGCAGCTAAACTCCTTTATAAAAATCAATCACTTTTAAAAACCCGTGAAACAAAGACAGTGAAAGAGAGAGAAATTCTTACTAAATTCGTTCAGGGGCTGTGATGCCACCTGGATTGACCATATCTAGACCCACAGCTGATTGAGACATAAGGGTGGACACTCTTGGGGCTGAGAGGTTTGGTGAGGTTGGGTGAGCAAACGCAGACCCTTTAGAGTAATACTGCGTGGTACCCATCCCATGGGTCCCAAATCTCCAGATTCAAGGGCATCTTTCTACATCGAAAACATGCATGAGAAACCCAGAAGATGGTACACCGTGTGATCGGGAAAGGTTTCTAAAACGCACCTCATTTCTCATCTCCTTGTGCTCGGGTTCCCCATTCCAGCCGCTTTACTAACAATCTCCCTCCTTGGAGAATCAGCACCTTTAACCTCCTGTTCCGTACAGGTTGCAATTTGTCCTGAGGATGAACGGGAAGAGGGGGAACCAATGAGACACTAGCTCTAGGTGTTGGGACAGGCACAGGTCACTCTATTTTCCCATCAGGAAGAAGAATTAACCACAGGCTCAGCCTGCCGCCCGGGACCAAAATAGGGCCTAAAGCAATCCTGCGCTTTTGCGGCCAGCTCCCAAGAAAGCGAGTTGAAAAATGGAGCTCAGGGGCACTGCAATTCACAAACCTGCAGAGTTATAAATGATAACTCTCGTCCTCAAATATATTGAGGGAAGGCCACGAAGAGGATTTGAAAGCAAGGCAGAATTGCAGGAAACAGATTTCAGGAGGTAGATTCGAATCGCCTTTAAAGCACGGGAAAAGCGGTAAAACCTCGACAATGATGCCCTTGGCCAAAAAGGGCGTATGCGTTTTTTCCTGAATATATTCAGGAAAAAACGCATACGCCCTTTTTGGCCAACCAAGCAACCTGGAAAGGCAAATCAGCGCTACAAAGAAGTCTCGCTTCCCATCGGTCAAAAGGGCCATGCTGAATAAAGTGTCAAACCCAGAAATGCAGGACAGGCCATGGAGAAACGGGAGCCTTGCTACGCTGATGGGCGGGATGTAAATTGCCAACAGCCACTCTGGAGAAGTGTACGGTGTGTCCTGAAACATCGAAAAAACTCAGCTTAGAGAGCATAGGGCACTTCCACTCATGGGCGTATAAATTGGGAAAACTAAAAATCAGCAAGACACAGGCACCCCAAAGTTTAGGGCTGCTCTGTTGACAAGAACCTCCACTTCGTTACACCCTAAATATCCCAGGAAAGAGAAAAATGGATAAAGAAGTTGTGGTCCTTATGTACAATGGAATATCACTCAGCCATGAAATCAACGTCATAAGGCTAGTAGCAGCATGATGAGTGGATTTAGGTACGACGATTCTAAGTGAAATAAGTCACACAGAAAAAGACACTTATCATAAGATATCACTTATAGAGGGAATGTAAAAACCGCGACCCTTGAACTGAATTACAAAACAGAACAGAGTCACCCGTTTAGAAAACACACTATGGCTGCTTAACGGGAAAGGTGAGGTGGGGTGATGCATAAAAGAAGGGTTTCAAATTAGCTCAGAGACCGTTCCATAAACCCAATATGTAATAGACACGACCTACCCCTTGCTCAGTGAACTGGACTCAACACCCCCTATTCACCACCCAAGAATATATCTGACTAGTAAGAATGTTAAAACCTATGTATTGATATCACTTTGTAAGTGAGTCAAGCGGGTGTAAAGTGGCATAAACACAGCAGTGAAAAGCAGCTAAACCCCTTTATAAAAATCAATCACTTTTAAAAACCCGTGAAACAAAGACAGTGAAAGATAGAGAAATTCTTACTAAATTCGTTCAGGGGCTCTGATGCCACCTGGATTGACCATATCTAGACCCACAGCTGATTGAGACATAAGGGTGGACACTCTTGGGGCTGAGAGTTTTGGTGAGGTTGGGTGAGCAAACGCAGACCCGTTAAAGTAATACTGCGTGGTTCCCATCCCATGGGTCCCAAATCTCCAGGTTCAAGGGCATCTTCCTACTTCGAAAACATGCATGAGAAACCCAGAAGATGGTGCACCGTGTGATCGGGAAAGGTTTCTAAAACGCACCTCATTTCTCATCTCCTTGTGCTCGGGTTCGCCATTCCAGCCACTTTACTAGCAATCTCCCTCCTTGGAGAATCAGCACCTTTAACCTCCTGTTCTGTACAGGTTGCAATTTGTCCTGAGGATGAACGGGAAGAGGGGGAACCAATGAGACACTAGCTCTAGGTGTTGGGACAGGCACAGGTCACTCTATTTTCCCATCAGGAAGAAGAATTAACCACAGGCTCAGCTTGCCGCCCGGGACCAAAATAGGGCCTAAAGCAATCCTGCGCTTTTGCGGCCAGCTCCCAAGAAAGCGAGTTGAAAAATGGAGCTCAGGGGCACTGCAATTCACAAACCTGCAGAGTTATAAATCATAACTCTCGACCTCAAATATATTGAGGGAAGGCAACGAAGAGGATTTGAAAGCACGGCAGAATTGCAGGAAACAGATTTCAGGAGGTAGATTCGAATCGCCTTTAAAGCACGGGAAAAGCGGCAAAACCTCGACAATGATGCCCTTGGCCAAAAAGGGCGTATGCGTTTTTTCCTGAATATATTCAGGAAAAAACGCATACGCCCTTTTTGGCCAATCAAGCAACCTGGAAAGGCAAATCAGCGCTACAAAGAAGTCTCGCTTCCCATCGGTCAAAAGGGCCATGCTGAATAAAGTGTCAAACCCAGAATTGCAGGAGAGGCCATGGAGAAACGGAGCCTTGCTACTCTGTTGGGCGGGATGTAAATTGCCAACAGCCCCTCTGGAGAAGTGTACGGTGTGTCCTGAAACATCGAAAAAACTCAGCTTAGAGAGCATAGGCCACTTCCACTCATGGGCGTATAAATTGGGAAAAATAAGAATCAGCAAGACACAGGCACCCCAAAGTTTAGGGCTGCTCTGTTGACAAGAACCTCCACTTCGTTACACCTTAAATATCCCAGGAAAGAGAAAAATGGATAAAGAAGTTGTGGTCCTTATGTACAACGGAATATCACTCAGCCATGAAATCAACGTCATAAGGCTAGTAGCAGCATGATGAGTGGATTTAGGTACGACGATTCTAAGTGAAATAAGTCACACAGAAAAAGACACTTATCATAAGATATCACTTATAGAGGGAATGTAAAAACCGCTACCCTTGAACTGAATTACAAAACAGAACAGAGTCACACGTTTAGAAAACACACTAGGGCTGCTTAACGGGAAAGGTGAGGTGGGGTGATGCATAAAAGAAGGGTTTCAAATTAGCTCAGATACCATTCCATAAACCCAATATGTAAAAGACACGACATACTCCTTGCTCAGTGAACTGGACTCAACACCCCCTATTCACCACACAAGAATATATCTGACTAATAAGAATGTTAAAACCTATGTATTGATATCACTCTGTAAGTGAGTCAAGTGGGTGTAAAGCGGCATAAACACAGCAGTAAAAAGCAGCTAAACTCCTTTATAAAAATCAATCACTTTTAAAAACCCGTGAAACAAAGACAGTGAAAGAGAGAGAAATTCTTACTAAATTCGTTCAGGGGCTGTGATGCCACCTGGATTGACCATATCTAGACCCACAGCTGATTGAGACATAAGGGTGGACACTCTTGGGGCTGAGAGGTTTGGTGAGGTTGGGTGAGCAAACGCAGACCCTTTAGAGTAATACTGCGTGGTACCCATCCCATGGGTCCCAAATCTCCAGATTCAAGGGCATCTTTCTACATCGAAAACATGCATGAGAAACCCAGAAGATGGTACACCGTGTGATCGGGAAAGGTTTCTAAAACGCACCTCATTTCTCATCTCCTTGTGCTCGGGTTCCCCATTCCAGCCGCTTTACTAACAATCTCCCTCCTTGGAGAATCAGCACCTTTAACCTCCTGTTCCGTACAGGTTGCAATTTGTCCTGAGGATGAACGGGAAGAGGGGGAACCAATGAGACACTAGCTCTAGGTGTTGGGACAGGCACAGGTCACTCTATTTTCCCATCAGGAAGAAGAATTAACCACAGGCTCAGCCTGCCGCCCGGGACCAAAATAGGGCCTAAAGCAATCCTGCGCTTTTGCGGCCAGCTCCCAAGAAAGCGAGTTGAAAAATGGAGCTCAGGGGCACTGCAATTCACAAACCTGCAGAGTTATAAATGATAACTCTCGTCCTCAAATATATTGAGGGAAGGCCACGAAGAGGATTTGAAAGCAAGGCAGAATTGCAGGAAACAGATTTCAGGAGGTAGATTCGAATCGCCTTTAAAGCACGGGAAAAGCGGTAAAACCTCGACAATGATGCCCTTGGCCAAAAAGGGCGTATGCGTTTTTTCCTGAATATATTCAGGAAAAAACGCATACGCCCTTTTTGGCCAACCAAGCAACCTGGAAAGGCAAATCAGCGCTACAAAGAAGTCTCGCTTCCCATCGGTCCAAAGGGCCATGCTGAATAAAGTGTCAAAACCAGAAATGCAGGACAGGCCATGGAGAAACGGGAGCCTTGCTACGCTGATGGGCGGGATGTAAATTGCCAACAGCCCCTCTAGAGAAGTGTACGGTGTGTCCTGAAACATCGAAAAAACTCAGCTTAGAGAGCATAGGGCACTTCCACTCATGGGCGTATAAATTGGGAAAACTACAAATCAGCAAGACACAGGCACCCCAAAGTTTAGGGCTGCTCTGTTGACAAGAAACTCCACTTAGTTACACCTTAAATATCCCAGGAAAGAGAAAAATGGATAAAGACGCTGTGGTCCTTATGTACAATGGAATATCACTCAGCCATGAAATCAACGTCATAAGGCTAGTAGCAGCATGATGAGTGGATTTAGGTACGACGATTCTAAGTGAAATAAGTCACACAGAAAAAGACACTTATCATAAGATATCACTTATAGAGGGAATGTAAAAACCGCTACCCTTAAACAGAATTACAAAACAGAACAGAGTCACACGTTTAGAAAACACACTATGGCTGCTTAACGGGAAAGGTGAGGTAGGGTGATGCATAAAAGAAGGGTTTCAAATTAGCTCAGATACCGTTCCATAAACCCAATATGTAATAGACAAGACCTACTCCTTGCTCAGTGATCTGGACTCAACACCCCCTATTCACCGCCCAAGAATATATCTGACTAGTAAGAATCTTAAAACCTATGTATTGATATCTCTCTGTAAGTGAGTCAAGTGGGTGTAAAGCAGCATAAACACAGCAGTGAAAAGCAGCTAAACCCCTTTATAAAAATCAATCACTTTTAAAAACCCGTGAAACAAAGACAGTGAAAGAGAGAGAAATTCTTACTAAATTCGTTCAGGGGATGTGATGCCACCTGGATTGACCATATCCAGACCCACAGCTGATTGAGACATAAGGGTGGACACTCTTGGGGCTGAGAGGTTTGGTGAGGTTGGGTGAGCAAACGCAGACCCTTTAAAGTAATACTGCGTGGTTCCCATTCCATGGGTCCCAAATCTCCAGGTTCAAGGGCATCTTCCTACTTCGAAAACATGCATGAGAAACCCATAAGATGGTGCACCGTGTGATCGGGAAAGGTTTCTAAAACGCACCTCATTTCTCATCTCCTTGTGCTCGGGTTCGCCATTCCAGCCGCTTTACTAGCTATCTCCCTCCTTGGAGAATCAGCACCTTTAACCTCCTGTTCTGTACAGGTTGAAATTTGTCCTGAGGATGAACGGGAAGAGGGGGAACCAATGAGACACTAGCTCTAGGTGTTGGGACAGGCACAGGTCACTCTATTTTCCCATCAGGAAGAAGAATTAACCACAGGCTCAGCTTGCCGCCCGGGACCAAAATAGGGCCTAAAGCAATCCTGCGCTTTTGCGGCCAGCTCCCAAGAAAGCGAGTTGAAAAATGGAGCTCAGGGGCACTGCAATTCACAAACCTGCAGAGTTATAAATCATAACTCTCGACCTCAAATATATTGAGGGAAGGCAACGAAGAGGATTTGAAAGCACGGCAGAATTGCAGGAAACAGATTTCAGGAGGTAGATTCGAATCGCCTTTAAAGCACGGGAAAAGCGGCAAAACCTCGACAATGATGCCCTTGGCCAAAAAGGGCGTATGCGTTTTTTCCTGAATATATTCAGGAAAAAACGCATACGCCCTTTTTGGCCAATCAAGCAACCTGGAAAGGCAAATCAGCGCTACAAAGAAGTCTCGCTTCCCATCGGTCAAAAGGGCCATGCTGAATAAAGTGTCAAACCCAGAATTGCAGGAGAGGCCATGGAGAAACGGAGCCTTGCTACTCTGTTGGGCGGGATGTAAATTGCCAACAGCCCCTCTGGAGAAGTGTACGGTGTGTCCTGAAACATCGAAAAAACTCAGCTTAGAGAGCATAGGCCACTTCCACTCATGGGCGTATAAATTGGGAAAAATAAGAATCAGCAAGACACAGGCACCCCAAAGTTTAGGGCTGCTCTGTTGACAAGAACCTCCACTTCGTTACACCTTAAATATCCCAGGAAAGAGAAAAATGGATAAAGAAGTTGTGGTCCTTATGTACAACGGAATATCACTCAGCCATGAAATCAACGTCATAAGGCTAGTAGCAGCATGATGAGTGGATTTAGGTACGACGATTCTAAGTGAAATAAGTCACACAGAAAAAGACACTTATCATAAGATATCACTTATAGAGGGAATGTAAAAACCGCTACCCTTGAACTGAATTACAAAACAGAACAGAGTCACACGTTTAGAAAACACACTAGGGCTGCTTAACGGGAAAGGTGAGGTGGGGTGATGCATAAAAGAAGGGTTTCAAATTAGCTCAGATACCATTCCATAAACCCAATATGTAAAAGACACGACATACTCCTTGCTCAGTGAACTGGACTCAACACCCCCTATTCACCACACAAGAATATATCTGACTAATAAGAATGTTAAAACCTATGTATTGATATCACTCTGTAAGTGAGTCAAGTGGGTGTAAAGCGGCATAAACACAGCAGTAAAAAGCAGCTAAACTCCTTTATAAAAATCAATCACTTTTAAAAACCCGTGAAACAAAGACAGTGAAAGAGAGAGAAATTCTTACTAAATTCGTTCAGGGGCTGTGATGCCACCTGGATTGACCATATCTAGACCCACAGCTGATTGAGACATAAGGGTGGACACTCTTGGGGCTGAGAGGTTTGGTGAGGTTGGGTGAGCAAACGCAGACCCTTTAGAGTAATACTGCGTGGTACCCATCCCATGGGTCCCAAATCTCCAGATTCAAGGGCATCTTTCTACATCGAAAACATGCATGAGAAACCCAGAAGATGGTACACCGTGTGATCGGGAAAGGTTTCTAAAACGCACCTCATTTCTCATCTCCTTGTGCTCGGGTTCCCCATTCCAGCCGCTTTACTAACAATCTCCCTCCTTGGAGAATCAGCACCTTTAACCTCCTGTTCCGTACAGGTTGCAATTTGTCCTGAGGATGAACGGGAAGAGGGGGAACCAATGAGACACTAGCTCTAGGTGTTGGGACAGGCACAGGTCACTCTATTTTCCCATCAGGAAGAAGAATTAACCACAGGCTCAGCCTGCCGCCCGGGACCAAAATAGGGCCTAAAGCAATCCTGCGCTTTTGCGGCCAGCTCCCAAGAAAGCGAGTTGAAAAATGGAGCTCAGGGGCACTGCAATTCACAAACCTGCAGAGTTATAAATGATAACTCTCGTCCTCAAATATATTGAGGGAAGGCCACGAAGAGGATTTGAAAGCAAGGCAGAATTGCAGGAAACAGATTTCAGGAGGTAGATTCGAATCGCCTTTAAAGCACGGGAAAAGCGGTAAAACCTCGACAATGATGCCCTTGGCCAAAAAGGGCGTATGCGTTTTTTCCTGAATATATTCAGGAAAAAACGCATACGCCCTTTTTGGCCAACCAAGCAACCTGGAAAGGCAAATCAGCGCTACAAAGAAGTCTCGCTTCCCATCGGTCAAAAGGGCCATGCTGAATAAAGTGTCAAACCCAGAAATGCAGGACAGGCCATGGAGAAACGGGAGCCTTGCTACGCTGATGGGCGGGATGTAAATTGCCAACAGCCACTCTGGAGAAGTGTACGGTGTGTCCTGAAACATCGAAAAAACTCAGCTTAGAGAGCATAGGGCACTTCCACTCATGGGCGTATAAATTGGGAAAACTAAAAATCAGCAAGACACAGGCACCCCAAAGTTTAGGGCTGCTCTGTTGACAAGAACCTCCACTTCGTTACACCCTAAATATCCCAGGAAAGAGAAAAATGGATAAAGAAGTTGTGGTCCTTATGTACAATGGAATATCACTCAGCCATGAAATCAACGTCATAAGGCTAGTAGCAGCATGATGAGTGGATTTAGGTACGACGATTCTAAGTGAAATAAGTCACACAGAAAAAGACACTTATCATAAGATATCACTTATAGAGGGAATGTAAAAACCGCGACCCTTGAACTGAATTACAAAACAGAACAGAGTCACCCGTTTAGAAAACACACTATGGCTGCTTAACGGGAAAGGTGAGGTGGGGTGATGCATAAAAGAAGGGTTTCAAATTAGCTCAGAGACCGTTCCATAAACCCAATATGTAATAGACACGACCTACCCCTTGCTCAGTGAACTGGACTCAACACCCCCTATTCACCACCCAAGAATATATCTGACTAGTAAGAATGTTAAAACCTATGTATTGATATCACTTTGTAAGTGAGTCAAGCGGGTGTAAAGTGGCATAAACACAGCAGTGAAAAGCAGCTAAACCCCTTTATAAAAATCAATCACTTTTAAAAACCCGTGAAACAAAGACAGTGAAAGATAGAGAAATTCTTACTAAATTCGTTCAGGGGCTCTGATGCCACCTGGATTGACCATATCTAGACCCACAGCTGATTGAGACATAAGGGTGGACACTCTTGGGGCTGAGAGTTTTGGTGAGGTTGGGTGAGCAAACGCAGACCCGTTAAAGTAATACTGCGTGGTTCCCATCCCATGGGTCCCAAATCTCCAGGTTCAAGGGCATCTTCCTACTTCGAAAACATGCATGAGAAACCCAGAAGATGGTGCACCGTGTGATCGGGAAAGGTTTCTAAAACGCACCTCATTTCTCATCTCCTTGTGCTTGGGTTCGCCATTCCAGCCCCTTTGCTAGCAATCTCCCTCCTTGGAGAATCAGCACCCTTAACCTCCTGTTCCGTACAGGTTGCAATTTGTCCTGAGGATGAACGGGAAGAGGGGGAACCAATGAGACACTAGCTCTAGGTGTTGGGACAGGCACAGGTCACTCTATTTTCCCATCAGGAAGAAGAATTAACCACAGGCTCAGCCTTCCGCCCGGAAACAGAATAGGGCCTGAAGCAATCCTGCGCTTTTGCGGCCATCTCCCAAGAAAGCGAGTTGAAAAATGGAGCTCAGGGGCACTGCAATCCACAAACCTGCAGAGTTATAAATCATAACTCTCGTCCTCAAATATATTGAGGGAAGGCCACGAAGAGGATTTGAAAGCAAGGCAGAATTGCAGGAAACAGATTTCAGGAGGTAGATTCCAATCGCCTTTAAAGCACGGGAAAAGCGGCAAAACCTCGACAATGATGCCCTTGGCCAAAAAGGGCGTATGCGTTTTTTCCTGAATATATTCAGGAAAAAACGCATACGCCCTTTTTGGCCAACCAAGCAACCTGGAAAGGCAAATCAGCGCTACAAAGAAGTCTCGCTTCCCATCGGTCAAAAGGGCCATGCTGAATAAAGTGTCAAACCCAGAAATGCAGGACAGGCCATGGAGAAACGGGAGCCTTGCTACGCTGATGGGCGGGATGTAAATTGCCAACAGCCACTCTGGAGAAGTGTACGGTGTGTCCTGAAACATCGAAAAAACTCAGCTTAGAGAGCATAGGGCACTTCCACTCATGGGCGTATAAATTGGGAAAACTAAAAATCAGCAAGACACAGGCACCCCAAAGTTTAGGGCTGCTCTGTTGACAAGAACCTCCACTTAGTTACACCTTAAATATCCCAGGAAAGAGAAAAATGGATAAAGACGCTGTGGTCCTTATGTACAATGGAATATCACTCAGCCATGAAATCAACGTCATAAGGCTAGTAGCAGCATGATGAGTGGATTTAGGTACGACGATTCTAAGTGAAATAAGTCACACAGAAAAAGACACTTATCATAAGATATCACTTATAGAGGGAATGTAAAAACCGCTACCCTTAAACAGAATTACAAAACAGAACAGAGTCACACGTTTAGAAAACACACTATGGCTGCTTAACGGGAAAGGTGAGGTGGGGTGATGCATAAAAGAAGGGTTTCAAATTAGCTCAGATACCGTTCCATAAACCCAATATGTAATAGACAAGACCTACTCCTTGCTCAGTGATCTGGACTCAACACCCCCTATTCACCGCCCAAGAATATATCTGACTAGTAAGAATCTTAAAACCTATGTATTGATATCTCTCTGTAAGTGAGTCAAGTGGGTGTAAAGCAGCATAAACACAGCAGTGAAAAGCAGCTAAACCCCTTTATAAAAATCAATCACTTTTAAAAACCCGTGAAACAAAGACAGTGAAAGAGAGAGAAATTCTTACTAAATTCGTTCAGGGGATGTGATGCCACCTGGATTGACCATATCTAGACCCACAGCTGATTGAGACATAAGGGTGGACACTCTTGGGGCTGAGAGGTTTGGTGAGGTTGGGTGAGCAAACGCAGACCCTTTAAAGTAATACTGCGTGGTTCCCATCCCATGGGTCCCAAATCTCCAGGTTCAAGGGCATCTTCCTACTTCGAAAACATGCATGAGAAACCCATAAGATGGTGCACCGTGTGATCGGGAAAGGTTTCTAAAACGCACCTCATTTCTCATCTCCTTGTGCTCGGGTTCGCCATTCCAGCCGCTTTACTAGCAATCTCCCTCCTTGGAGAATCAGCACCTTTAACCTCCTGTTCTGTACAGGTTGCAATTTGTCCTGAGGATGAACGGGAAGAGGGGGAACCAATGAGACACTAGCTCTAGGTGTTGGGACAGGCACAGGTCACTCTATTTTCCCATCAGGAAGAAGAATTAACCACAGGCTCAGCTTGCCGCCCGGGACCAAAATAGGGCCTAAAGCAATCCTGCGCTTTTGCGGCCAGCTCCCAAGAAAGCGAGTTGAAAAATGGAGCTCAGGGGCACTGCAATTCACAAACCTGCAGAGTTATAAATCATAACTCTCGACCTCAAATATATTGAGGGAAGGCAACGAAGAGGATTTGAAAGCACGGCAGAATTGCAGGAAACAGATTTCAGGAGGTAGATTCGAATCGCCTTTAAAGCACGGGAAAAGCGGCAAAACCTCGACAATGATGCCCTTGGCCAAAAAGGGCGTATGCGTTTTTTCCTGAATATATTCAGGAAAAAACGCATACGCCCTTTTTGGCCAATCAAGCAACCTGGAAAGGCAAATCAGCGCTACAAAGAAGTCTCGCTTCCCATCGGTCAAAAGGGCCATGCTGAATAAAGTGTCAAACCCAGAATTGCAGGAGAGGCCATGGAGAAACGGAGCCTTGCTACTCTGTTGGGCGGGATGTAAATTGCCAACAGCCCCTCTGGAGAAGTGTACGGTGTGTCCTGAAACATCGAAAAAACTCAGCTTAGAGAGCATAGGCCACTTCCACTCATGGGCGTATAAATTGGGAAAAATAAGAATCAGCAAGACACAGGCACCCCAAAGTTTAGGGCTGCTCTGTTGACAAGAACCTCCACTTCGTTACACCTTAAATATCCCAGGAAAGAGAAAAATGGATAAAGAAGTTGTGGTCCTTATGTACAACGGAATATCACTCAGCCATGAAATCAACGTCATAAGGCTAGTAGCAGCATGATGAGTGGATTTAGGTACGACGATTCTAAGTGAAATAAGTCACACAGAAAAAGACACTTATCATAAGATATCACTTATAGAGGGAATGTAAAAACCGCTACCCTTGAACTGAATTACAAAACAGAACAGAGTCACACATTTAGAAAACACACTAGGGCTGCTTAACGGGAAAGGTGAGGTGGGGTGATGCATAAAAGAAGGGTTTCAAATTAGCTCAGATACCATTCCATAAACCCAATATGTAAAAGACACGACATACTCCTTGCTCAGTGAACTGGACTCAACACCCCCTATTCACCACACAAGAATATATCTGACTAATAAGAATGTTAAAACCTATGTATTGATATCACTCTGTAAGTGAGTCAAGTGGGTGTAAAGCGGCATAAACACAGCAGTAAAAAGCAGCTAAACTCCTTTATAAAAATCAATCACTTTTAAAAACCCGTGAAACAAAGACAGTGAAAGAGAGAGAAATTCTTACTAAATTCGTTCAGGGGCTGTGATGCCACCTGGATTGACCATATCTAGACCCACAGCTGATTGAGACATAAGGGTGGACACTCTTGGGGCTGAGAGGTTTGGTGAGGTTGGGTGAGCAAACGCAGACCCTTTAGAGTAATACTGCGTGGTACCCATCCCATGGGCCCCAAATCTCCAGATTCAAGGGCATCTTTCTACATCGAAAACATGCATGAGAAACCCAGAAGATGGTACACCGTGTGATCGGGAAAGGTTTCTAAAACGCACCTCATTTCTCATCTCCTTGTGCTCGGGTTCCCCATTCCAGCCGCTTTACTAACAATCTCCCTCCTTGGAGAATCAGCACCTTTAACCTCCTGTTCCGTACAGGTTGCAATTTGTCCTGAGGATGAACGGGAAGAGGGGGAACCAATGAGACACTAGCTCTAGGTGTTGGGACAGGCACAGGTCACTCTATTTTCCCATCAGGAAGAAGAATTAACCACAGGCTCAGCCTGCCGCCCGGGACCAAAATAGGGCCTAAAGCAATCCTGCGCTTTTGCGGCCAGCTCCCAAGAAAGCGAGTTGAAAAATGGAGCTCAGGGGCACTGCAATTCACAAACCTGCAGAGTTATAAATGATAACTCTCGTCCTCAAATATATTGAGGGAAGGCCACGAAGAGGATTTGAAAGCAAGGCAGAATTGCAGGAAACAGATTTCAGGAGGTAGATTCGAATCGCCTTTAAAGCACGGGAAAAGCGGTAAAACCTCGACAATGATGCCCTTGGCCAAAAAGGGCGTATGCGTTTTTTCCTGAATATATTCAGGAAAAAACGCATACGCCCTTTTTGGCCAACCAAGCAACCTGGAAAGGCAAATCAGCGCTACAAAGAAGTCTCGCTTCCCATCGGTCAAAAGGGCCATGCTGAATAAAGTGTCAAACCCAGAAATGCAGGACAGGCCATGGAGAAACGGGAGCCTTGCTACGCTGATGGGCGGGATGTAAATTGCCAACAGCCACTCTGGAGAAGTGTACGGTGTGTCCTGAAACATCGAAAAAACTCAGCTTAGAGAGCATAGGGCACTTCCACTCATGGGCGTATAAATTGGGAAAACTAAAAATCAGCAAGACACAGGCACCCCAAAGTTTAGGGCTGCTCTGTTGACAAGAACCTCCACTTCGTTACACCCTAAATATCCCAGGAAAGAGAAAAATGGATAAAGAAGTTGTGGTCCTTATGTACAATGGAATATCACTCAGCCATGAAATCAACGTCATAAGGCTAGTAGCAGCATGATGAGTGGATTTAGGTACGACGATTCTAAGTGAAATAAGTCACACAGAAAAAGACACTTATCATAAGATATCACTTATAGAGGGAATGTAAAAACCGCGACCCTTGAACTGAATTACAAAACAGAACAGAGTCACCCGTTTAGAAAACACACTATGGCTGCTTAACGGGAAAGGTGAGGTGGGGTGATGCATAAAAGAAGGGTTTCAAATTAGCTCAGAGACCGTTCCATAAACCCAATATGTAATAGACACGACCTACCCCTTGCTCAGTGAACTGGACTCAACACCCCCTATTCACCACCCAAGAATATATCTGACTAGTAAGAATGTTAAAACCTATGTATTGATATCACTTTGTAAGTGAGTCAAGCGGGTGTAAAGTGGCATAAACACAGCAGTGAAAAGCAGCTAAACCCCTTTATAAAAATCAATCACTTTTAAAAACCCGTGAAACAAAGACAGTGAAAGATAGAGAAATTCTTACTAAATTCGTTCAGGGGCTCTGATGCCACCTGGATTGACCATATCTAGACCCACAGCTGATTGAGACATAAGGGTGGACACTCTTGGGGCTGAGAGTTTTGGTGAGGTTGGGTGAGCAAACGCAGACCCTTTAAAGTAATACTGCGTGGTTCCCATCCCATGGGTCCCAAATCTCCAGATTCAAGGGCATCTTCCTACTTCGAAAACATGCATGAGAAACCCAG
This sequence comes from Balaenoptera borealis, assembly GCF_965194805.1. Classification (NCBI taxonomy): domain Eukaryota; kingdom Metazoa; phylum Chordata; class Mammalia; order Artiodactyla; family Balaenopteridae; genus Balaenoptera; species Balaenoptera borealis. Next base: position 481,494 of record NW_028123654.1, read on the forward strand.
AAGATGGTGCACCGTGTGATCGGGAAAGGTTTCTTAAACGCACCTCATTTCTCATCTCCTTGTGCTCGGGTTCGCCATTCCAGCCGCTTTACTAGAAATCTCCCTCCTTGGAGAATCAGCACCTTTAACCTCCTGTTCCGTACAGATTGCAATTTGTCCTGAGGATGAACGGGAAGAGGGGGAACCAATGAGACACTAGCTCTAGGTGTTGGGACAGGCACAGGTCACTCTATTTTCCCAGCAGGAAGAAGAATTAACCACAGGCTCAGCCTGCCGCCCGGGACCAAAATAGGGCCTAAAGCAATCCTGCGCTTTTGCGGCCAGCTCCCAAGAAAGCGAGTTGAAAAATGGAGCTCAGGGGCACTGCAATTCACAAACCTGCAGAGTTATAAATGATAACTCTCGTCCTCAAATATATTGAGGGAAGGCCACGAAGAGGATTTGAAAGCAAGGCAGAATTGCAGGAAACAGATTTCAGGAGGTAGATTCGAATCGCCTTTAAAGCACGGGAAAAGCGGTAAAACCTCGACAATGATGCCCTTGGCCAAAAAGGGCGTATGCGTTTTTTCCTGAATATTCAGGAAAAAACGCATACGCCCTTTTTGGCCAACCAAGCAACCTGGAAAGGCAAATCAGCGCTACAAAGAAGTCTCGCTTCCCATCGGTCAAAAGGGCCATGCTGAATAAAGTGTCAAACCCAGAAATGCAGGACAGGCCATGGAGAAACGGGAGCCTTGCTACGCTGATGGGCGGGATGTAAATTGCCAACAGCCACTCTGGAGAAGTGTACGGTGTGTCCTGAAACATCGAAAAAACTCAGCTTAGAGAGCATAGGGCACTTCCACTCATGGGCGTATAAATTGGGAAAACTAAAAATCAGCAAGACACAGGCACCCCAAAGTTTAGGGCTGCTCTTTTGACAAGAACCTCCACTTCGTTACACCCTAAATATCCCAGGAAAGAGAAAAATGGATAAAGAAGTTGTGGTCCTTATGTACAACGGAATATCACTCAGCCATGAAATCAACGTCATAAGGCTAGTAGCAGCATGATGAGTGGATTTAGGTACGACGATTCTAAGTGAAATAAGTCACACAGAAAAAGACACTTATCATAAGATATCACTTATAGAGGGAATGTAAAAACCGCTACCCTTGAACTGAATTACAAAACAGAACAGAGTCACACGTTTAGAAAACACACTAGGGCTGCTTAACGGGAAAGGTGAGGTGGGGTGATGCATAAAAGAAGGGTTTCAAATTAGCTCAGATACCATTCCATAAACCCAATATGTAAAAGACACGACATACTCCTTGCTCAGTGAACTGGACTCAACACCCCCTATTCACCACACAAGAATATATCTGACTAATAAGAATGTTAAAACCTATGTATTGATATCACTCTGTAAGTGAGTCAAGTGGGTGTAAAGCGGCATAAACACAGCAGTAAAAAGCAGCTAAACTCCTTTATAAAAATCAATCACTTTTAAAAACCCGTGAAACAAAGACAGTGAAAGAGAGAGAAATTCTTACTAAATTCGTTCAGGGGCTGTGATGCCACCTGGATTGACCATATCTAGACCCACAGCTGATTGAGACATAAGGGTGGACACTCTTGGGGCTGAGAGGTTTGGTGAGGTTGGGTGAGCAAACGCAGACCCTTTAGAGTAATACTGCGTGGTACCCATCCCATGGGTCCCAAATCTCCAGATTCAAGGGCATCTTTCTACATCGAAAACATGCATGAGAAACCCAGAAGATGGTACACCGTGTGATCGGGAAAGGTTTCTAAAACGCACCTCATTTCTCATCTCCTTGTGCTCGGGTTCCCCATTCCAGCCGCTTTACTAACAATCTCCCTCCTTGGAGAATCAGCACCTTTAACCTCCTGTTCCGTACAGGTTGCAATTTGTCCTGAGGATGAACGGGAAGAGGGGGAACCAATGAGACACTAGCTCTAGGTGTTGGGACAGGCACAGGTCACTCTATTTTCCCATCAGGAAGAAGAATTAACCACAGGCTCAGCCTGCCGCCCGGGACCAAAATAGGGCCTAAAGCAATCCTGCGCTTTTGCGGCCAGCTCCCAAGAAAGCGAGTTGAAAAATGGAGCTCAGGGGCACTGCAATTCACAAACCTGCAGAGTTATAAATCATAACTCTCGTCCTCAAATATATTGAGGGAAGGCCACGAAGAGGATTTGAAAGCAAGGCAGAATTGCAGGAAACAGATTTCAGGAGGTAGATTCGAATCGCCTTTAAAGCACGGGAAAAGCGGTAAAACCTCGACAATGATGCCCTTGGCCAAAAAGGGCGTATGCGTTTTTTCCTGAATATATTCAGGAAAAAACGCATACGCCCTTTTTGGCCAACCAAGCAACCTGGAAAGGCAAATCAGCGCTACAAAGAAGTCTCGCTTCCCATCGGTCAAAAGGGCCATGCTGAATAAAGTGTCAAACCCAGAAATGCAGGACAGGCCATGGAGAAACGGGAGCCTTGCTACGCTGATGGGCGGGATGTAAATTGCCAACAGCCACTCTGGAGAAGTGTACGGTGTGTCCTGAAACATCGAAAAAACTCAGCTTAGAGAGCATAGGGCACTTCCACTCATGGGCGTATAAATTGGGAAAACTAAAAATCAGCAAGACACAGGCACCCCAAAGTTTAGGGCTGCTCTGTTGACAAGAACCTCCACTTCGTTACACCCTAAATATCCCAGGAAAGAGAAAAATGGATAAAGAAGTTGTGGTCCTTATGTACAATGGAATATCACTCAGCCATGAAATCAACGTCATAAGGCTAGTAGCAGCATGATGAGTGGATTTAGGTACGACGATTCTAAGTGAAATAAGTCACACAGAAAAAGACACTTATCATAAGATATCACTTATAGAGGGAATGTAAAAACCGCTACCCTTGAACTGAATTACAAAACAGAACAGAGTCACCCGTTTAGAAAACACACTATGGCTGCTTAACGGGAAAGGTGAGGTGGGGTGATGCATAAAAGAAGGGTTTCAAATTAGCTCAGAGACCGTTCCATAAACCCAATATGTAATAGACACGACCTACCCCTTGCTCAGTGAACTGGACTCAACACCCCCTATTCACCACCCAAGAATATATCTGACTAGTAAGAATGTTAAAACCTATGTATTGATATCACTTTGTAAGTGAGTCAAGCGGGTGTAAAGTGGCATAAACACAGCAGTGAAAAGCAGCTAAACCCCTTTATAAAAATCAATCACTTTTAAAAACCCGTGAAACAAAGACAGTGAAAGAGAGAGAAATTCTTACTAAATTCGTCCAGGAGCTGTGATGCCACCTGGATTGACCATATCTAGACCCACAGCTGATTGAGACATAAGGGTGGACACTCTTGGGGCTGAGAGGTTTGGTGAGGTTGGGTGAGCAAACGCAGACCCTTTAAAGTAATACTGCGTGGTTCCCATCCCATGGGTCCCAAATCTCCAGATTCAAGGGCATCTTCCTACTTCGAAAACATGCATGAGAAACCCAGAAGATGGTGCACCGTGTGATCGGGAAAGGTTTCTAAAACGCACCTCATTTCTCATCTCCTTGTGCTCGGGTTCGCCATTCCAGCCGCTTTACTAGCAATCTCCCTCCTTGGAGAATCAGCACCTTTAACCTCCTGTTCCGTACAGGTTGCAATTTGTCCTGAGGATGAACGGGAAGAGGGGGAACCAATGAGACACTAGCTCTAGGTGTTGGGACAGGCACAGGTCACTCTATTTTCCCATCAGGAAGAAGAATTAACCACAGGCTCAGCCTGCCGCCCGGGACCAAAATAGGGCCTAAAGCAATCCTGCGCTTTTGCGGCCAGCTCCCAAGAAAGCGAGTTGAAAAATGGAGCTCAGGGGCACTGCAATTCACAAACCTGCAGAGTTATAAATCATAACTCTCGTCCTCAAATATATTGAGGGAAGGCCACGAAGAGGATTTGAAAGCAAGGCAGAATTGCAGGAAACAGATTTCAGGAGGTAGATTCGAATCGCCTTTAAAGCACGGGAAAAGCGGTAAAACCTCGACAATGATGCCCTTGGCCAAAAAGGGCGTATGCGTTTTTTCCTGAATATATTCAGGAAAAAACGCATACGCCCTTTTTGGCCAACCAAGCAACCTGGAAAGGCAAATCAGCGCTACAAAGAAGTCTCGCTTCCCATCGGTCAAAAGGGCCATGCTGAATAAAGTGTCAAACCCAGAAATGCAGGACAGGCCATGGAGAAACGGGAGCCTTGCTACGCTGATGGGCGGGATGTAAATTGCCAACAGCCACTCTGGAGAAGTGTACGGTGTGTCCTGAAACATCGAAAAAACTCAGCTTAGAGAGCATAGGGCACTTCCACTCATGGGCGTATAAATTGGGAAAACTAAAAATCAGCAAGACACAGGCACCCCAAAGTTTAGGGCTGCTCTGTTGACAAGAACCTCCACTTCGTTACACCCTAAATATCCCAGGAAAGAGAAAAATGGATAAAGAAGTTGTGGTCCTTATGTACAATGGAATATCACTCAGCCATGAAATCAACGTCATAAGGCTAGTAGCAGCATGATGAGTGGATTTAGGTACGACGATTCTAAGTGAAATAAGTCACACAGAAAAAGACACTTATCATAAGATATCACTTATAGAGGGAATGTAAAAACCGCTACCCTTGAACTGAATTACAAAACAGAACAGAGTCACCCGTTTAGAAAACACACTATGGCTGCTTAACGGGAAAGGTGAGGTGGGGTGATGCATAAAAGAAGGGTTTCAAATTAGCTCAGAGACCGTTCCATAAACCCAATATGTAATAGACACGACCTACCCCTTGCTCAGTGAACTGGACTCAACACCCCCTATTCACCACCCAAGAATATATCTGACTAGTAAGAATGTTAAAACCTATGTATTGATATCACTTTGTAAGTGAGTCAAGCGGGTGTAAAGTGGCATAAACACAGCAGTGAAAAGCAGCTAAACCCCTTTATAAAAATCAATCACTTTTAAAAACCCGTGAAACAAAGACAGTGAAAGAGAGAGAAATTCTTACTAAATTCGTCCAGGAGCTGTGATGCCACCTGGATTGACCATATCTAGACCCACAGCTGATTGAGACATAAGGGTGGACACTCTTGGGGCTGAGAGGTTTGGTGAGGTTGGGTGAGCAAACGCAGACCCTTTAAAGTAATACTGCGTGGTTCCCATCCCATGGGTCCCAAATCTCCAGATTCAAGGGCATCTTCCTACTTCGAAAACATGCATGAGAAACCCAGAAGATGGTGCACCGTGTGATCGGGAAAGGTTTCTAAAACGCACCTCATTTCTCATCTCCTTGTGCTCGGGTTCGCCATTCCAGCCGCTTTACTAGCAATCTCCCTCCTTGGAGAATCAGCACCTTTAACCTCCTGTTCCGTACAGGTTGCAATTTGTCCTGAGGATGAACGGGAAGAGGGGGAACCAATGAGACACTAGCTCTAGGTGTTGGGACAGGCACAGGTCACTCTATTTTCCCATCAGGAAGAAGAATTAACCACAGGCTCAGCCTTCCGCCCGGAAACAGAATAGGGCCTGAACCAATCCTGCGCTTTTGCGGCCAGCTCCCAAGAAAGCGAGTTGAAAAATGGAGCTCAGGGGCACTGCAATTCACAAACCTGCAGAGTTATAAATGATAACTCTCGTCCTCAAATATATTGAGGGAAGGCAACGAAGAGGATTTGAAAGCAAGGCAGAATTGCAGGAAACAGATTTCAGGAGGTAGATTCGAATCGCCTTTAAAGCACGGGAAAAGCGGCAAAACCTCGACAATGATGCCCTTGGCCAAAAAGGGCGTATGCGTTTTTTCCTGAATATATTCAGGAAAAAACGCATACGCCCTTTTTGGCCAACCAAGCAACCTGGAAAGGCAAATCAGCGCTACAAAGAAGTCTCGCTTCCCATCGGTCAAAAGGGCCATGCTGAATAAAGTGTCAAACCCAGAAATGCAGGACAGGCCATGGAGAAACGGGAGCCTTGCTACGCTGATGGGCGGGATGTAAATTGCCAACAGCCACTCTGGAGAAGTGTACGGTGTGTCCTGAAACATCGAAAAAACTCAGCTTAGAGAGCATAGGGCACTTCCACTCATGGGCGTATAAATTGGGAAAACTAAAAATCAGCAAGGCACAGGCACCCCAAAGTTTAGGGCTGCTCTGTTGACAAGAACCTCCACTTCGTTACACCCTAAATATCCCAGGAAAGAGAAAAATGGATAAAGAAGTTGTGTTCCTTATATACAACGGAATATCACTCAGCCATGAAATCAACGTCATAAGGCTAGTAGCAGCATGATGAGTGGATTTAGGTACGACGATTCTAAGTGAAATAAGTCACACAGAAAAAGACACTTATCATAAGATATCACTTATAGAGGGAATGTAAAAACCGCTACCCTTGAACTGAATTACAAAACAGAACAGAGTCACACGTTTAGAAAACACACTAGGGCTGCTTAACGGGAAAGGTGAGGTGGGGTGATGCATAAAAGAAGGGTTTCAAATTAGCTCAGATACCATTCCATAAACCCAATATGTAAAAGACACGACATACTCCTTGCTCAGTGAACTGGACTCAACACCCCCTATTCACCATACAAGAATATATCTGACTAATAAGAATGTTAAAACCTATGTATTGATATAACTCTGTAAGTGAGTCAAGTGGGTGTAAAGCGGCATAAACACAGCAGTAAAAAGCAGCTAAACTCCTTTATAAAAATCAATCACTTTTAAAAACCCGTGAAACAAAGACAGTGAAAGAGAGAGAAATTCTTACTAAATTCGTTCAGGGGCTCTGATGCCACCTGGATTGACCATATCTAGACCCACAGCTGATTGAGACATAAGGGTGGACACTCTTGGGGCTGAGAGGTTTGGTGAGGTTGGGTGAGCAAACGCAGACCCTTTAAAGTAATACTGCGTGGTTCCCATCCCATGGGTCCCAAATCTCCAGGTTCAAGGGCATCTTCCTACTTCGAAAACATGCATGAGAAACCCATAAGATGGTGCACCGTGTGATCGGGAAAGGTTTCTAAAACGCACCTCATTTCTCATCTCCTTGTGTTCGGGTTCGCCATTCCAGCCGCTTTACTAGCAATCTCCCTCCTTGGAGAATCAGCACCTTTAACCTCCTGTTCTGTACAGGTTGCAATTTGTCCTGAGGATGAACGGGAAGAGGGGGAACCAATGAGACACTAGCTCTAGGTGTTGGGACAGGCACAGATCACTCTATTTTCCCATCAGGAAGAAGAATTAACCACAGGCTCAGCTTGCCGCCCGGGACCAAAATAGGGCCTAAAGCAATCCTGCGCTTTTGCGGCCAGCTCCCAAGAAAGCGAGTTGAAAAATGGAGCTCAGGGGCACTGCAATTCACAAACCTGCAGAGTTATAAATCATAACTCTCGACCTCAAATATATTGAGGGAAGGCAACGAAGAGGATTTGAAAGCACGGCAGAATTGCAGGAAACAGATTTCAGGAGGTAAATTCGAATCGCCTTTAAAGCACGGGAAAAGCGGCAAAACCTCGACAATGATGCCCTTGGCCAAAAAGGGCGTATGCGTTTTTTCCTGAATATATTCAGGAAAAAACGCATACGCCCTTTTTGGCCAATCAAGCAACCTGGAAAGGCAAATCAGCGCTACAAAGAAGTCTCGCTTCCCATCGGTCAAAAGGGCCATGCTGAATAAAGTGTCAAACCCAGAATTGCAGGAGAGGCCATGGAGAAACGGAGCCTTGCTACTCTGTTGGGCGGGATGTAAATTGCCAACAGCCCCTCTGGAGAAGTGTACGGTGTGTCCTGAAACATCGGAAAAACTCAGCTTAGAGAGCATAGGCCACTTCCACTCATGGGCGTATAAATTGGGAAAAATAAGAATCAGCAAGACACAGGCACCCCAAAGTTTAGGGCTGCTCTGTTGACAAGAACCTCCACTTCGTTACACCTTAAATATCCCAGGAAAGAGAAAAATGGATAAAGAAGTTGTGGTCCTTATGTACAACGGAATATCACTCAGCCATGAAATCAACGTCATAAGGCTAGTAGCAGCATGATGAGTGGATTTAGGTACGACGATTCTAAGTGAAATAAGTCACACAGAAAAAGACACTTATCATAAGATATCACTTATAGAGGGAATGTAAAAACCGCTACCCTTGAACTGAATTACAAAACAGAACAGAGTCACACGTTTAGAAAACACACTAGGGCTGCTTAACGGGAAAGGTGAGGTGGGGTGATGCATAAAAGAAGGGTTTCAAATTAGCTCAGATACCATTCCATAAACCCAATATGTAAAAGACACGACATACTCCTTGCTCAGTGAACTGGACTCAACACCCCCTATTCACCACACAATAATATATCTGACTAATAAGAATGTTAAAACCTATGTATTGATATCACTCTGTAAGTGAGTCAAGTGGGTGTAAAGCGGCATAAACACAGCAGTAAAAAGCAGCTAAACTCCTTTATAAAAATCAATCACTTTTAAAAACCCGTGAAACAAAGACAGTGAAAGAGAGAGAAATTCTTACTAAATTCGTTCAGGGGCTGTGATGCCACCTGGATTGACCATATCTAGACCCACAGCTGATTGAGACATAAGGGTGGACACTCTTGGGGCTGAGAGGTTTGGTGAGGTTGGGTGAGCAAACGCAGACCCTTTAGAGTAATACTGCGTGGTACCCATCCCATGGGTCCCAAATCTCCAGATTCAAGGGCATCTTTCTACATCGAAAACATGCATGAGAAACCCAGAAGATGGTACACCGTGTGATCGGGAAAGGTTTCTAAAACGCACCTCATTTCTCATCTCCTTGTGCTCGGGTTCCCCATTCCAGCCGCTTTACTAACAATCTCCCTCCTTGGAGAATCAGCACCTTTAACCTCCTGTTCCGTACAGGTTGCAATTTGTCCTGAGGATGAACGGGAAGAGGGGGAACCAATGAGACACTAGCTCTAGGTGTTGGGACAGGCACAGGTCACTCTATTTTCCCATCAGGAAGAAGAATTAACCACAGGCTCAGCCTGCCGCCCGGGACCAAAATAGGGCCTAAAGCAATCCTGCGCTTTTGCGGCCAGCTCCCAAGAAAGCGAGTTGAAAAATGGAGCTCAGGGGCACTGCAATTCACAAACCTGCAGAGTTATAAATGATAACTCTCGTCCTCAAATATATTGAGGGAAGGCCACGAAGAGGATTTGAAAGCAAGGCAGAATTGCAGGAAACAGATTTCAGGAGGTAGATTCGAATCGCCTTTAAAGCACGGGAAAAGCGGTAAAACCTCGACAATGATGCCCTTGGCCAAAAAGGGCGTATGCGTTTTTTCCTGAATATATTCAGGAAAAAACGCATACGCCCTTTTTGGCCAACCAAGCAACCTGGAAAGGCAAATCAGCGCTACAAAGAAGTCTCGCTTCCCATTGGTCAAAAGGGCCATGCTGAATAAAGTGTCAAAACCAGAAATGCAGGACAGGCCATGGAGAAACGGGAGCCTTGCTACGCTGATGGGCGGGATGTAAATTGCCAACAGCCACTCTGGAGAAGTGTACGGTGTGTCCTGAAACATCGAAAAAACTCAGCTTAGAGAGCATAGGGCACTTCCACTCATGGGCGTATAAATTGGGAAAACTAAAAATCAGCAAGACACAGGCACCCCAAAGTTTAGGGCTGCTCTGTTGACAAGAACCTCCACTTCGTTACACCCTAAATATCCCAGGAAAGAGAAAAATGGATAAAGAAGTTGTGGTCCTTATGTACAATGGAATATCACTCAGCCATGAAATCAACGTCATAAGGCTAGTAGCAGCATGATGAGTGGATTTAGGTACGACGATTCTAAGTGAAATAAGTCACACAGAAAAAGACACTTATCATAAGATATCACTTATAGAGGGAATGTAAAAACCGCTACCCTTGAACTGAATTACAAAACAGAACAGAGTCACCCGTTTAGAAAACACACTATGGCTGCTTAACGGGAAAGGTGAGGTGGGGTGATGCATAAAAGAAGGGTTTCAAATTAGCTCAGAGACCGTTCCATAAACCCAATATGTAATAGACACGACCTACCCCTTGCTCAGTGAACTGGACTCAACACCCCCTATTCACCACCCAAGAATATATCTGACTAGTAAGAATGTTAAAACCTATGTATTGATATCACTTTGTAAGTGAGTCAAGCGGGTGTAAAGTGGCATAAACACAGCAGTGAAAAGCAGCTAAACCCCTTTATAAAAATCAATCACTTTTAAAAACCCGTGAAACAAAGACAGTGAAAGAGAGAGAAATTCTTACTAAATTCGTCCAGGAGCTGTGATGCCACCTGGATTGACCATATCTAGACCCACAGCTGATTGAGACATAAGGGTGGACACTCTTGGGGCTGAGAGGTTTGGTGAGGTTGGGTGAGCAAACGCAGACCCTTTAAAGTAATACTGCGTGGTTCCCATCCCATGGGTCCCAAATCTCCAGGTTCAAGGGCATCTTCCTACTTCGAAAACATGCATGAGAAACCCAGAAGATGGTGCACCGTGTGATCGGGAAAGGTTTCTAAAACGCACCTCATTTCTCATCTCCTTGTGCTCGGGTTCGCCATTCCAGCCGCTTTACTAGCAATCTCCCTCCTTGGAGAATCAGCACCTTTAACCTCCTGTTCCGTACAGGTTGCAATTTGTCCTGAGGATGAACGGGAAGAGGGGGAACCAATGAGACACTAGCTCTAGGTGTTGGGACAGGCACAGGTCACTCTATTTTCCCATCAGGAAGAAGAATTAACCACAGGCTCAGCCTTCCGCCCGGAAACAGAATAGGGCCTGAACCAATCCTGCGCTTTTGCGGCCAGCTCCCAAGAAAGCGAGTTGAAAAATGGAGCTCAGGGGCACTGCAATTCACAAACCTGCAGAGTTATAAATGATAACTCTCGTCCTCAAATATATTGAGGGAAGGCAACGAAGAGGATTTGAAAGCAAGGCAGAATTGCAGGAAACAGATTTCAGGAGGTAGATTCGAATCGCCTTTAAAGCACGGGAAAAGCGGCAAAACCTCGACAATGATGCCCTTGGCCAAAAAGGGCGTATGCGTTTTTTCCTGAATATATTCAGGAAAAAACGCGTACGCCCTTTGTGGCCAACCAAGCAACCTGGAAAGGCAAATCAGCGCTACAAAGAAGTCTCGCTTCCCATCGGTCAAAAGGGCCATGCTGAATAAAGTGTCAAACCCAGAAATGCAGGACAGGCCATGGAGAAACGGGAGCCTTGCTACGCTGATGGGCGGGATGTAAATTGCCAACAGCCACTCTGGAGAAGTGTACGGTGTGTCCTGAAACATCGAAAAAACTCAGCTTAGAGAGCATAGGGCACTTCCACTCATGGGCGTATAAATTGGGAAAACTAAAAATCAGCAAGGCACAGGCACCCCAAAGTTTAGGGCTGCTCTGTTGACAAGAACCTCCACTTCGTTACACCCTAAATATCCCAGGAAAGAGAAAAATGGATAAAGAAGTTGTGGTCCTTATGTACAATGGAATATCACTCAGCCATGAAATCAACGTCATAAGGCTAGTAGCAGCATTATGAGTGGATTTAGGTACGACGATTCTAAGTGAAATAAGTCACACAGAAAAAGACACTTATCCTAAGATATCACTTATAGAGGGAATGTAAAAATTGCTACCCTTGAACTGAATTACAAAACAGAACAGAGTCACACGTTTAGAAAACACACTATGGCTGCTTAACGGGAAAGGTGAGGTGGGGTGATGCATAAAAGAAGGGGCTCAAATTAGCTCAGATACCGTTCCATAAACCCAATATGTAACAGACACGACCTACTCCTTGCTCAGTGAACTGGACTCAACACCCCCTATTCACCACACAAGAATATATCTGACTAATAAGAATGTTAAAACCTATGTATTGATATCACTCTGTAAGTGAGTCAAGTGGGTGTAAAGCGGCATAAACACAGCAGTGAAAAGCAGCTAAACCCCTTTATAAAAATCAATCACTTTTAAAAACCCGTGAAACAAAGACAGTGAAAGAGAGAGAAATTCTTACTAAATTCGTCCAGGAGCTGTGATGCCACCTGGATTGACCATATCTAGACCCACAGCTGATTGAGACATAAGGGTGGACACTCTTGGGGCTGAGAGGTTTGGTGAGGTTGGGTGAGCAAACGCAGACCCTTTAAAGTAATACTGCGTGGTTCCCATCCCATGGGTCCCAAATCTCCAGGTTCAAGGGCATCTTCCTACTTCGAAAACATGCATGAGAAACCCAGAAGATGGTGCACCGTGTGATCGGGAAAGGTTTCTAAAACGCACCTCATTTCTCATCTCCTTGTGCTCGGGTTCGCCATTCCAGCCGCTTTACTAGCAATCTCCCTCCTTGGAGAATCAGCACCTTTAACCTCCTGTTCCGTACAGGTTGCAATTTGTCCTGAGGATGAACGGGAAGAGGGGGAACCAATGAGACACTAGCTCTAGGTGTTGGGACAGGCACAGGTCACTCTATTTTCCCATCAGGAAGAAGAATTAACCACAGGCTCAGCCTTCCGCCCGGAAACAGAATAGGGCCTGAACCAATCCTGCGCTTTTGCGGCCAGCTCCCAAGAAAGCGAGTTGAAAAATGGAGCTCAGGGGCACTGCAATTCACAAACCTGCAGAGTTATAAATGATAACTCTCGTCCTCAAATATATTGAGGGAAGGCAACGAAGAGGATTTGAAAGCAAGGCAGAATTGCAGGAAACAGATTTCAGGAGGTAGATTCGAATCGCCTTTAAAGCACGGGAAAAGCGGCAAAACCTCGACAATGATGCCCTTGGCCAAAAAGGGCGTATGCGTTTTTTCCTGAATATATTCAGGAAAAAACGCATACGCCCTTTTTGGCCAACCAAGCAACCTGGAAAGGCAAATCAGCGCTACAAAGAAGTCTCGCTTCCCATCGGTCAAAAGGGCCATGCTGAATAAAGTGTCAAACCCAGAAATGCATGACAGGCCATGGAGAAACGGGAGCCTTGCTACGCTGATGGGCGGGATGTAAATTGCCAACAGCCACTCTGGAGAAGTGTACGGTGTGTCCTGAAACATCGAAAAAACTCAGCTTAGAGAGCATAGGGCACTTCCACTCATGGGCGTATAAATTGGGAAAACTAAAAATCAGCAAGGCACAGGCACCCCAAAGTTTAGGGCTGCTCTGTTGACAAGAACCTCCACTTCGTTACACCCTAAATATCCCAGGAAAGAGAAAAATGGATAAAGAAGTTGTGGTCCTTATGTACAATGGAATATCACTCAGCCATGAAATCAACGTCATAAGGCTAGTAGCAGCATGATGAGTGGATTTAGGTACGACGATTCTAAGTGAAATAAGTCACACAGAAAAAGACACTTATCCTAAGATATCACTTATAGAGGGAATGTAAAAATTGCTACCCTTGAACTGAATTACAAAACAGAACAGAGTCACACGTTTAGAAAACACACTATGGCTGCTTAACGGGAAAGGTGAGGTGGGGTGATGCATAAAAGAAGGGGCTCAAATTAGCTCAGATACCGTTCCATAAACCCAATATGTAACAGACACGACCTACTCCTTGCTCAGTGAACTGGACTCAACACCCCCTATTCACCACACAAGAATATATCTGACTAATAAGAATGTTAAAACCTATGTATTGATATCACTCTGTAAGTGAGTCAAGTGGGTGTAAAGCGGCATAAACACAGCAGTGAAAAGCAGCTAAACCCCTTTATAAAAATCAATCACTTTTAAAAACCCGTGAAACAAAGACAGTGAAAGAGAGAGAAATTCTTACTAAATTCGTTCAGGGGCTGTGATGCCACCTGGATTGACCATATCTAGAACCACAGCTGATTGAGACATAAGGGTGGACAGACACTCTTGGGGCTGAGAGGTTTGGTGAGGTTGGGTGAGCAAACGCAGACCCTTTAGAGTAATACTGCGTGGTACCCATCCCATGGGTCCCAAATCTCCAGATTCAAGGGCATCTTCCTACATCGAAAACATGCATGAGAAACCCAGAATATGGTACACCGTGTGATCGGGAAAGGTTTCTAAAACGCACCTCATTTCTCATCTCCTTGTGCTCGGGTTCGCCATTCCAGCCGCTTTACTAACAATCTCCCTCCTTGGAGAATCAGCACCTTTAACCTCCTGTTCCGTACAGGTTACAATTTGTCCTGAGGATGAACGGGAAGAGGGGGAACCAATGAGACACTAGCTCTAGGTGTTGGGACAGGCACAGGTCACTCTATTTTCCCAGCAGGAAGAAGAATTAACCACAGGCTCAGCCTGCCGCCCGGGACCAAAATAGGGCCTAAAGCAATCCTGCGCTTTTGCGGCCAGCTCCCAAGAAAGCGAGTTGAAAAATGGAGCTCAGGGGCACTGCAATTCACAAACCTGCAGAGTTATAAATCATAACTCTCGTCCTCAAATATATTGAGGGAAGGCCACGAAGAGGATTTGAAAGCAAGGCAGAATTGCAGGAAACAGATTTCAGGAGGTAGATTCGAATCGCCTTTAAAGCACGGGAAAAGCGGCAAAACCTCGACAATGATGCCCTTGGCCAAAAAGGGCGTATGCGTTTTTTCCTGAATATATTCAGGAAAAAACGCATACGCCCTTTTTGGCCAACCAAGCAACCTGGAAAGGCAAATCAGCGCTACAAAGAAGTCTCGCTTCCCATCGGTCAAAAGGGCCATGCTGAATAAAGTGTCAAAACCAGAAATGCAGAACAGGCCATGGAGAAACGGGAGCCCTGCTACGGTGATGGGCGGGATGTAAATTGCCAACAGCCACTCTGGAGAAGTGTACGGTGTGTCCTGAAACATCGAAAAAACTCAGCTTAGAGAGCATAGGGCACTTCCACTCATGGGCGTATAAATTGGGAAAACTACAAATCAGCAAGACACAGGCACCCCAAAGTTTAGGGCTGCTCTGTTGACAAGAACCTCCACTTCGTTACACCTTAAATATCCCAGGAAGGAGAAAAATGGATAAAGAAGTTGTGGTCCTTATGTACAATGGAATATCACTCAGCCATGAAATCAACGACATAAGGCTAGTAGCAGCATGATGAGTGGATTTAGGTACGACGATTCTAAGTGAAATAAGTCACACAGAAAAAGACACTTATCATAAGATATCACTTATAGAGGGAATGTAAAAACCGCGACCCTTGAACTGAATTACAAAACAGAACAGAGTCACACGTTTAGAAAACACACTATGGCTGCTTAACGAGAAAGGGGAGGTGGGGTGATGCATAAAAGAAGGGTTTCAAATTAGCTCACAGACCGTTCCATAAACCCAATATGTAATAGACACGACCTACTCCTTGCTCAGTGAACTGGACTCAACACCCCCTATTCACCGCCCAAGAATATATCTGACTAGTAAGAATCTTAAAAGCTATGTATTGATATCTCTCTGTAAGTGAGTCAAGTGGGTGTAAAGCGGCATAAACACAGCAGTGAAAAGCAGCTAAACCCCTTTATAAAAATCAATCACTTTTAAAAACCCGTGAAACAAAGACAGTGAAAGATAGAGAAATTCTTACTAAATTCGTTCAGGGGCTCTGATGCCACCTGGATTGACCATATCTAGACCCACAGCTGATTGAGACATAAGGGTGGACACTCTTGGGGCTGAGAGTTTTGGTGAGGTTGGGTGAGCAAACGCAGACCCGTTAAAGTAATACTGCGTGGTTCCCATCCCATGGGTCCCAAATCTCCAGGTTCAAGGGCATCTTCCTACTTCGAAAACATGCATGAGAAACCCAGAAGATGGTGCACCGTGTGATCGGGAAAGGTTTCTAAAACGCACCTCATTTCTCATCTCCTTGTGCTTGGGTTCGCCATTCCAGCCCCTTTGCTAGCAATCTCCCTCCTTGGAGAATCAGCACCCTTAACCTCCTGTTCCGTACAGGTTGCAATTTGTCCTGAGGATGAACGGGAAGAGGGGGAACCAATGAGACACTAGCTCTAGGTGTTGGGACAGGCACAGGTCACTCTATTTTCCCATCAGGAAGAAGAATTAACCACAGGCTCAGCCTTCCGCCCGGAAACAGAATAGGGCCTGAAGCAATCCTGCGCTTTTGCGGCCAGCTCCCAAGAAAGCGAGTTGAAAAATGGAGCTCAGGGGCACTGCAATCCACAAACCTGCAGAGTTATAAATCATAACTCTCGTCCTCAAATATATTGATGGAAGACAACGAAGAGGATTTGAAAGCAAGGCAGAATTGCAGGAAACAGATTTCAGGAGGTAGATTCCAATCGCCTTTAAAGCACGGGAAAAGCGGCAAAACCTCGACAATGATGCCCTTGGCCAAAAAGGGCGTATGCGTTTTTTCCTGAATATATTCAGGAAAAAACGCATACGCCCTTTTTGGCCAACCAAGCAACCTGGAAAGGCAAATCAGCGCTACAAAGAAGTCTCGCTTCCCATCGGTCCAAAGGGCCATGCTGAATAAAGTGTCAAAACCAGAAATGCAGGACAGGCCATGGAGAAACGGGAGCCTTGCTACGCTGATGGGCGGGATGTAAATTGCCAACAGCCCCTCTAGAGAAGTGTACGGTGTGTCCTGAAACATCGAAAAAACTCAGCTTAGAGAGCATAGGGCACTTCCACTCATGGGCGTATAAATTGGGAAAACTAAAAATCAGCAAGACACAGGCACCCCAAAGTTTAGGGCTGCTCTGTTGACAAGAAACTCCACTTAGTTACACCTTAAATATCCCAGGAAAGAGAAAAATGGATAAAGACGCTGTGGTCCTTATGTACAATGGAATATCACTCAGCCATGAAATCAACGTCATAAGGCTAGTAGCAGCATGATGAGTGGATTTAGGTACGACGATTCTAAGTGAAATAAGTCACACAGAAAAAGACACTTATCATAAGATATCACTTATAGAGGGAATGTAAAAACCGCTACCCTTAAACAGAATTACAAAACAGAACAGAGTCACACGTTTAGAAAACACACTATGGCTGCTTAACGGGAAAGGTGAGGTGGGGTGATGCATAAAAGAAGGGTTTCAAATTAGCTCAGATACCGTTCCATAAACCCAATATGTAATAGACAAGACCTACTCCTTGCTCAGTGATCTGGACTCAACACCCCCTATTCACCGCCCAAGAATATATCTGACTAGTAAGAATCTTAAAACCTATGTATTGATATCACTCTGTAAGTGAGTCAAGTGGGTGTAAAGCGGCATAAACACAGCAGTGAAAAGCAGCTAAACCCCTTTATAAAAATCAATCACTTTTAAAAACCCGTGAAACAAAGACAGTGAAAGAGAGAGAAATTCTTACTAAATTCGTTCAGGGGCTCTGATGCCACCTGGATTGACCATATCTAGACCCACAGCTGATTGAGACATAAGGGTGGACACTCTTGGGGCTGAGAGGTTTGGTGAGGTTGGGTGAGCAAACGCAGACCCTTTAAAGTAATACTGCGTGGTTCCCATCCCATGGGTCCCAAATCTCCAGGTTCAAGGGCATCTTCCTACTTCGAAAACATGCATGAGAAACCCATAAGATGGTGCACCGTGTGATCGGGAAAGGTTTCTAAAACGCACCTCATTTCTCATCTCCTTGTGCTCGGGTTCGCCATTCCAGCCGCTTTACTAGCAATCTCCCTCCTTGGAGAATCAGCACCTTTAACCTCCTGTTCTGTACAGGTTGCAATTTGTCCTGAGGATGAACGGGAAGAGGGGGAACCAATGAGACACTAGCTCTAGGTGTTGGGACAGGCACAGGTCACTCTATTTTCCCATCAGGAAGAAGAATTAACCACAGGCTCAGCTTGCCGCCCGGGACCAAAATAGGGCCTAAAGCAATCCTGCGCTTTTGCGGCCAGCTCCCAAGAAAGCGAGTTGAAAAATGGAGCTCAGGGGCACTGCAATTCACAAACCTGCAGAGTTATAAATCATAACTCTCGACCTCAAATATATTGAGGGAAGGCAACGAAGAGGATTTGAAAGCACGGCAGAATTGCAGGAAACAGATTTCAGGAGGTAGATTCGAATCGCCTTTAAAGCACGGGAAAAGCGGCAAAACCTCGACAATGATGCCCTTGGCCAAAAAGGGCGTATGCGTTTTTTCCTGAATATATTCAGGAAAAAACGCATACGCCCTTTTTGGCCAATCAAGCAACCTGGAAAGGCAAATCAGCGCTACAAAGAAGTCTCGCTTCCCATCGGTCAAAAGGGCCATGCTGAATAAAGTGTCAAACCCAGAATTGCAGGAGAGGCCATGGAGAAACGGAGCCTTGCTACTCTGTTGGGCGGGATGTAAATTGCCAACAGCCCCTCTGGAGAAGTGTACGGTGTGTCCTGAAACATCGAAAAAACTCAGCTTAGAGAGCATAGGCCACTTCCACTCATGGGCGTATAAATTGGGAAAAATAAGAATCAGCAAGACACAGGCACCCCAAAGTTTAGGGCTGCTCTGTTGACAAGAACCTCCACTTCGTTACACCTTAAATATCCCAGGAAAGAGAAAAATGGATAAAGAAGTTGTGGTCCTTATGTACAACGGAATATCACTCAGCCATGAAATCAACGTCATAAGGCTAGTAGCAGCATGATGAGTGGATTTAGGTACGACGATTCTAAGTGAAATAAGTCACACAGAAAAAGACACTTATCATAAGATATCACTTATAGAGGGAATGTAAAAACCGCTACCCTTGAACTGAATTACAAAACAGAACAGAGTCACACGTTTAGAAAACACACTAGGGCTGCTTAACGGGAAAGGTGAGGTGGGGTGATGCATAAAAGAAGGGTTTCAAATTAGCTCAGATACCATTCCATAAACCCAATATGTAAAAGACACGATATACTCCTTGCTCAGTGAACTGGACTCAACACCCCCTATTCACCACCTAAGAATATATCTGACTAGTAAGAATGTTAAAACCTATGTATTGATATCACTCTGTAAGTGAGTCAAGTGGGTGTAAAGCGGCATAAACACAGCAGTAAAAAGCAGCTAAACTCCTTTATAAAAATCAATCACTTTTAAAAACCCGTGAAACAAAGACAGTGAAAGAGAGAGAAATTCTTACTAAATTCGTTCAGGGGCTGTGATGCCACCTGGATTGACCATATCTAGACCCACAGCTGATTGAGACATAAGGGTGGACACTCTTGGGGCTGAGAGGTTTGGTGAGGTTGGGTGAGCAAACGCAGACCCTTTAGAGTAATACTGCGTGGTACCCATCCCATGGGTCCCAAATCTCCAGATTCAAGGGCATCTTTCTACATCGAAAACATGCATGAGAAACCCAGAAGATGGTACACCGTGTGATCGGGAAAGGTTTCTAAAACGCACCTCATTTCTCATCTCCTTGTGCTCGGGTTCCCCATTCCAGCCGCTTTACTAACAATCTCCCTCCTTGGAGAATCAGCACCTTTAACCTCCTGTTCCGTACAGGTTGCAATTTGTCCTGAGGATGAACGGGAAGAGGGGGAACCAATGAGACACTAGCTCTAGGTGTTGGGACAGGCACAGGTCACTCTATTTTCCCATCAGGAAGAAGAATTAACCACAGGCTCAGCCTGCCGCCCGGGACCAAAATAGGGCCTAAAGCAATCCTGCGCTTTTGCGGCCAGCTCCCAAGAAAGCGAGTTGAAAAATGGAGCTCAGGGGCACTGCAATTCACAAACCTGCAGAGTTATAAATGATAACTCTCGTCCTCAAATATATTGAGGGAAGGCCACGAAGAGGATTTGAAAGCAAGGCAGAATTGCAGGAAACAGATTTCAGGAGGTAGATTCGAATCGCCTTTAAAGCACGGGAAAAGCGGTAAAACCTCGACAATGATGCCCTTGGCCAAAAAGGGCGTATGCGTTTTTTCCTGAATATATTCAGGAAAAAACGCATACGCCCTTTTTGGCCAACCAAGCAACCTGGAAAGGCAAATCAGCGCTACAAAGAAGTCTCGCTTCCCATCGGTCAAAAGGGCCATGCTGAATAAAGTGTCAAAACCAGAAATGCAGGACAGGCCATGGAGAAACGGGAGCCTTGCTACGCTGATGGGCGGGATGTAAATTGCCAACAGCCACTCTGGAGAAGTGTACGGTGTGTCCTGAAACATCGAAAAAACTCAGCTTAGAGAGCATAGGGCACTTCCACTCATGGGCGTATAAATTGGGAAAACTAAAAATCAGCAAGACACAGGCACCCCAAAGTTTAGGGCTGCTCTGTTGACAAGAACCTCCACTTCGTTACACCCTAAATATCCCAGGAAAGAGAAAAATGGATAAAGAAGTTGTGGTCCTTATGTACAATGGAATATCACTCAGCCATGAAATCAACGTCATAAGGCTAGTAGCAGCATGATGAGTGGATTTAGGTACGACGATTCTAAGTGAAATAAGTCACACAGAAAAAGACACTTATCATAAGATATCACTTATAGAGGGAATGTAAAAACCGCTACCCTTGAACTGAATTACAAAACAGAACAGAGTCACACGTTTAGAAAACACACTAGGGCTGCTTAACGGGAAAGGTGAGGTGGGGTGATGCATAAAAGAAGGGTTTTAAATTAGCTCAGAGACCGTTCCATAAACCCAATATGTAATAGACACGACCTACCCCTTGCTCAGTGAACTGGACTCAACACCCCCTATTCACCACCCAAGAATATATCTGACTAGTAAGAATGTTAAAACCTATGTATTGATATCACTTTGTAAGTGAGTCAAGCGGGTGTAAAGTGGCATAAACACAGCAGTGAAAAGCAGCTAAACCCCTTTATAAAAATCAATCACTTTTAAAAACCCGTGAAACAAAGACAGTGAAAGAGAGAGAAATTCTTACTAAATTCGTCCAGGAGCTGTGATGCCACCTGGATTGACCATATCTAGACCCACAGCTGATTGAGACATAAGGGTGGACACTCTTGGGGCTGAGAGGTTTGGTGAGGTTGGGTGAGCAAACGCAGACCCTTTAAAGTAATACTGCGTGGTTCCCATCCCATGGGTCCCAAATCTCCAGGTTCAAGGGCATCTTCCTACTTCGAAAACATGCATGAGAAACCCAGAAGATGGTGCACCGTGTGATCGGGAAAAGTTTCTAAAACGCACCTCATTTCTCATCTCCTTGTGCTCGGGTTCGCCATTCCAGCCGCTTTACTAGCAATCTCCCTCCTTGGAGAATCAGCACCTTTAACCTCCTGTTCCGTACAGGTTGCAATTTGTCCTGAGGATGAACGGGAAGAGGGGGAACCAATGAGACACTAGCTCTAGGTGTTGGGACAGGCACAGGTCACTCTATTTTCCCATCAGGAAGAAGAATTAACCACAGGCTCAGCCTTCCGCCCGGAAACAGAATAGGGCCTGAACCAATCCTGCGCTTTTGCGGCCAGCTCCCAAGAAAGCGAGTTGAAAAATGGAGCTCAGGGGCACTGCAATTCACAAACCTGCAGAGTTATAAATGATAACTCTCGTCCTCAAATATATTGAGGGAAGGCAACGAAGAGGATTTGAAAGCAAGGCAGAATTGCAGGAAACAGATTTCAGGAGGTAGATTCGAATCGCCTTTAAAGCACGGGAAAAGCGGCAAAACCTCGACAATGATGCCCTTGGCCAAAAAGGGCGTATGCGTTTTTTCCTGAATATATTCAGGAAAAAACGCATACGCCCTTTTTGGCCAACCAAGCAACCTGGAAAGGCAAATCAGCGCTACAAAGAAGTCTCGCTTCCCATCGGTCAAAAGGGCCATGCTGAATAAAGTGTCAAAACCAGAAATGCAGGACAGGCCATGGAGAAACGGGAGCCTTGCTACGCTGATGGGCGGGATGTAAATTGCCAACAGCCACTCTGGAGAAGTGTACGGTGTGTCCTGAAACATCGAAAAAACTCAGCTTAGAGAGCATAGGGCACTTCCACTCATGGGCGTATAAATTGGGAAAACTAAAAATCAGCAAGACACAGGCACCCCAAAGTTTAGGGCTGCTCTGTTGACAAGAACCTCCACTTCGTTACACCCTAAATATCCCAGGAAAGAGAAAAATGGATAAAGAAGTTGTGGTCCTTATGTACAATGGAATATCACTCAGCCATGAAATCAACGTCATAAGGCTAGTAGCAGCATGATGAGTGGATTTAGGTATGACGATTCTAAGTGAAATAAGTCACACAGAAAAAGACACTTATCATAAGATATCACTTATAGAGGGAATGTAAAAACCGCTACCCTTGAACTGAATTACAAAACAGAACAGAGTCACCCGTTTAGAAAACACACTATGGCTGCTTAACGGGAAAGGTGAGGTGGGGTGATGCATAAAAGAAGGGTTTCAAATTAGCTCAGAGACCGTTCCATAAACCCAATATGTAATAGACACGACCTACCCCTTGCTCAGTGAACTGGACTCAACACCCCCTATTCACCACCCAAGAATATATCTGACTAGTAAGAATGTTAAAACCTATGTATTGATATCACTTTGTAAGTGAGTCAAGCGGGTGTAAAGCGGCATAAACACAGCAGTGAAAAGCAGCTAAACCCCTTTATAAAAATCAATCACTTTTAAAAACCCGTGAAACAAAGACAGTGAAAGAGAGAGAAATTCTTACTAAATTCGTCCAGGGGCTGTGATGCCACCTGGATTGACCATATCTAGACCCACAGCTGATTGAGACATAAGGGTGGACAGACACTCTTGGGGCTGAGAGGTTTGGTGAGGTTGGGTGAGCAAATGCAGACCCTTTAGAGTAATACTGCGTGGTACCCATCCCATGGGTCCCAAATCTCCAGATTCAAGGGCATCTTCCTACATCGAAAACATGCATGAGAAACCCAGAAGATGGTACATCGTGTGATCGGGAAAGGTTTCTAAAAGGGACCTCATTTCTCATCTCCTTGTGCTCGGGTTCCCCATTCCAGCCGCTTTACTAGCAATCTCCCTCCTTGGAGAATCAGCACCTTTAACCTCCTGTTCCGTACAGGTTGCAATTTGTCCTGAGGATGAACGGGAAGAGGGGGAACCAATGAGACACTAGCTCTAGGTGTTGGGACAGGCACAGGTCACTCTATTTTCCCATCAGGAAGAAGAATTAACCACAGGCTCAGCCTGCCGCCCGGGACCAAAATAGGGCCTAAAGCAATCCTGCGCTTTTGCGGCCAGCTCCCAAGAAAGCGAGTTGAAAAATGGAGCTCAGGGGCACTGCAATTCACAAACCTGCAGAGTTATAAATCATAACTCTCGTCCTCAAATATATTGAGGGAAGGCCACGAAGAGGATTTGAAAGCAAGGCAGAATTGCAGGAAACAGATTTCAGGAGGTAGATTCGAATCGCCTTTAAAGCACGGGAAAAGCGGCAAAACCTCGACAATGATGCCCTTGGCCAAAAAGGGCGTATGCGTTTTTTCCTGAATATATTCAGGAAAAAACGCATACGCCCTTTTTGGCCAACCAAGCAACCTGGAAAGGCAAATCAGCGCTACAAAGAAGTCTCACTTCCCATCGGTCAAAACGGCCATGCTGAATAAAGTGTCAAAACCAGAAATGCAGAACAGGCCATGGAGAAACGGGAGCCCTGCTACGCTGATGGGCGGGATGTAAATTGCCAACAGCCACTCTGGAGAAGTGTACGGTGTGTCCTGAAACATCGAAAAAACTCAGCTTAGAGAGCATAGGGCACTTCCACTCATGGGCGTATAAATTGGGAAAACTACAAATCAGCAAGACACAGGCACCCCAAAGTTTAGGGCTGCTCTGTTGACAAGAACGTCCACTTCGTTACACCTTAAATATCCCAGGAAAGAGAAAAATGGATAAAGAAGTTGTGGTCCTTATGTACAATGGAATATCACTCAGCCATGAAATCAACGTCATAAGGCTAGTAGCAGCATGATGACTGGATTTAGGTACGACGATTCTAAGTGAAATAAGTCACACAGAAAAAGACACTTATCATAAGATATCACTTATAGAGGGAATGTAAAAACCGCGACCCTTGAACTGAATTACAAAACAGAACAGAGTCACACGTTTAGAAAACACACTATGGCTGCTTAACGGGAAAGGGGAGGTGGGGTGATGCATAAAAGAAGGGTTTCAAATTAGCTCACAGACCGTTCCATAAACCCAATATGTAATAGACACGACCTACTCCTTGCTCAGTGAACTGGACTCAACACCCCCTATTCACCGCCCAAGAATATATCTGACTAGTAAGAATCTTAAAACCTATGTATTGATATCTCTCTGTAAGTGAGTCAAGTGGGTGTAAAGCGGCATAAACACAGCAGTGAAAAGCAGCTAAACCCCTTTATAAAAATCAATCACTTTTAAAAACCCGTGAAACAAAGACAGTGAAAGATAGAGAAATTCTTACTAAATTCGTTCAGGGGCTGTGATGCCATCTGGATTGACCATATCTAGACCCACAGCTGATTGAGACATAAGGGTGGACACTCTTGGGGCTGAGAGGTTTGGTGAGGTTGGGTGAGCAAACGCAGACCCGTTAAAGTAATACTGCGTGGTTCCCATCCCATGGGTCCCAAATCTCCAGGTTCAAGGGCATCTTCCTACTTCGAAAACATGCATGAGAAACCCAGAAGATGGTGCACCGTGTGATCGGGAAAGGTTTCTAAAACGCACCTCATTTCTCATCTCCTTGTGCTCGGGTTCGCCATTCCAGCCACTTTACTAGCAATCTCCCTCCTTGGAGAATCAGCACCTTTAACCTCCTGTTCTGTACAGGTTGCAATTTGTCCTGAGGATGAACGGGAAGAGGGGGAACCAATGAGACACTAGCTCTAGGTGTTGGGACAGGCACAGGTCACTCTATTTTCCCATCAGGAAGAAGAATTAACCACAGGCTCAGCTTGCCGCCCGGGACCAAAATAGGGCCTAAAGCAATCCTGCGCTTTTGCGGCCAGCTCCCAAGAAAGCGAGTTGAAAAATGGAGCTCAGGGGCACTGCAATTCACAAACCTGCAGAGTTATAAATCATAACTCTCGACCTCAAATATATTGAGGGAAGGCAACGAAGAGGATTTGAAAGCACGGCAGAATTGCAGGAAACAGATTTCAGGAGGTAGATTCGAATCGCCTTTAAAGCACGGGAAAAGCGGCAAAACCTCGACAATGATGCCTTTGGCCAAAAAGGGCGTATGCGTTTTTTCCTGAATATATTCAGGAAAAAACGCATACGCCCTTTTTGGCCAATCAAGCAACCTGGAAAGGCAAATCAGCGCTACAAAGAAGTCTCGCTTCCCATCGGTCAAAAGGGCCATGCTGAATAAAGTGTCAAAACCAGAAATGCAGGAGAGGCCATGGAGAAACGGAGCCTTGCTACTCTGTTGGGCGGGATGTAAATTGCCAACAGCCCCTCTGGAGAAGTGTACGGTGTGTCCTGAAACATCGAAAAAACTGAGCTTAGAGAGCATAGGGCACTTCCACTCATGGGCGTATAAATTGGGAAAAATAAGAATCAGCAAGACACAGGCACCCCAAAGTTTAGGGCTGCTCTGTTGACAAGAACCTCCACTTCGTTACACCTTAAATATCCCAGGAAAGAGAAAAATGGATAAAGAAGTTGTGGTCCTTATGTACAACGGAATATCACTCAGCCATGAAATCAACGTCATAAGGCTAGTAGCAGCATGATGAGTGGATTTAGGTACGACGATTCTAAGTGAAATAAGTCACACAGAAAAAGACACTTATCATAAGATATCACTTATAGAGGGAATGTAAAAACCGCTACCCTTGAACTGAATTACAAAACAGAACAGAGTCACACGTTTAGAAAACACACTAGGGCTGCTTAACGGGAAAGGTGAGGTGGGGTGATGCATAAAAGAAGGGTTTCAAATTAGCTCAGATACCATTCCATAAACCCAATATGTAAAAGACACGACATACTCCTTGCTCAGTGAACTGGACTCAACACCCCCTATTCACCACCTAAGAATATATCTGACTAGTAAGAATGTTAAAACCTATGTATTGATATCACTCTGTAAGTGAGTCAAGTGGGTGTAAAGCGGCATAAACACAGCAGTAAAAAGCAGGTAAACTCCTTTATAAAAATCAATCACTTTTAAAAACCCGTGAAACAAAGACAGTGAAAGAGAGAGAAATTCTTACTAAATTCGTTCAGGGGCTGTGATGCCACCTGGATTGACCATATCTAGACCCACAGCTGATTGAGACATAAGGGTGGACACTCTTGGGGCTGAGAGGTTTGGTGAGGTTGGGTGAGCAAACGCAGACCCTTTAGAGTAATACTGCGTGGTACCCATCCCATGGGTCCCAAATCTCCAGATTCAAGGGCATCTTCCTACATCGAAAACATGCATGAGAAACCCAGAAGATGGTACACCGTGTGATCGGGAAAGGTTTCTAAAACGCACCTCATTTCTCATCTCCTTGTGCTCGGGTTCCCCATTCCAGCCGCTTTACTAGCAATCTCCCTCCTTGGAGAATCAGCACCTTTAACCTCCTGTTCCGTACAGGTTGCAATTTGTCCTGAGGATGAACGGGAAGAGGGGGAACCAATGAGACACTAGCTCTAGGTGTTGGGACAGGCACAGGTCACTCTATTTTCCCATCAGGAAGAAGAATTAACCACAGGCTCAGCCTGCCGCCCGGGACCAAAATAGGGCCTAAAGCAATCCTGCGCTTTTGCGGCCAGCTCCCAAGAAAGCGAGTTGAAAAATGGAGCTCAGGGGCACTGCAATTCACAAACCTGCAGAGTTATAAATCATAACTCTCGTCCTCAAATATATTGAGGGAAGGCAACGAAGAGGATTTGAAAGCAAGGCAGAATTGCAGGAAACAGATTTCAGGAGGTAGATTCGAATCGCCTTTAAAGCACGGGAAAAGCGGCAAAACCTCGACAATGATGCCCTTGGCCAAAAAGGGCGTATGCGTTTTTTCCTGAATATATTCAGGAAAAAACGCATACGCCCTTTTTGGCCAACCAAGCAACCTGGAAAGGCAAATCAGCGCTACAAAGAAGTCTCGCTTCCCATCGGTCAAAAGGGCCATGCTGAATAAAGTGTCAAAACCAGAAATGCAGGACAGGCCATGGAGAAACGGGAGCCTTGCTACGCTGATGGGCGGGATGTAAATTGCCAACAGCCACTCTGGAGAAGTGTACGGTGTGTCCTGAAACATCGAAAAAACTCAGCTTAGAGAGCATAGGGCACTTCCACTCATGGGCGTATAAATTGGGAAAACTAAAAATCAGCAAGACACAGGCACCCCAAAGTTTAGGGCTGCTCTGTTGACAAGAACCTCCACTTCGTTACACCCTAAATATCCCAGGAAAGAGAAAAATGGATAAAGAAGTTGTGGTCCTTATGTACAATGGAATATCACTCAGCCATGAAATCAACGTCATAAGGCTAGTAGCAGCATGATGAGTGGATTTAGGTATGACGATTCTAAGTGAAATAAGTCACACAGAAAAAGACACTTATCATAAGATATCACTTATAGAGGGAATGTAAAAACCGCTACCCTTGAACTGAATTACAAAACAGAACAGAGTCACCCGTTTAGAAAACACACTATGGCTGCTTAACGGGAAAGGTGAGGTGGGGTGATGCATAAAAGAAGGGTTTCAAATTAGCTCAGAGACCGTTCCATAAACCCAATATGTAATAGACACGACCTACCCCTTGCTCAGTGAACTGGACTCAACACCCCCTATTCACCACCCAAGAATATATCTGACTAGTAAGA
This sequence comes from Balaenoptera borealis, assembly GCF_965194805.1. Taxonomy (NCBI): domain Eukaryota; kingdom Metazoa; phylum Chordata; class Mammalia; order Artiodactyla; family Balaenopteridae; genus Balaenoptera; species Balaenoptera borealis. Next base: position 509,276 of record NW_028123654.1, read on the forward strand.
ATGTTAAAACCTATGTATTGATATCACTTTGTAAGTGAGTCAAGCGGGTGTAAAGCGGCATAAACACAGCAGTGAAAAGCAGCTAAACCCCTTTATAAAAATCAATCACTTTTAAAAACCCGTGAAACAAAGACAGTGAAAGAGAGAGAAATTCTTACTAAATTCGTCCAGGGGCTGTGATGCCACCTGGATTGACCATATCTAGACCCACAGCTGATTGAGACATAAGGGTGGACAGACACTCTTGGGGCTGAGAGGTTTGGTGAGGTTGGGTGAGCAAACGCAGACCCTTTAGAGTAATACTGCGTGGTACCCATCCCATGGGTCCCAAATCTCCAGATTCAAGGGCATCTTCCTACATCGAAAACATGCATGAGAAACCCAGAAGATGGTACATCGTGTGATCGGGAAAGGTTTCTAAAAGGGACCTCATTTCTCATCTCCTTGTGCTCGGGTTCCCCATTCCAGCCGCTTTACTAGCAATCTCCCTCCTTGGAGAATCAGCACCTTTAACCTCCTGTTCCGTACAGGTTGCAATTTGTCCTGAGGATGAACGGGAAGAGGGGGAACCAATGAGACACTAGCTCTAGGTGTTGGGACAGGCACAGGTCACTCTATTTTCCCATCAGGAAGAAGAATTAACCACAGGCTCAGCCTGCCGCCCGGGACCAAAATAGGGCCTAAAGCAATCCTGCGCTTTTGCGGCCAGCTCCCAAGAAAGCGAGTTGAAAAATGGAGCTCAGGGGCACTGCAATTCACAAACCTGCAGAGTTATAAATCATAACTCTCGTCCTCAAATATATTGAGGGAAGGCCACGAAGAGGATTTGAAAGCAAGGCAGAATTGCAGGAAACAGATTTCAGGAGGTAGATTCGAATCGCCTTTAAAGCACGGGAAAAGCGGCAAAACCTCGACAATGATGCCCTTGGCCAAAAAGGGCGTATGCGTTTTTTCCTGAATATATTCAGGAAAAAACGCATACGCCCTTTTTGGCCAACCAAGCAACCTGGAAAGGCAAATCAGCGCTACAAAGAAGTCTCGCTTCCCATCGGTCAAAAGGGCCATGCTGAATAAAGTGTCAAAACCAGAAATGCAGAACAGGCCATGGAGAAACGGGAGCCCTGCTACGCTGATGGGCGGGATGTAAATTGCCAACAGCCACTCTGGAGAAGTGTACGGTGTGTCCTGAAACATCGAAAAAACTCAGCTTAGAGAGCATAGGGCACTTCCACTCATGGGCGTATAAATTGGGAAAACTACAAATCAGCAAGACACAGGCACCCCAAAGTTTAGGGCTGCTCTGTTGACAAGAACGTCCACTTCGTTACACCTTAAATATCCCAGGAAAGAGAAAAATGGATAAAGAAGTTGTGGTCCTTATGTACAATGGAATATCACTCAGCCATGAAATCAACGTCATAAGGCTAGTAGCAGCATGATGACTGGATTTAGGTACGACGATTCTAAGTGAAATAAGTCACACAGAAAAAGACACTTATCATAAGATATCACTTATAGAGGGAATGTAAAAACCGCGACCCTTGAACTGAATTACAAAACAGAACAGAGTCACACGTTTAGAAAACACACTATGGCTGCTTAACGGGAAAGGGGAGGTGGGGTGATGCATAAAAGAAGGGTTTCAAATTAGCTCACAGACCGTTCCATAAACCCAATATGTAATAGACACGACCTACTCCTTGCTCAGTGAACTGGACTCAACACCCCCTATTCACCGCCCAAGAATATATCTGACTAGTAAGAATCTTAAAACCTATGTATTGATATCTCTCTGTAAGTGAGTCAAGTGGGTGTAAAGCGGCATAAACACAGCAGTGAAAAGCAGCTAAACCCCTTTATAAAAATCAATCACTTTTAAAAACCCGTGAAACAAAGACAGTGAAAGATAGAGAAATTCTTACTAAATTCGTTCAGGGGCTGTGATGCCATCTGGATTGACCATATCTAGACCCACAGCTGATTGAGACATAAGGGTGGACACTCTTGGGGCTGAGAGGTTTGGTGAGGTTGGGTGAGCAAACGCAGACCCGTTAAAGTAATACTGCGTGGTTCCCATCCCATGGGTCCCAAATCTCCAGGTTCAAGGGCATCTTCCTACTTCGAAAACATGCATGAGAAACCCATAAGATGGTGCACCGTGTGATCGGGAAAGGTTTCTAAAACGCACCTCATTTCTCATCTCCTTGTGCTCGGGTTCGCCATTCCAGCCACTTTACTAGCAATCTCCCTCCTTGGAGAATCAGCACCTTTAACCTCCTGTTCTGTACAGGTTGCAATTTGTCCTGAGGATGAACGGGAAGAGGGGGAACCAATGAGACACTAGCTCTAGGTGTTGGGACAGGCACAGGTCACTCTATTTTCCCATCAGGAAGAAGAATTAACCACAGGCTCAGCTTGCCGCCCGGGACCAAAATAGGGCCTAAAGCAATCCTGCGCTTTTGCGGCCAGCTCCCAAGAAAGCGAGTTGAAAAATGGAGCTCAGGGGCACTGCAATTCACAAACCTGCAGAGTTATAAATCATAACTCTCGACCTCAAATATATTGAGGGAAGGCAACGAAGAGGATTTGAAAGCACGGCAGAATTGCAGGAAACAGATTTCAGGAGGTAGATTCGAATCGCCTTTAAAGCACGGGAAAAGCGGCAAAACCTCGACAATGATGCCTTTGGCCAAAAAGGGCGTATGCGTTTTTTCCTGAATATATTCAGGAAAAAACGCATACGCCCTTTTTGGCCAATCAAGCAACCTGGAAAGGCAAATCAGCGCTACAAAGAAGTCTCGCTTCCCATCGGTCAAAAGGGCCATGCTGAATAAAGTGTCAAAACCAGAAATGCAGGAGAGGCCATGGAGAAACGGAGCCTTGCTACTCTGTTGGGCGGGATGTAAATTGCCAACAGCCCCTCTGGAGAAGTGTACGGTGTGTCCTGAAACATCGAAAAAACTGAGCTTAGAGAGCATAGGGCACTTCCACTCATGGGCGTATAAATTGGGAAAAATAAGAATCAGCAAGACACAGGCACCCCAAAGTTTAGGGCTGCTCTGTTGACAAGAACCTCCACTTCGTTACACCTTAAATATCCCAGGAAAGAGAAAAATGGATAAAGAAGTTGTGGTCCTTATGTACAACGGAATATCACTCAGCCATGAAATCAACGTCATAAGGCTAGTAGCAGCATGATGAGTGGATTTAGGTACGACGATTCTAAGTGAAATAAGTCACACAGAAAAAGACACTTATCATAAGATATCACTTATAGAGGGAATGTAAAAACCGCTACCCTTGAACTGAATTACAAAACAGAACAGAGTCACACGTTTAGAAAACACACTAGGGCTGCTTAACGGGAAAGGTGAGGTGGGGTGATGCATAAAAGAAGGGTTTCAAATTAGCTCAGATACCATTCCATAAACCCAATATGTAAAAGACACGACATACTCCTTGCTCAGTGAACTGGACTCAACACCCCCTATTCACCACCTAAGAATATATCTGACTAGTAAGAATGTTAAAACCTATGTATTGATATCACTCTGTAAGTGAGTCAAGTGGGTGTAAAGCGGCATAAACACAGCAGTAAAAAGCAGGTAAACTCCTTTATAAAAATCAATCACTTTTAAAAACCCGTGAAACAAAGACAGTGAAAGAGAGAGAAATTCTTACTAAATTCGTTCAGGGGCTGTGATGCCACCTGGATTGACCATATCTAGACCCACAGCTGATTGAGACATAAGGGTGGACACTCTTGGGGCTGAGAGGTTTGGTGAGGTTGGGTGAGCAAACGCAGACCCTTTAGAGTAATACTGCGTGGTACCCATCCCATGGGTCCCAAATCTCCAGATTCAAGGGCATCTTCCTACATCGAAAACATGCATGAGAAACCCAGAAGATGGTACACCGTGTGATCGGGAAAGGTTTCTAAAACGCACCTCATTTCTCATCTCCTTGTGCTCGGGTTCCCCATTCCAGCCGCTTTACTAGCAATCTCCCTCCTTGGAGAATCAGCACCTTTAACCTCCTGTTCCGTACAGGTTGCAATTTGTCCTGAGGATGAACGGGAAGAGGGGGAACCAATGAGACACTAGCTCTAGGTGTTGGGACAGGCACAGGTCACTCTATTTTCCCATCAGGAAGAAGAATTAACCACAGGCTCAGCCTGCCGCCCGGGACCAAAATAGGGCCTAAAGCAATCCTGCGCTTTTGCGGCCAGCTCCCAAGAAAGCGAGTTGAAAAATGGAGCTCAGGGGCACTGCAATTCACAAACCTGCAGAGTTATAAATCATAACTCTCGTCCTCAAATATATTGAGGGAAGGCAACGAAGAGGATTTGAAAGCAAGGCAGAATTGCAGGAAACAGATTTCAGGAGGTAGATTCGAATCGCCTTTAAAGCACGGGAAAAGCGGCAAAACCTCGACAATGATGCCCTTGGCCAAAAAGGGCGTATGCGTTTTTTCCTGAATATATTCAGGAAAAAACGCATACGCCCTTTTTGGCCAACCAAGCAACCTGGAAAGGCAAATCAGCGCTACAAAGAAGTCTCGCTTCCCATCGGTCAAAAGGGCCATGCTGAATAAAGTGTCAAAACCAGAAATGCAGGACAGGCCATGGAGAAACGGGAGCCTTGCTACGCTGATGGGCGGGATGTAAATTGCCAACAGCCACTCTGGAGAAGTGTACGGTGTGTCCTGAAACATCGAAAAAACTCAGCTTAGAGAGCATAGGGCACTTCCACTCATGGGCGTATAAATTGGGAAAACTAAAAATCAGCAAGACACAGGCACCCCAAAGTTTAGGGCTGCTCTGTTGACAAGAACCTCCACTTCGTTACACCCTAAATATCCCAGGAAAGAGAAAAATGGATAAAGAAGTTGTGGTCCTTATGTACAATGGAATATCACTCAGCCATGAAATCAACGTCATAAGGCTAGTAGCAGCATGATGAGTGGATTTAGGTATGACGATTCTAAGTGAAATAAGTCACACAGAAAAAGACACTTATCATAAGATATCACTTATAGAGGGAATGTAAAAACCGCTACCCTTGAACTGAATTACAAAACAGAACAGAGTCACCCGTTTAGAAAACACACTATGGCTGCTTAACGGGAAAGGTGAGGTGGGGTGATGCATAAAAGAAGGGTTTCAAATTAGCTCAGAGACCGTTCCATAAACCCAATATGTAATAGACACGACCTACCCCTTGCTCAGTGAACTGGACTCAACACCCCCTATTCACCACCCAAGAATATATCTGACTAGTAAGAATGTTAAAACCTATGTATTGATATCACTTTGTAAGTGAGTCAAGCGGGTGTAAAGCGGCATAAACACAGCAGTGAAAAGCAGCTAAACCCCTTTATAAAAATCAATCACTTTTAAAAACCCGTGAAACAAAGACAGTGAAAGAGAGAGAAATTCTTACTAAATTCGTCCAGGGGCTGTGATGCCACCTGGATTGACCATATCTAGACCCACAGCTGATTGAGACATAAGGGTGGACAGACACTCTTGGGGCTGAGAGGTTTGGTGAGGTTGGGTGAGCAAACGCAGACCCTTTAGAGTAATACTGCGTGGTACCCATCCCATGGGTCCCAAATCTCCAGATTCAAGGGCATCTTCCTACATCGAAAACATGCATGAGAAACCCAGAAGATGGTACATCGTGTGATCGGGAAAGGTTTCTAAAAGGGACCTCATTTCTCATCTCCTTGTGCTCGGGTTCCCCATTCCAGCCGCTTTACTAGCAATCTCCCTCCTTGGAGAATCAGCACCTTTAACCTCCTGTTCCGTACAGGTTGCAATTTGTCCTGAGGATGAACGGGAAGAGGGGGAACCAATGAGACACTAGCTCTAGGTGTTGGGACAGGCACAGGTCACTCTATTTTCCCATCAGGAAGAAGAATTAACCACAGGCTCAGCCTGCCGCCCGGGACCAAAATAGGGCCTAAAGCAATCCTGCGCTTTTGCGGCCAGCTCCCAAGAAAGCGAGTTGAAAAATGGAGCTCAGGGGCACTGCAATTCACAAACCTGCAGAGTTATAAATCATAACTCTCGTCCTCAAATATATTGAGGGAAGGCCACGAAGAGGATTTGAAAGCAAGGCAGAATTGCAGGAAACAGATTTCAGGAGGTAGATTCGAATCGCCTTTAAAGCACGGGAAAAGCGGCAAAACCTCGACAATGATGCCCTTGGCCAAAAAGGGCGTATGCGTTTTTTCCTGAATATATTCAGGAAAAAACGCATACGCCCTTTTTGGCCAACCAAGCAACCTGGAAAGGCAAATCAGCGCTACAAAGAAGTCTCGCTTCCCATCGGTCAAAAGGGCCATGCTGAATAAAGTGTCAAAACCAGAAATGCAGGACAGGCCATGGAGAAACGGGAGCCTTGCTACGCTGATGGGCGGGATGTAAATTGCCAACAGCCACTCTGGAGAAGTGTACGGTGTGTCCTGAAACATCGAAAAAACTCAGCTTAGAGAGCATAGGGCACTTCCACTCATGGGCGTATAAATTGGGAAAACTAAAAATCAGCAAGACACAGGCACCCCAAAGTTTAGGGCTGCTCTGTTGACAAGAACCTCCACTTCGTTACACCCTAAATATCCCAGGAAAGAGAAAAATGGATAAAGAAGTTGTGGTCCTTATGTACAATGGAATATCACTCAGCCATGAAATCAACGTCATAAGGCTAGTAGCAGCATGATGAGTGGATTTAGGTATGACGATTCTAAGTGAAATAAGTCACACAGAAAAAGACACTTATCATAAGATATCACTTATAGAGGGAATGTAAAAACCGCTACCCTTGAACTGAATTACAAAACAGAACAGAGTCACCCGTTTAGAAAACACACTATGGCTGCTTAACGGGAAAGGTGAGGTGGGGTGATGCATAAAAGAAGGGTTTCAAATTAGCTCAGAGACCGTTCCATAAACCCAATATGTAATAGACACGACCTACCCCTTGCTCAGTGAACTGGACTCAACACCCCCTATTCACCACCCAAGAATATATCTGACTAGTAAGAATGTTAAAACCTATGTATTGATATCACTTTGTAAGTGAGTCAAGCGGGTGTAAAGCGGCATAAACACAGCAGTGAAAAGCAGCTAAACCCCTTTATAAAAATCAATCACTTTTAAAAACCCGTGAAACAAAGACAGTGAAAGAGAGAGAAATTCTTACTAAATTCGTCCAGGGGCTGTGATGCCACCTGGATTGACCATATCTAGACCCACAGCTGATTGAGACATAAGGGTGGACAGACACTCTTGGGGCTGAGAGGTTTGGTGAGGTTGGGTGAGCAAACGCAGACCCTTTAGAGTAATACTGCGTGGTACCCATCCCATGGGTCCCAAATCTCCAGATTCAAGGGCATCTTCCTACATCGAAAACATGCATGAGAAACCCAGAAGATGGTACATCGTGTGATCGGGAAAGGTTTCTAAAAGGGACCTCATTTCTCATCTCCTTGTGCTCGGGTTCCCCATTCCAGCCGCTTTACTAGCAATCTCCCTCCTTGGAGAATCAGCACCTTTAACCTCCTGTTCCGTACAGGTTGCAATTTGTCCTGAGGATGAACGGGAAGAGGGGGAACCAATGAGACACTAGCTCTAGGTGTTGGGACAGGCACAGGTCACTCTATTTTCCCATCAGGAAGAAGAATTAACCACAGGCTCAGCCTGCCGCCCGGGACCAAAATAGGGCCTAAAGCAATCCTGCGCTTTTGCGGCCAGCTCCCAAGAAAGCGAGTTGAAAAATGGAGCTCAGGGGCACTGCAATTCACAAACCTGCAGAGTTATAAATCATAACTCTCGTCCTCAAATATATTGAGGGAAGGCCACGAAGAGGATTTGAAAGCAAGGCAGAATTGCAGGAAACAGATTTCAGGAGGTAGATTCGAATCGCCTTTAAAGCACGGGAAAAGCGGCAAAACCTCGACAATGATGCCCTTGGCCAAAAAGGGCGTATGCGTTTTTTCCTGAATATATTCAGGAAAAAACGCATACGCCCTTTTTGGCCAACCAAGCAACCTGGAAAGGCAAATCAGCGCTACAAAGAAGTCTCACTTCCCATCGGTCAAAACGGCCATGCTGAATAAAGTGTCAAACCCAGAAATGCAGGACAGGCCATGGAGAAACGGGAGCCCTGCTACGCTGATGGGCGGGATGTAAATTGCCAACAGCCACTCTGGAGAAGTGTACGGTGTGTCCTGAAACATCGAAAAAACTCAGCTTAGAGAGCATAGGGCACTTCCACTCATGGGCGTATAAATTGGGAAAACTACAAATCAGCAAGACACAGGCACCCCAAAGTTTAGGGCTGCTCTGTTGACAAGAACGTCCACTTCGTTACACCTTAAATATCCCAGGAAAGAGAAAAATGGATAAAGAAGTTGTGGTCCTTATGTACAATGGAATATCACTCAGCCATGAAATCAACGTCATAAGGCTAGTAGCAGCATGATGACTGGATTTAGGTACGACGATTCTAAGTGAAATAAGTCACACAGAAAAAGACACTTATCATAAGATATCACTTATAGAGGGAATGTAAAAACCGCGACCCTTGAACTGAATTACAAAACAGAACAGAGTCACACGTTTAGAAAACACACTATGGCTGCTTAACGGGAAAGGGGAGGTGGGGTGATGCATAAAAGAAGGGTTTCAAATTAGCTCACAGACCGTTCCATAAACCCAATATGTAATAGACACGACCTACTCCTTGCTCAGTGAACTGGACTCAACACCCCCTATTCACCGCCCAAGAATATATCTGACTAGTAAGAATCTTAAAACCTATGTATTGATATCTCTCTGTAAGTGAGTCAAGTGGGTGTAAAGCGGCATAAACACAGCAGTGAAAAGCAGCTAAACCCCTTTATAAAAATCAATCACTTTTAAAAACCCGTGAAACAAAGACAGTGAAAGATAGAGAAATTCTTACTAAATTCGTTCAGGGGCTGTGATGCCATCTGGATTGACCATATCTAGACCCACAGCTGATTGAGACATAAGGGTGGACACTCTTGGGGCTGAGAGGTTTGGTGAGGTTGGGTGAGCAAACGCAGACCCGTTAAAGTAATACTGCGTGGTTCCCATCCCATGGGTCCCAAATCTCCAGGTTCAAGGGCATCTTCCTACTTCGAAAACATGCATGAGAAACCCATAAGATGGTGCACCGTGTGATCGGGAAAGGTTTCTAAAACGCACCTCATTTCTCATCTCCTTGTGCTCGGGTTCGCCATTCCAGCCACTTTACTAGCAATCTCCCTCCTTGGAGAATCAGCACCTTTAACCTCCTGTTCTGTACAGGTTGCAATTTGTCCTGAGGATGAACGGGAAGAGGGGGAACCAATGAGACACTAGCTCTAGGTGTTGGGACAGGCACAGGTCACTCTATTTTCCCATCAGGAAGAAGAATTAACCACAGGCTCAGCCTGCCGCCCGGGACCAAAATAGGGCCTAAAGCAATCCTGCGCTTTTGCGGCCAGCTCCCAAGAAAGCGAGTTGAAAAATGGAGCTCAGGGGCACTGCAATTCACAAACCTGCAGAGTTATAAATCATAACTCTCGTCCTCAAATATATTGAGGGAAGGCAACGAAGAGGATTTGAAAGCAAGGCAGAATTGCAGGAAACAGATTTCAGGAGGTAGATTCGAATCGCCTTTAAAGCACGGGAAAAGCGGCAAAACCTCGACAATGATGCCCTTGGCCAAAAAGGGCGTATGCGTTTTTTCCTGAATATATTCAGGAAAAAACGCATACGCCCTTTTTGGCCAACCAAGCAACCTGGAAAGGCAAATCAGCGCTACAAAGAAGTCTCGCTTCCCATCGGTCAAAAGGGCCATGCTGAATAAAGTGTCAAAACCAGAAATGCAGGACAGGCCATGGAGAAACGGGAGCCTTGCTACGCTGATGGGCGGGATGTAAATTGCCAACAGCCACTCTGGAGAAGTGTACGGTGTGTCCTGAAACATCGAAAAAACTCAGCTTAGAGAGCATAGGGCACTTCCACTCATGGGCGTATAAATTGGGAAAACTAAAAATCAGCAAGACACAGGCACCCCAAAGTTTAGGGCTGCTCTGTTGACAAGAACCTCCACTTCGTTACACCCTAAATATCCCAGGAAAGAGAAAAATGGATAAAGAAGTTGTGGTCCTTATGTACAATGGAATATCACTCAGCCATGAAATCAACGTCATAAGGCTAGTAGCAGCATGATGAGTGGATTTAGGTATGACGATTCTAAGTGAAATAAGTCACACAGAAAAAGACACTTATCATAAGATATCACTTATAGAGGGAATGTAAAAACCGCTACCCTTGAACTGAATTACAAAACAGAACAGAGTCACCCGTTTAGAAAACACACTATGGCTGCTTAACGGGAAAGGTGAGGTGGGGTGATGCATAAAAGAAGGGTTTCAAATTAGCTCAGAGACCGTTCCATAAACCCAATATGTAATAGACACGACCTACCCCTTGCTCAGTGAACTGGACTCAACACCCCCTATTCACCACCCAAGAATATATCTGACTAGTAAGAATGTTAAAACCTATGTATTGATATCACTTTGTAAGTGAGTCAAGCGGGTGTAAAGCGGCATAAACACAGCAGTGAAAAGCAGCTAAACCCCTTTATAAAAATCAATCACTTTTAAAAACCCGTGAAACAAAGACAGTGAAAGAGAGAGAAATTCTTACTAAATTCGTCCAGGGGCTGTGATGCCACCTGGATTGACCATATCTAGACCCACAGCTGATTGAGACATAAGGGTGGACAGACACTCTTGGGGCTGAGAGGTTTGGTGAGGTTGGGTGAGCAAACGCAGACCCTTTAGAGTAATACTGCGTGGTACCCATCCCATGGGTCCCAAATCTCCAGATTCAAGGGCATCTTCCTACATCGAAAACATGCATGAGAAACCCAGAAGATGGTACATCGTGTGATCGGGAAAGGTTTCTAAAACGCACCTCATTTCTCATCTCCTTGTGCTCGGGTTCCCCATTCCAGCCGCTTTACTAGCAATCTCCCTCCTTGGAGAATCAGCACCTTTAACCTCCTGTTCCGTACAGGTTGCAATTTGTCCTGAGGATGAACGGGAAGAGGGGGAACCAATGAGACACTAGCTCTAGGTGTTGGGACAGGCACAGGTCACTCTATTTTCCCATCAGGAAGAAGAATTAACCACAGGCTCAGCCTGCCGCCCGGGACCAAAATAGGGCCTAAAGCAATCCTGCGCTTTTGCGGCCAGCTCCCAAGAAAGCGAGTTGAAAAATGGAGCTCAGGGGCACTGCAATTCACAAACCTGCAGAGTTATAAATCATAACTCTCGTCCTCAAATATATTGAGGGAAGGCCACGAAGAGGATTTGAAAGCAAGGCAGAATTGCAGGAAACAGATTTCAGGAGGTAGATTCGAATCGCCTTTAAAGCACGGGAAAAGCGGCAAAACCTCGACAATGATGCCCTTGGCCAAAAAGGGCGTATGCGTTTTTTCCTGAATATATTCAGGAAAAAACGCATACGCCCTTTTTGGCCAACCAAGCAACCTGGAAAGGCAAATCAGCGCTACAAAGAAGTCTCGCTTCCCATCGGTCAAAAGGGCCATGCTGAATAAAGTGTCAAAACCAGAAATGCAGAACAGGCCATGGAGAAACGGGAGCCCTGCTACGCTGATGGGCGGGATGTAAATTGCCAACAGCCACTCTGGAGAAGTGTACGGTGTGTCCTGAAACATCGAAAAAACTCAGCTTAGAGAGCATAGGGCACTTCCACTCATGGGCGTATAAATTGGGAAAACTACAAATCAGCAAGACACAGGCACCCCAAAGTTTAGGGCTGCTCTGTTGACAAGAACGTCCACTTCGTTACACCTTAAATATCCCAGGAAAGAGAAAAATGGATAAAGAAGTTGTGGTCCTTATGTACAATGGAATATCACTCAGCCATGAAATCAACGTCATAAGGCTAGTAGCAGCATGATGACTGGATTTAGGTACGACGATTCTAAGTGAAATAAGTCACACAGAAAAAGACACTTATCATAAGATATCACTTATAGAGGGAATGTAAAAACCGCGACCCTTGAACTGAATTACAAAACAGAACAGAGTCACACGTTTAGAAAACACACTATGGCTGCTTAACGGGAAAGGGGAGGTGGGGTGATGCATAAAAGAAGGGTTTCAAATTAGCTCACAGACCGTTCCATAAACCCAATATGTAATAGACACGACCTACTCCTTGCTCAGTGAACTGGACTCAACACCCCCTATTCACCGCCCAAGAATATATCTGACTAGTAAGAATCTTAAAACCTATGTATTGATATCTCTCTGTAAGTGAGTCAAGTGGGTGTAAAGCGGCATAAACACAGCAGTGAAAAGCAGCTAAACCCCTTTATAAAAATCAATCACTTTTAAAAACCCGTGAAACAAAGACAGTGAAAGATAGAGAAATTCTTACTAAATTCGTTCAGGGGCTGTGATGCCATCTGGATTGACCATATCTAGACCCACAGCTGATTGAGACATAAGGGTGGACACTCTTGGGGCTGAGAGGTTTGGTGAGGTTGGGTGAGCAAACGCAGACCCGTTAAAGTAATACTGCGTGGTTCCCATCCCATGGGTCCCAAATCTCCAGGTTCAAGGGCATCTTCCTACTTCGAAAACATGCATGAGAAACCCATAAGATGGTGCACCGTGTGATCGGGAAAGGTTTCTAAAACGCACCTCATTTCTCATCTCCTTGTGCTCGGGTTCGCCATTCCAGCCGCTTTACTAGCAATCTCCCTCCTTGGAGAATCAGCACCTTTAACCTCCTGTTCTGTACAGGTTGCAATTTGTCCTGAGGATGAACGGGAAGAGGGGGAACCAATGAGACACTAGCTCTAGGTGTTGGGACAGGGCACAGTCACTCTATTTTCCCATCAGGAAGAAGAATTAACACAGGCTCAGCTTGCCGCCCGGGACCAAAATAGGGCCTAAAGCAATCCTGCGCTTTTGCGGGCAGCTCCCAAGAAAGCGAGTGAAAAATGGAGCTCAGGGGCACTGCAATTCTCAAACCTGCAGAGTTATAATCATAACTCTCGACCTCAAATATATTGAGGGAAGGCAACGAAGAGGATTTGAAAGCACGGCAGAATTGCAGGAAACAGATTTCAGGAGGTAGATTCGAATCGCCTTTAAAGCACGGGAAAAGCGGCAAACCTCGACAATGATGCCTTTGGCCAAAAAGGGCCGTATGCGTTTTTCCTGAATATATTCAGGAAAAAACGCATACGCCCTTTTTGGCCAATCAAGCAACCTGGAAAGGCAAATCAGCGCTACAAAGAAGTCTCGCTTCCCATCGGTCAAAGGGCCATGCTGAATAAAGTGTCAAAACCAGAAATGCAGGAGAGGCCATGGAGAAACGGAGCCTTGCTACTCTGTTGGGCGGGATGTAAATTGGCCAACAGCCCTCTGGAGAAGTGTACGGTGTGTCCTGAAACATCGAAAAAACTGAGCTTAGAGAGCATAGGGCACTTCCACTCATGGGCGTATAAATTGGGAAAATAAGAATCAGCAAGACACAGGCACCCCAAAGTTTAGGGCTGCTCTGTTGACAAGAACCTCCACTTCGTTACACCTTAAATATCCCAAGAAAGAGAAAATGGATAAAGAATTTGTGGTCCTTATGTACAACGGAATATCACTCAGCCATGAAATCAACGTCATAAGGCTAGTAGCAGCATGATGAGTGGATTTAGGTACGACGATTCTAAGTGAAATAAGTCACACAGAAAAAGACACTTATCATAAGATATCACTTATAGAGGGAATGTAAAAACCGCTACCCTTGAACTGAATTACAAAACAGAACAGAGTCACACGTTTAGAAAACACACTAGGGCTGCTTAACGGGAAAGGTGAGGTGGGTGATGCATAAAAGAAGGTTTCAAATTAGCTCAGATACCATTCCCATAAACCCAATATGTAAAAGACACGACATACTCCTTGCTCAGTGAACTGGATCAACACCCCCTATTCACCACCTAAGAATATATCTGACTAGTAAGAATGTTAAAACCTATGTATTGATATCACTCTGTAAGTGAGTCAAGTGGGTGTAAAGCGGCATAAACACAGCAGTAAAAAGCAGGTAAACTCCTTTATAAAAATCAATCACTTTTAAAAACCCGTGAAACAAAGACAGTGAAAGGAGAGAAATTCTTACTAAATTCGTTCAGGGGCTGTGATGCCACCTGGATTGACCATATCTAGACCCACAGCTGATTGAGACATAAGGGTGGACACTCTTGGGGCTGAGAGGTTTGGTGAGGTTGGGTGAGCAAACGCAGACCCTTTAGAGTAATACTGCGTGGTACCCATCCCATGGGTCCCAAATCTCCAGATTCAAGGGCATCTTCCTACATCGAAAACATGCATGAGAAACCCAGAAGATGGTACACCGTGTGATCGGGAAAGGTTTCTAAAACGCACCTCATTTCTCATCTCCTTGTGCTCGGGTTCCCCATTCCAGCCGCTTTACTAGCAATCTCCCTCCTTGGAGAATCAGCACCTTTAACCTCCTGTTCCGTACAGGTTGCAATTTGTCCTGAGGATGAACGGGAAGAGGGGGAACCAATGAGACACTAGCTCTAGGTGTTGGGACAGGCACAGGTCACTCTATTTTCCCATCAGGAAGAAGAATTAACCACAGGCTCAGCCTGCCGCCCGGGACCAAAATAGGGCCTAAAGCAATCCTGCGCTTTTGCGGCCAGCTCCCAAGAAAGCGAGTTGAAAAATGGAGCTCAGGGGCACTGCAATTCACAAACCTGCAGAGTTATAAATCATAACTCTCGTCCTCAAATATATTGAGGGAAGGCAACGAAGAGGATTTGAAAGCAAGGCAGAATTGCAGGAAACAGATTTCAGGAGGTAGATTCGAATCGCCTTTAAAGCACGGGAAAAGCGGCAAAACCTCGACAATGATGCCCTTGGCCAAAAAGGGCGTATGCGTTTTTTCCTGAATATATTCAGGAAAAACGCATACGCCCTTTTTGGCCAACCAAGCAACCTGGAAAGGCAAATCAGCGCTACAAAGAAGTCTCGCTTCCCATCGGTCAAAAGGGCCATGCTGAATAAAGTGTCAAAACCAGAAATGCAGGACAGGCCATGGAGAAACGGGAGCCTTGCTACGCTGATGGGCGGGATGTAAATTGCCAACAGCCACTCTGGAGAAGTGTACGGTGTGTCCTGAAACATCGAAAAAACTCAGCTTAGAGAGCATAGGGCACTTCCACTCATGGGCGTATAAATTGGGAAAACTAAAAATCAGCAAGACACAGGCACCCCAAAGTTTAGGGCTGCTCTGTTGACAAGAACCTCCACTTCGTTACACCCTAAATATCCCAGGAAAGAGAAAAATGGATAAAGAAGTTGTGGTCCTTATGTACAATGGAATATCACTCAGCCATGAAATCAACGTCATAAGGCTAGTAGCAGCATGATGAG